>NC_141027.1:68201500-68522000 GCF_052040795.2 Danio rerio
TGGCCTCTGACCCCAGCAAGCTACCCAGGGGTCCACCTCTCTCCCTGGACTTGCAGTAGAGGCCCTAGGGTGCCCCCTGGCCATCCACCAAGGGGCCACTGACAGCAGGAAGCTGCCCAGGGGTCCACCTCTTTCCCTGGACTTGCAGTAGAGGCCCCAGGATGCCCGCTGGCCCTCCACCTAGGGTCCTCTGACCCCAGCAAGCTTCTCATGGGTCCACCTTTCTCTCTGGACTTGCAGTAGAGGCCCTAGGGTGCCCCCTGGCCCTTCCTCTACGGGTCTTTGACCCCAGCAAGCTACGCAGGGGTCCACCTCTCTCTCTGGAAATGCAGTAGAGGCCCCAGGGTGCCCCCTGGCCCTCCACCTAGGGGCCTCTGACCCCAGCGAGCTACCCAGGGGTCCACCTCTCTCCCTGGACTTGCAGTAGAGGCCACAGGGTGCCCACTGGCCCTCCTCCTAGGGGCCTCTGACCCCATCAAGCTACCCAGGGCTCCACCCCTCCCCCTGGACTTGCAGTAGAGGCCCCAGGGTGCCCCGTGGCCCTCAACCTAGGGGCCTCAGACCCCAGCAAGCTACCCAGGGGACCACCTCTCTCCCTGGACTTGCAGTAGAGGCCCCAGGGTGCCCCCTGGCCCTCCACCTAGGGGCCTCTGACCCCAGGAAGCTACCTAGGGGTCCAGCTCTCTGTCTGGACTAGCAGTATAGGCCCTAGGGTGACCCTTTGCCCTCCGCCTAGGGGCCTTTGACCACAGCAAGCTTCCCAGGGGGTCCACCTCTCTCCCTGGACTTGCAGTATAGGCCCCAGGGTGCCCCCTGGCCCTCCACCCAGGGGCCTCTGACCCTAGCAAGCTACCCAGGGGTATACCTCTCTCCCTGGACTTGCAGTATAGGCCCAAGAGTGCCCCCTGGCCCTCCCCATAGGGGCCTCTGTCCCCATCAAGCTTCCCAGGGGTCCACCTCTCCCCCTGGACTTGCAGTAGAGGCCCCTGGGTGCCCCCTTGCCCTCCACCCAGGTTCCTCTGACCCCAGCAAGCTACACAGGGGTCAACCTCTCTCCCGAGACTTGCAGTATAGGCCCCAGGGTGCCCCCTTGCCCTCCACGTAGGGTCCTCTCACTCCAGCAAGCTACCCAGGGGTCCAGCTCTCTCTCAGGACTTGCAGTATCGGCCACAGGGTGCCCCTTTGCCCTCCACCTAGGGGCCTCTGACCCCAGCAAGCTTCCCAGGAGTCCACCTTTCTCCCTGGACTTGCAGTAGAGGCCCCAGGGTGCCCCCTGGCCCTCCACGTTATGGCCTCTGACCCCAGCAAGCTACCCAGGGGTCCACCTCTCTCCCTGGACTTGCAGTAGAGGCCCTATGGTGCCCCCTGGCCCTCCACCAAGGGGCCTCTGACAGCAGGAAGCTACCCAGGGGTCCACCTCTCTCCCTGGACTTGCAGTAGAGGCCCTAGGGTCCCCCCTGGCCCTTCACATAGGGGCCTCTGACCACAGCAAGCTACCCAGGGCTCCACCTCTCTCCCTGGACTTGCAGTAGAGGCCCCAGGTTGCTTCCTGGCCTTCCACCTATATATCTAACCCTAGCAAGCTACCCAAAGATGCACCTCCCTTCCTGGACTTGCAGTAGCGGCCATAGGGTCCCCCCTTGCCCTTCATCTAGGGGCCTTCGACCCCGGCAAGCTACCCAGGGGTCCACCTCTCTCCCTGGACTTGCAGTAGAGGCACTAGGGCACCCCCTGGCCCTTCACTTAGGGTCCTCTGACCACAGCAAGCTACCAAGGGCTCCACCTCTATCCCTGGACTTGCGGTATAGGCCCCAGGGTGCCCCCTTGCCTTCAACCTAGGGGCCTCTGACCCCAGCAAGCTACTCAGGGGTCCACGTCTCTCCCTGGACTTGCAGTAGAGGCCCCAGGGTGCTCCCTGGCCCTTAACCTATTGCCTCTGACCCCTGCAAGCTACCCAGGGGTTCCACCTCTCTCCCTGGACTTCAGTAGAGGCCCCAGGGTGCGCCTGGCCCTCCACCTAGGGCCTTCTGACCTCAGCAAGCTACCCAGGGGTTCACCTCTCTCCCTGGACTTGCAGTAGAGGCCCCTGGGTGCCCCCTTGCCCTCAACCCAGGTTCCTCTGATCCCAGCAAGCTACCCAGGGGTCCACCTCTCTCACTGGACTTGAAGTAGAGGCCCCAGGGTGCCCCCTGGCCCTCCACCTAGGGGCCTCTGACCCCAGCAAGCTACCCAGGGGTCCACCTCTCTCACTGGACTTGCAGTAGAGGCCCTAGGGTGCCCCCTGGCCCTTCAACTAGGGAACTCTGACACCAGCAAGCTAACCAGGGGTCCACCTCTCTCACTGGACTTGCAGTAGAGGCCCCAGGGTGCCCCCTGGCCCTCCACCTAGGGGCCTCTGACCCCAGCAAGCTACTCAGGGGTCCACCTCTCTCCGAGGACTTGCAGTAGAGGCACTAGGACACCCCCTGGCCCTTCACTTAGGGGCCTCTGACCCCAGCAAGCTACCCAGGACTCCACCTCTATCCCTGGACTTGCGGTATAGGCCCCAGGGTGCCCCCTTGCCCTCAACCTAGGGGCCTCTGACCCCAGCAAGCTACACAGGGGTCAACCTCTCTCCCTGGACATGCAGTAGAGGCCCCAAGGTGCCCCCTGGCCCTCCACCTTATGGCGTCTGACCCCAGCAAGCTACCCAGGGGTCCACCTCTCTCCCTGGACTTGCATTAGAGGCCCTAGGGTGCCCCCTGGCCCTCCACTAAGGGGCCTCTGACAGCAGGAAGCTGCCCAGGGGTCCACCTCTCTCCCTGGACTTGCAGTACAGGCCCCAGGGTGACCACTGGCCCTCCTCCTAGGGGCCTTTGACCTCAGCAAGCTACCCAGGGGTTCCACCTCTCTCCCTGGACTTGCAGTGGAGGCCCCAGCATGCTCCCTGGCCCTCCACCTATTGCCTCTGACCCCAGCAAGCTACCCAGGGGTTCTACCTCTCTCCCTGGACTTGCAATAGAGGCCCCAGGGTGCCCCTGGCCCTCCACCTAGGGCCTTCTGACCTCAGCAAGCTACCCAGGGGTTCACCTCTCTCCCTGGACTTGCAGTAGAGGCCCTAGGGTGCCCCCTGGCCCTTCACCTAGAGCCTCTGACCCCAGCAAGTTACCCAGGGGTCCACCTCTCTCTCTGGACTTGCAGTAGAGGCCCCAGGGTGCCCCCTGGCCCTCCACCTAGGGGACTCTGACCCCAGCAAGCTACCCAGGGGTCCACCTCTCTCCCTGGACTTGCAGTAGAGGCCACAGGGTGCCCACTGGCCCTCTTCCTAGGGGCCTCTGACCCCAGCAAGCTACCCTTGGCTCCACCTCTCCCCCTGGACTTGCAGTAGAGGCCCCAGGGTGCCCCGTGGCCCTCAACCTAGGGGCCTCTGACCCCAGCAAGCTACCTAGGGGTCCACCTCTCTCATTGGACTTGCAGTAGAGGCTACAGGGTGCCCCTGGCCCTCTTCCTAGGGGCCTCTGACCCCAGCAAGCTACCAAAGGGTCCACCTCTCTTCCTGGACTTGAAGTAGAGGCACTAGGGTGCCCCCTGGCCCTTCACCTAGGGGCCTCTGACCCCAGCAAGCTACCCAGGGGTCCACCTCTCTCCCTGGACTTCCAGTAGAGGCCCCAGGGTGCTCCCGGGCCCTCCACCTATTGCCTCTGACCCCAGCAAGCTACCCAGGGGTTCCACCTCTCTCCCTGGACTTGCAGTAGAGGCCCCAGGGTGCCCCTGGCCCTCCACCTAGGGCCTTCTGACCTCAGCAAGCTACCCAGGGGTTCACCTCTCTCCCTGGACTTGCAGTAGAGGCCCTAGGGTGCCCCCTGGCCCTTCACCTAGGGGCCTCTGACCCCAGCAAGCTACCCAGGGGTCCACCTCTCTCTCTGGACTTGCAGTAGAGGCCCCAGGGTGCCCCCTGGCCCTCCACATAGGGGCCTCTGACCCCAGCAAGCTACCCAGGGGTCCACCCCTCTCCCTGGACTTGCAGTAGAGGCCACAGGGTGCCCACTGGCCCTCTTCCTAGGGGCCTCTGACACCAGCAAGCTACCCAGGGCTCCACCTCTCCCCCTGGACTTGCAGTAGAGGCCCCAGGGTGCCCCCTGGCCCTCCACCTTATGGCCTCTGACCCCAGCAAGCTACACAGGGGTCAACCTCTCTCCCTGGACTTGCATTAGGGGCCCTAGGGTGCCCCCAGGCCCTCCACCAAGGGGCCTCTGACAGCAGGAAGCTGCCCAGGGGTCCACTTCTCTCCCTGGACTTGCAGTACAGGCCCCAGGGTGCCCACTGACCCTCCTCCTAGGGGCCTCTGACCACAGCAAGCTACCCAGGGGTTCACCTCTCTCCCTGGACTTGTAATAGAGGCCCTAGGGTGCCCGCTGACCCTTCACCTAGAGCCTCTGACCCCAGCAAGTTACCCAGGGGTCCACCTCTCTCTCTAAACTTGCAGTAGAGGTCCCAGGGTGCCCCCTGGCCCTCCACCTAGGGGCCTCTGACCCCAGCAAGCTACCCAGGGGTCCACCTCTCTCCCTTGACTTGCAGTAGAGGCCACAGGGTGCCCCCTGGCACTCTTCCTAGGGGCCTCTGACCCCAGCAAGCTAACCAGGGCTCCACCTCTCCCCCTGGACTTGCAGTAGAGGCCCCAGGGTGCCCCGTGGCCCTCAACCTAGGGGCCTCTGACCCCAGCAAGCTACCTTGGGGTCCACCTCTCTCCCTGGACTTGCAGTAGAGGCCCCAGGGTGTCCCCTCGCCCTCCACCTAGGGGCCTCTGACCCCAGCAAGCTACCCAGGGGTCCACCTCTCTCCCTGGACTGGCAGTAGAGGCCCCAAGGTGCCCCCTGGCCCTCCACCTTATGGCCTCTGACCCCAGCAAGCTACCCAGGGGTCCACCTCTCTCCCTGGACTTGCAGCAGAGGCACTAGGGCACTCCCTGGCCCTTCACTTAGGGGCCTTTGACCCCAGCAAGCTACCCAGGGCTCCACCTTTATTCCTGGACTTGCGGTATAGGCCCCAGGGTGCCCCCTTGCCCTCAACCTAGGGGCCTCTGACCCCAGCAAGCTACACAGGAGTCCACCTCTTTCCCTGGACTTGCATTAGAGGCCCTAGGGTGCCCCCTGGCCCTCCACCAAGGGGCCTCTGATAGCAGGAAGCTGCCCAGGGGTCCACTTCTCTCCCTGGACTTGCAGTACAGGCCTCAAGGTGCCCACTGACCCTCCTCCTAGGGGCCTATTACCACAGCAAGCTACCCAGGGGTCCACCTCTCTCCCTGGACTTGCAGTGGAGGCCCCAGCGTGCTCCCTGGCCCTCCACCTATTGCCTCTGACCCCAGCAAGCTACCCAGGGGTTCCACCTCTCTCCCTGGACTTGCAGTAGAGGCCCCAGGGTGCCCCTGGCCCTCCACCTAGGGCCTTCTGACCTTAGCAAGCTACCCAGGGGTCCACCTCTCTCCCTGGACTTGCAGTAGAGGCCCTAGGGTGCCCCCTGGCCCTTCACCTAGAGCCTCTGACCCCAGCAAGTTACCCAGGGGTCCACCTCTCTCTCTGGACTTGCAGTAGAGGCCCCAGGGTGCCCCTGGCCCTCCACCTAGGGGCCTCTGACCCCAGCAAGCTACCCAGGGGTCCACCTCTCTCCCTGGACTTGCAGTAGAGGCCACAGGGTGCCCACTGGCCCTCTTCCTAGGGGTCTCTGACCCCAGCAAGCTACCCAGGGCTCCACCTCTCCCCCTGGACTTGCAGTAGAGGCCCCAGGGTGACCCGTGGCCCTAAACCTAGGGGCCTCTGACCCCAGCAAGCTACCTAGGGGTCCACCTCTCTCATTGGACTTGCAGTAGAGGCCACAGGGTGCTCCTGGCCCTCTTCCTAGGGGCCTCTGACCCAGCAAGCTAACAAAGGGTCCAACTCTCTTCCTGGACTTGAAGTAGAGGCACTAGGGTGCCCCCTGGCCCTTCACCTAGGGGCCTTTGACCCCAGCAAGCTACCCAGGGGTCCACCTCTCTCCCTGGACTTCCAGTAGAGGCCCCAGGGTGCTCCCTGGCCCTCCACCTATTGCCTCTGACCCCAGCAAGCTACCCAGGGGTTCCACCTCTCTCCCTGGACTTGCAGTAGAGGCCCCAGGGTGCCCCTGGCCCTCCACCTAGGGCCTTCTGACCTCAGCAAGCTACCCAGGGGTTCACCTCTCTCCCTGGACTTGCAGTAGAGGCCCTAAGGTGCCCCCTGGCCCTTCACCTAGTTGCCTCTGACCCCAGCAAGCTACCCAGGGGTCCACCTCTCTCTCTGGACTTGCAGTAGAGGCCCCAGGGTGCCCCCTGGCCCTCCACATAGGGGCCTCTGACCCCAGCAAGCTACCCAGGGGTCCACCTCTCTCCCTGGACTTGCAATAGAGGCCACAGGGTGCCCACTTGCCCTCTTCCTAGGGGCCTCTGACCCCAGCAAGCTACCCAGGGCTCCACCCCTCCCCCTGGACTTGCAGTAGAGGCCCTAGGGTGCCCCGTGGCCCTCATCCTAGGGGCCTCTGACCCAAGCAAGCTACACAGGGTTCAACCTCACTCCCTGGACTTGCAGTAGAGGCCCCAAGGTGCCCCCTGGCCCTCCACCTTATGGCCTCTGACCCCAGCAAGCTACACAGGGGTCAACCTCTCTCCCTGGACTTGCATTAGAGGCCCTAGGGTGCCCCCTGGCCCTCCACCAAGGGGCCTCTGACAGCAGGAAGCTGCCCAGGGGTCCACTTCTCTCCCAGGACTTGCAGTACAGGCCCCAGGGTGCCCACTGACCCTCCTCCTAGGGGCCTCTGACCACAGCAAGCTACCCAAGGGGTCCACCTCTCTCCCTGGACTTGCAGTAGAGGCCCAAGGGTGCCCCTGGCCCTCCACCTAGGGCCTTCTGACCTCAGCAAGCTACCCAGGGGTTCACCTCTCTCCCTGGACTTGCAGTAGAGGCCCTAGGGAGCCCGCTGGCCCTTCACCTAGAGCCTCTGACCCCAGCAAGCTACCCAGGGGTCCACCTCTCTCCCTGGACTTGCAGTGGAGGCCCCAGGGTGCTCCCTGGCCCTCCACCTATTGCCTCTGACCCCAGCAAGCTACCCAGGGGTTCCACCTCTCTCCCTGGACTTGCAGTAGAGGCCCCAGGGTGCCCCGTGGCCCTCAACCTAGGGGCCTCTGACCCCAGCAAGCTACACAGGGGTCAACCTCTCTCCCTGGACTTGCAGAAGAGGCCCCAAGGTGCCCCCTGGCCCTCCACCTTATGGCCTCCTACCCCAGCAAGCTACACAGGGGTCAACCTCTCTCCCGGGACTTGCATTAGAGGCCCTAGGGTGCCCCCTGGCCCTCCACCAAGGGGCCTCTGACAGCAGGAAGCTGCCCAGGGGTTGCTGACCCCAGCAAGACCCCAGCTGACCCCAGCAAGCTACCCAGGGGTCCACCTCTCTCTCTGGACTTGCAGTAGAGGCCCCAGGGTGCCCCCTTGCCCTCCACCCAGGTTCCTCTGACCCCAGCAAGCTACACAGGGGTCAACCTCTCTCCCGAGACTTGCAGTATAGGCCCCAGGGTGCCCCCTTGCCCTCCACGTAGGGTCCTTTCACTCCAGCAAGCTACCCAGGGGTCCAGCTCTCTCTCTCTGGACTTGCAGTATCGGCCACAGGGTGCCCCTTTGCCCTCCACCTAGGGGCCTCTGACCCCAGCAAGCTTCCCAGGAGTCCACCTTTCTCCCTGGACTTGCAGTAGAGGCCCCAGGGTGCCCCCTGGCCCTCCACGTTATGGCCTCTGACCCCAGCAAGCTACCCAGGGGTCCACCTCTCTCCCTGGACTTGCAGTAGAGGCCCTATGGTGCCCCCTGGCCCTCCACCAAGGGGCCTCTGACAGCAGGAAGCTACCCAGGGGTCCACCTCTCTCCCTGGACTTGCAGTAGAGGCCCTAGGGTCCCCCCTGGCCCTTCACATAGGGGCCTCTGACCACAGCAAGCTACCCAGGGCTCCACCTCTCTCCCTGGACTTGCAGTAGAGGCCCCAGGTTGCTCCCTGGCCTTCCACCTATTGCCTCTAACCCCAGCAAGCTACCCAGAGATCCACCTCCCTTCCTGGACTTGCAGTAGCGGCCATAGGGTCCCCCCTTGCCCTTCACCTAGGGGCCCTCGACCCCGGCAAGCTACCCAGGGGTCCACCTCTCTCCCTGGACTTGCAGTAGAGGCACTAGAGCACCCCCTGGCCCTTCACTTAGGGTCCTCTGACCCCAGCAAGCTACCAAGGGCTCCACCTCTATCCCTGGACTTGCGGTATAGGCCCCAGGGTGCCCCCTTGCCCTCAACCTAGGGGCCTCTGACCCCAGCAAGCTACTCAGGGGTCCACCTCTCTCCCTGGACTTGCAGTAGAGGCCCCAGGGTGCTCCCTGGCCCTTAACCTATAGCCTCTGACCCCTGCAAGCTACCCAGGGGTTCCACCTCTCTCCCTGGACTTCAGTAGAGGCCCCGGGGTGCCCCTGGCCCTCCACCTAGGGCCTTCTGACCTCAGCAAGCTACCCAGGGGTTCACCTCTCTCCCTGGACTTGCAGTAGAGGCCCCTGGGTGCCCCCTTGCCCTCAACCCAGGTTCCTCTGATCCCAGCAAGCCACCCAGGGGTCCACCTCTCTCACTGGACTTGAAGTAGAGGCCCCAGGGTGCCCCCTGGCCCTCCACCTAGGGGCCTCTGACCCCAGCAAGCTACCCAGGGGTCCACCTCTCTCACTGGACTTGCAGTAGAGGCCCTAGGGTGCCCCCTGGCCCTTCAACTAGGGAACTCTGACACCAGCAAGCTAACCAGGGGTCCACCTCTCTCACTGGACTTGCAGTAGAGGCCCCAGGGTGCCCCCTGGCCCTCCACCTAGGGGCCTCTGACCCCAGCAAGCTACTCAGGGGTCCACCTCTCTCCGAGGACTTGCAGTAGAGGCACTAGGACACCCCCTGGCCCTTCACTTAAGGGCCTCTGACCCCAGCAAGCTACCCAGGACTCCACCTCTATCCCTGGACTTGCGGTATAGGCCCCAGGGTGCCCCCTTGCCCTCAACCTAGGGGCCTCTGACCCCAGCAAGCTACACAGGGGTCAACCTCTCTCCCTGGACATGCAGTAGAGGCCCCAAGGTGCCCCCTGGCCCTCCACCTTATGGCGTCTGACCCCAGCAAGCTACCCAGGGGTCCACCTCTCTCCCTGGACTTGCATTAGAGGCCCTAGGGTGCCCCCTGGCCCTCCACCAAGGGGCCTCTGACAGCAGGAAGCTGCCCAGGGGTCCACCTCTCTCCCTGGACTTGCAGTACAGGCCCCAGGGTGACCACTGGCCCTCCTTCTAGGGGCCTTTGACCTCAGCAAGCTACCCAGGGGTTCCACCTCTCTCCCTGGACTTGCAGTGGAGGCCCCAGCATGCTCCCTGGTCCTCCACCTATTGCCTCTGATCCCAGCAAGCTACCCAGGGGTTCTACCTCTCTCCCTGGACTTGCAATAGAGGCCCCAGGGTGCCCCTGGCCCTCCACCTAAGGCCTTCTGACCTCAGCAAGCTACCCAGGGGTTCACCTCTCTCTCTGGACTTGCAGTAGAGGCCCTAGGGTGCCCCCTGGCCCTTCACCTAGAGCCTCTGACCCCAGCAAGTTACCCAGGGGTCCACCTCTCTCTTTGGACTTGCAGTAGAGGCCCCAGGGTGCCCCCTGGCCCTCCACCTAGGGGACTCTGACCCCAGCAAGCTACCCAGGGGTCCACCTCTCTCCCTGGACTTGCAGTAGAGGCCAAAGGGTGCCCACTGGCCCTCTTCCTAGGGGCCTCTGACCCCAGCAAGCTACCCTTGGCTCCACCTCTCCCCCTGGACTTGCAGTAGAGGCCCCAGGGTGCCCCGTGGCCCTCTTCCTAGGGGCCTCTGACCCCAGCGAGCTACCAAAGGGTCCACCTCTCTTCCTGGACTTGAAGTAGAGGCACTAGGGTGCCCCCTGGCCCTTCACCTAGGGGCCTCTGACCCCAACAAGCTACCCAGGGGTCCACCTCTCTCCCTGGACTTCCAGTAGAGGCCCCAGGGTGCTCCCTGGCCCTCCACCTATTGCCTCTGACCCCAGCAAGCTACCCAGGGGTTCCACCTCTCTCCCCTGACTTGCAGTAGAGGCCCCAGGGTGCCCCTGGCCCTCCACCTAGGGCCTTCTGACCTCAGCAAGCTACCCAGGGGTTCACCTCTCTCCCTGGACTTGCAGTAGAGGCCCTAGGGTGCCCCCTGGCCCTTCACCTAGGGGCCTCTGACCCCAGCAAGCTACCCAGGGGTCCACCTCTCTCTCTGGACTTGCAGTAGAGGCCCCAGGGTGCCCCCTGGCCCTCCACATAGGGGCCTCTGACCCCAGCAAGCTACCCAGGGGTCCACCTCTCTCCCTGGACTTGCAGTAGAGGCCACAGGGTGCCCACTGGCCCTCTTCCTAGGGGCCTCTGACCCCAGCAAGCTACCCAGGGCTCCACCTCTCCCCCTGGACTTGCAGTAGAGGCCCCAGGGTGCCCCCTGGCCCTCCACCTTATGGCCTCTGACCCCAGCAAGCTACACAGGGGTCAACCTCTCTCCCTGGACTTGCATTAGGGGCCCTAGGGTGCCCCCAGGCCCTCCACCAAGGGGCCTCTGACAGCAGGAAGCTGCCCAGGGGTCCACTTCTCTCCCTGGACTTGCAGTACAGGCCCCAGGGTGCCCACTGACCCTCCTCCTAGGGGCCTCTGACCACAGCAAGCTACCCAGGGGTCCACCTCTCTCCCTGGACTTGCAGTGGAGGCCCCAGGGTGCTCCCTGGCCCTCCACCTATTGCCTCTGACCCCAGCAAGCTACCCAGGGGTTCCACCTCTCTCCCTGGACTTGCAGTAGAGGCCCCCAGGGTGCCCCTGGCCCTCCACCTAGGGCCTTCTGACCACAGCAAGCTACCCAGGGGTTCACCTCTCTCCCTGGACTTGTAGTAGAGGCCCTAGGGTGCCCGCTGACCCTTCACCTAGAGCCTCTGACCCCAGCAAGTTACCCAGGGGTCCACCTCTCTCTCTAAACTTGCAGTAGAGGCCACAGGGTGCCCACTGGCACTCTTCCTAGGGGCCTCTGACCCCAGCAAGCTACCCAGGGCTCCACCTCTCCCCCTGGACTTGCAGTAGAGGCCCCAGGGTGCCCCGTGGCCCTCTACCTAGGGGCCTCTGACCCCAGCAAGCTACCTTGGGGTCCACCTCTCTCCCTGGACTTGCAGTAGAGGCCCCAGGGTGTCCCCTCGCCCTCCACCTAGGGGCCTCTGACCCCAGCAAGCTACCCAGGGGTCCACCTCTCTCCCTGGACTGGCAGTAGAGGCCCCAAGGTGCCCCCTGGCCCTCCACCTTATGGCCTCTGACCCCAGCAAGCTACCCAGGGGTCCACCTCTCTCCCTGGACTTGCAGCAGAGGCACTAGGGCACTCCCTGGCCCTTCACTTAGGGGCCTTTGACCCCAGCAAGCTACCCAGGGCTCCACCTCTATCCCTGGACTTGCGGTATAGGCCCCAGGGTGCCCCCTTGCCCTCAACCTAGGGGCCTCTGACCCCAGCAAGCTACACAGGAGTCCACCTCTTTCCCTGGACTTGCATTAGAGGCCCTAGGGTGCCCCCTGGCCCTCCACCAAGGGGCCTCTGATAGCAGGAAGCTGCCCAGGGGTCCACTTCTCTCCCTGGACTTGCAGTACAGGCCCCAAGGTGCCCACTGACCCTCCTCCTAGGGGCCTATTACCACAGCAAGCTACCCAGGGGTCCACCTCTCTCCCTGGACTTGCAGTGGAGGCCCCAGCGTGCTCCCTGGCCCTCCACCTATTGTCTCTGACCCCAGCAAGCTACCCAGGGGTTCCACCTCTCTCCCTGGACTTGCAGTAGAGGCCCCAGGGTGCCCCTGGCCCTCCACCTAGGGCCTTCTGACCTTAGCAAGCTACCCAGGGGTCCACCTCTCTCCCTGGACTTGCAGTAGAGGCCCTAGGGTGCCCCCTGGCCCTTCACCTAGGGGCCTCTGACCCCAGCAAGCTACCCAGGGGTCCACCTCTCTCCCTGGACTTGCAGTAGAGGCCACAGGGTGCCCACTGGCCCTCTTCCTAGGGGTCTCTGACCCCAGCAAGCTACCCAGGGCTCCACCTCTCCCCCTGGACTTGCAGAAGAGGCCCCAGGGTGACCCGTGGTCCTTAAACCTAGGGGCCTCTGACCTCAGCAAGCTATCCTGGGGTCCACCTCTAACACTGGACTTGCAGTAGAGGCCCCAGGGTGCCCCCTGGCCCTCCACCTAGGGGCCTCTGACCCCAGCAAGCTACCTAGGGGTCCACCTCTCTCATTGGACTTGCAGTAGAGGCCACAGGGTGCCCCTGGCCCTCTTCCTAGGGGCCTCTGACCCCAGCAAGCTACCAAATGGTCCAACTCTCTTCCTGGACTTGAAGTAGAGGCCCTAAGGTGCCCCCTGGCCCTTCACCTAGTTGCCTCTGACCCCAGCAAGCCACCCAGGGGTCCACCTCTCTCTCTGGACTTGCAGTAGAGGCCCCAGGGTGCCCCCTGGCCCTCCACATAGGGGCCTCTGACCCCAGCAAGCTACCCAGGGGTCCACCTCTCTCCCTGGACTTGCAGTAGAGGCCACAGGGTGCCCACTGACCCTCTTCCTAGGGGCCTCTGACCCCAGCAAGCTACCCAGGGCTCCACCCCTCCCCCTGGACTTGCAGTAGAGGCCCCAGGGTGCCCCGTGGCCCTCATCCTAGGGGCCTCTGACCCAAGCAAGCTACACAGGGTTCAACCTCACTCCCTGGACTTGCAGTAGAGGCCCCAAGGTGCCCCCTTGCCCTCCACCTTATGGCCTCTGACCCCAGCAAGCTACACAGGGGTCAACCTCTCTCCCTGGACTTGCATTAGAGGCCCTAGGGTGCCCCCTGGCCCTCAACCTAGGGGCCTCTGACCCCAGCAAGCTACACAGGGGTCAACCTCTCTCCCTGGACATGCAGTAGAGGCCCCAATGTGCCCCCTGGCCCACCACCTTATGGCCTCTGACCCCAGCAAGCTACCCTGGGGTCCACCTCTCTCCCTGGACTTGCAGTGGAGGCCCCAGGGTGCTCCCTGGCCCTCCACCTATTGCCTCTGACCCCAGCAAGCTACCCAGGGGTCCACCTCTCTCCCTGGACTTGCAGTAGAGGCCCCCAGGGTGCCTCTGGCCCTCCACCTAGGGCCTTCTGACCACAGCAAGCTACCCAGGGGTTCACCTCTCTCCCTGGACTTGCAGTAGAGGCCCTAGGGTGCCCGCTGACCCTTCACCTAGAGCCTCTGACCCCAGCAAGTTACCCAGGGGTTCACCTCTCTCTCCCTGGACTTGCATTAGAGGCCCCAGGGTGTCCCCTCGCCCTCCACCTAGGGGCCTCTGACCCCAGCAAGCTACCCAGGGGTCCACCTCTCTCCCTGGACTGGCATTAGAGGCCCCAAGGTGCCCCCTGGCCCTCCACCTTATGGCCTCTGACCCCAGCAAGCTACCCAGGGGTCCACCTCTCTCCCTGGACTTGCAGCAGAGGCACTAGGGCACCCCCTGGCCCTTCACTTAGGGGCCTTTGACCCCAGCAAGCTACCCAGGGCTCCACCTCTATCCCTGGACTTGCGGTATAGGCCCCAGGGTGCCCCCTTGCCCTCAACCTAGGGGCCTCTGACCCCAGCAAGCTACACAGGAGTCCACCTCTTTCCCTGGACTTGCATTAGAGGCCCTAGTGTGCCCCCTGGCCCTCCACCAAGGGGCCTCTGATAGCAGGAAGCTGCCCAGGGGTCCACTTCTCCCCCTGGACTTGCAGTACAGGCCCCATGTCCCAATGACCCTCCTCCTAGGGGCCTATTACCACAGCAAGCTACCCAGGGGTCCTTCTCTCTCCCTGGACTTGCAGTGGAGGCCCCAGCGTGCTCCCTGGCCCTCCACCTATTGCCTCTGACCCCAGCAAGCTACCCAGGGGTTCCACCTCTCTCCCTGGACTTGCAGTAGAGGCCCCAGGGTGCCCCTGGCCCTCCACCTAGGGCCTTCTGACCTTAGCAAGCTACCCAGGGGTCCACCTCTCTCCCTGGACTTGCAGTAGAGGCCCTAGGGTGCCCCCTGGCCCTTCACCTAGAGCCTCTGACCCCAGCAAGTTACCCAGGGGTCCACCTCTCTCTCTGGACTTGCAGTAGAGGCCCCAGGGTGCCCCCTGGCCCTCCACCTAGGGGCCTCTGACCCCAGCAAGCTACCCAGGGGTCCACCTCTCTCCCTGGACTTGCAGTAGAGGCCACAGGGTGCCCACTGGCCCTCTTCCTAGGGGTCTCTGACCCCAGCAAGCTACACAGGGCTCCACCTCTCCCCCTGGACTTGCAGTAGAGGCCCCAGGGTGACCCGTGGCCCTAAACCTAGGGGCCTCTGACCCCAGCAAGCTACCCTGGGGTCCACCTCTCACCCTGGACTTGCAGTAGAGGCCCCAGGGTGCCCCCTGGCCCCCCACCTAGGGGCCTCTGACCCCAGCAAGCTACCTAGGGGTCCACCTCTCTCATTGGACTTGCAGTAGAGGCCACAGGGTGCCCCTGGCCCTCTACCTAGGGGCCTCTGACCCCAGCAAGCTAACAAAGGGTCCAACTCTCTTCCTGGACTTGAAGTAGAGGCACAAGGGTGCCCCCTGGCCCTTCACTTAGGGGCCTTTGACCCCAGCAAGCTACCCAGGGGTCCACCTCTCTCCCTGGACTTCAAGTAGAGGCCCCAGGGTGCTCCCTGGCCCTCCACCTATTGCCTCTGACCCCAGCAAGCTACCCAGGGGTTCCACCTCTCTCCCTGGACTTGCAGTAGAGGCCCCAGGGTGCCCCTGGCCCTCCACCTAGGGCCTTCTGACCTCAGCAAGCTACCCAGGGGTTCACCTCTCTCCCTGGACTTGCAGTAGAGGCCCTAAGGTGCCCCCTGGGCCTTCACCTAGTTGCCTCTGACCCCAGCAAGCTACCCAGGGGTCCACCTCTCTCCCTGGACTTGCAGTAGAGGCCACAGGGTGCCCACTGGCCCTCTTCCTAGGGGCCTCTGACCCCAGCAAGCTACCCAGGGCTCCACCCCTCCCCCTGGACTTGCAGTAGAGGCCCCAGGGTGCCCCGTGGCCCTCATCCTAGGGGCCTCTGACCCAAGCAAGCTACACAGGGTTCAACCTCACTCCCTGGACTTGCAGTAGAGGCCCCAAGGTGCCCCCTGGCCTTCCACCTTATGGCCTCTGACCCCAGCAAGCTACACAGGGGTCAACCTCTCTCCCTGGACTTGCATTAGAGGCCCTAGGGTGCCCCCTGGCCCTCCACCAAGGGGCCTCTGACAGCAGGAAGCTGCCCAGGGGTCCACTTCTCTCCCAGGACTTGCAGTACAGGCCCCAGGGTGCCCACTGACCCTCCTCCTAGGGGCCTCTGACCACAGCAAGCTACCCAGGGGTCCACCTCTCTCCCTGGAATTGCAGTAGAGGCCCCAGGGTGCCCCTGGCCCTCCACCTAGGGCCTTCTGACCTCAGCAAGCTACCCAGGGGTTCACCTCTCTCCCTGGACTTGCAGTAGAGGCCCTAGGGTGCCCGCTGGCCCTTCACCTAGAGCCTCTGACCCCAGCAAGCTACCCAGGGGTCCACCTCTCTCCCTGGACTTGCAGTGGAGGCCCCAGGGTGCTCCCTGGCCCTCCACCTATTGCCTCTGACCCCAGCAAGCTACCCAGGGGTTCCACCTCTCTCCCTGGACTTGCAGTAGAGGCCCCAGGGTGCCCCGTGGCCCTCAACCTAGGGGCCTCTGACCCCAGCAAGCTACACAGTGGACAACCTCTCTCCCTGGACTTGCAGAAGAGGCCCCAAGGTGCCCCCTGGCCCTCCACCTTATGGCCTCTGACCCCAGCAAGCTACACAGGGGTCAACCTCTCTCCCGGGACTTGCATTAGAGGCCCTAGGGTGCCCCCTGGCCCTCCACCAAGGGTCGTCTGACAGCAGGAAGCTGCCCGGGGGTCCACTTCTCTCCCAGGACTTGCAGTACAGGCCCCAGGGTGCCCACTGACCCTCCTCCTAGGGGCCTCTGACCACAGCAAGCTACCCAGGGGTCCACCTCTCTCCCTGGACTTGCAGTAGAGGCCCCAGGGTGCCCCTGGCCCTCCACCTAGGGCCTTCTGACCTCAGCAAGCTACCAAGGGGTTCACCTCTCTCCCTGGACTTGCAGTAGAGGCCCTAGGGTGCCCGCTGGCCCTTCACCTGGAGCCTCTGACCCCAGCAAGCTACCCAGGGGTCCACCTCTCTCCCTGGACTTGCAGTAGAGGCACTAGGGAACCCCCTGGCCCTTCACTTAGGGGTCTCTGACCCCAGCAAGCTACCCATGGCTCAACCTCTATCCCTGGACTTGCGGTATAGGCCCCAGGGTGCCCCCTTGCCCTCAACCTAGGGGCCTCTGACCCCAGCAAGCTACACAGGGGTCAACGTCTCTCCCTGGACATGCAGTAGAGGCCCCAATGTGCCCCCTGGCCCACCACCTTATGGCCTCTGACCCCAGCAAGCTACCCAGGGGTCCACCTCTCTCCCTGGACTTGCAAGTGAGGCCCCAGGGTGCTCCCTGGCCCTCCACCTATTGCCTCTGACCCCAGCAAGCTACCCAGGGGTTCCACCTCTCTCCCTGGACTTGCAGTAGAGGCCCCCAGGGTGCCCCTGGCCCTCCACCTAGGGCCTTCTGACCACAGCAAGCTACCCAGGGGTTCACCTCTCTCCCTGGACTTGCAGTAGAGGCCCTAGGGTGCCCGCTGACCCTTCACCTAGAGCCTCTGACCCCAGCAAGTTACCCAGGGGTCCACCTCTCTCTCTGGACTTGCAGTAGAGGCCCCAGGGTGCCCCCTGGCCCTCCACCTAGGGGCCTCTGACCCCAGCAAGCTACCCAGGGGTCCACCTCTCTCCCTTGACTTGCAGTAGAGGCCACAGGGTGCCCATTGGCACTCTTCCTAGGGGCCTCTGACCCCAGCAAGCTACCCAGGGCTCCACCTCTCCCCCTGGACTTGCAGTAGAGGCCCCAGGGTGCCCCGTGGCCCTCTACCTAGGGGCCTCTGACCCCAGCAAGCTACCTTGGGGT
Organism: Danio rerio; assembly: GCF_052040795.2. Taxonomy (NCBI): domain Eukaryota; kingdom Metazoa; phylum Chordata; class Actinopteri; order Cypriniformes; family Danionidae; genus Danio; species Danio rerio. Next base: position 68,218,572 of record NC_141027.1, read on the forward strand.
CCACCTCTCTCCCTGGACTTGCATTAGAGGCCCCAGGGTGTCCCCTCGCCCTCCACCTAGGGGCCTCTGACCCCAGCAAGATACCCAGGGGTCCACCTCTCTCCCTGGACTGGCATTAGAGGCCCCAAGGTGCCCCCTGGCCCCCCACCTTATGGCCTCTGACCCCAGCAAGCTACCCAGGGCTCCACCTCTATCCCTGGACTTGCGGTATAGGCCCCAGGGTGCCCCCTTGCCCTCAACCTATGGGCCTCTGACCCCAGCAAGCTACACAGGAGTCCACCTCTTTCCCTGGACTTGCATTAGAGGCCCTAGGGTGCCCCCTGGCACTCCACCAAGGGGCCTCTGATAGCAGGAAGCTGCCCAGGGGTCCACTTCTCTCCCTGGACTTGCAGTACAGGCCCCAGGGTGCCCACTGACCCTCCTCCTAGGGGCCTATTACCTATTACTCTTCCTAGGGGCCTCTGACCCAGCAAGCTAACAAAGGGTCCAACTCTCTTCCTGGACTTGAAGTAGAGGCACTAGGGTGCCCCCTGGCCCTTCACCTAGGGGCCTTTGACCCCAGCAAGCTACCCAGGGGTCCACCTCTCTCCCTGGACTTCCAGTAGAGGCCCCAGGGTGCTCCCTGGCCCTCCACCTATTGCCTCTGACCCCAGCAAGCTACCCAGGGGTTCCACCTCTCTCCCTGGACTTGCAGTAGAGGCCCCAGGGTGCCCCTGGCCCTCCACCTAGGGCCTTCTGACCTCAGCAAGCTACCCAGGGGTTCACCTCTCTCCCTGGACTTGCAGTAGAGGCCCTAAGGTGCCCCCTGGCCCTTCACCTATTGCCTCTGACCCCAGCAAGCTACCCAGGGGTTCTACCTCTCTCCCTGGACTTGCAGTAGAGGCCCCAGGGTGCCCCGTGGCCCTCAACCTAGGGGCCTCTGACCCCAGCAAGCTACACAGGGGTCAACCTCTCTCCCTGGACTTGCAGAAGAGGCCCCAAGGTGCCCCCTGGCCCTCCACCTTATGGCCTCTGACCCCAGCAAGCTACACAGGGGTCAACCTCTCTCCCGGGACTTGCATTAGAGGCCCTAGGGTGCCCCCTGGCCCTCCACCAAGGGGCATCTGACAGCAGGAAGCCGCCCAGGGGTCCACTTCTCTCCCAGGACTTGCAGTACAGGCCCCAGGGTGCCCACTGACCCTCCTCCTAGGGGCCTCTGACCACAGCAAGCTACCCAGGGGTCCACCTCTCTCCCTGGACTTGCAGTAGAGGCCCCAGGGTGCCCGTGGCCCTCCACCTAGGGCCTTCTGACCTCAGCAAGCTACCCAGGGGTTCACCTCTCTCCCTGGACTTGCAGTAGAGGCCCTAGGGTGCCCGCTGGCCCTTCACCTGGAGCCTCTGACCCCAGCAAGCTACCCAGGGGTCCACCTCTCTCCCTGGACTTGCAGTAGAGGCACTAGGGAATCCCCTGGCCCTTCACTTAGGGGTCTCTGACCCCAGCAAGCTACCCATGGCTCCACCTCTATCCCTGGACTTGCGGTATAGGCCCCAGGGTGCCCCCTTGCCCTCAACCTAGGGGCCTCTGACCCCAGCAAGCTACACAGGGGTCAACCTCTCTCCCTGGACATGCAGTAGAGGCCCCAATGTGCCCCCTGGCCCACCACCTTATGGCCTCTGACCCCAGCAAGCTACCCAGGGGTCCACCTCTCTCCCTGGACTTGCAGTGGAGGCCCCAGGGTGCTCCCTGGCCCACCACCTATTGCCTCTGACCCCAGCAAGCTACCCAGGGGTCCACCTCTCTCCCTGGACTTGCAGTAGAGGCCCCCAGGGTGCCTCTGGCCCTCCACCTAGGGCCTTCTGACCACAGCAAGCTACCCAGGGGTTCACCTCTCTCTCTGGACTTGCAGTAGAGGCCCTAGGGTGCCCGCTGACCCTTCACCTAGAGCCTCTGACCCCAGCAAGTTACCCAGGGGTTCACCTCTCTCTCTCTGGACTTGCAGTAGAGGCCCCAGGGTGCCCCCTGGCCCTCCACCTAGGGGCCTCTGACCCAAGCAAGCTACCCAGGGGTCCACCTCTCTCCCTTGACTTGCAGTAGAGGCCACAGGGTGCCCACTGGCACTCTTCCTAGGGGCCTCTGACCCCAGCAAGCTACCCAGGGCTCCACCTCTCCCCCTGGACTTGCAGTAGAGGCCCCAGGGTGCCCCGTGGCCCTCTACCTAGGGGCCTCTGACCCCAGCAAGCTACCTTGGGGTCCACCTCTCTCCCTGGACTTGCATTAGAGGCCCCAGGGTGTCCCCTCGCCCTCCACCTAGGGGCCTCTGACCCCAGCAAGCTACCCAGGGGTCCACCTCTCTCCCTGGACTGGCATTAGAGGCCCCAAGGTGCCCCCTGGCCCTCCACCTTATGGCCTCTGACCCCAGCAAGCTACCCAGGGGTCCACCTCTCTCCCTGGACTTGCAGCAGAGGCACTAGGGCACCCCCTGGCCCTTCACTTAGGGGCCTTTGACCCCAGCAAGCTACCCAGGGCTCCACCTCTCTCCCTGGACTTGCAGTAGAGGCCCTAGGGTGCCCCCTGGCCCTTCACCTAGAGCCTCTGACCCCAGCAATTTACCCAGGGGTCCACATCTCTCTCTGGACTTGCAGTAGAGGCCCCAGGGTTTCCCCTGGCCCTCCACCTAGGGGCCTCTGACCCCAACAAGCTACCCAGGGGTCCACCTCTCTCCCTGGACTTGCAGTAGGGGCCACAGGGTGCCCACTGGCCCTCTTCCTAGGGGTTTCTGACCCCAGCAAGCTACCCAGGGCTCCACCTCTCCCCCTGGACTTGCAGTAGAGGCCCCAGGGTGCCCCGTGGCCCTCAACCTAGGGGCCTCTGACCCCAGCAAGCTACCCTGGGGTCAACCTCTCACCCTGGACTTGCAGTAGAGGCCCCAGGGTGCCCCCTGGCCCTCCACCTAGGGGCCTCTGACCCCAGCAAGCTACCTAGGGGTCCACCTCTCTCATTGGACTTGCAGTAGAGGCCACAGGGTGCCCCTGGCCCTCTTCCTAGGGGCCTCTGACCCCAGCAAGCTACCAAAGGGTCCACCTCTCTTCCTGGACTTGAAGTAGAGGCACTAGGGTGCCCCCTGGCCCTTCACCTAGGGGCCTTTGACCCCAGCAAGCTACCCAGGGGTCCACCTCTCTCCCTGGACTTCCAGTAGAGGCCCCAGGGTGCTCCCTGGCCCTCCACCTATTGCCTCTGACCCCAGCAAGCTACCCAGGGGTTCCACCTCTCTCCCTGGACTTGCAGTAGAGGCCCCAGGGTGCCCCTGTCCCTCCACCTAGGGCCTTCTGACCTCAGCAAGCTACCCAGGGGTTCACCTCTCTCCCTGGACTTGCAGTAGAGGCCCTAGGGTGCCCCCTGGCCCTTCACCTAGGGGCCTCTGACCCCAGCAAGCTACCCAGGAGTCCACCTCTCTCTCTGGACTTGCAGTAGAGGCCCCAGGGTGCCCCCTGGCCCTCCACATAGGGGCCTGACCCCAGCAAGCTACCCAGGGGTCCACCTCTCTCCCTGGAATTGCAGTAGAGTCCACAGGGTGCCCACTGGCCCTCTTCCTTGGGGCCTCTGACCCCAGCAAGCTACCCAGGGCTCCACCCCTCCCCCTAGACTTGCAGTAGAGGCCCCAGGGTGCCCCGTGGCCCTCAACCTAGGGGCCTCTGACCCCAGCAAGCTACACAGGGGTCAACCTCTCTCCCTGTACTTGCAGTAGAGGCCCCAAGGTGCCCCCTGGCCCTCCACTTTATGGCCTCTGACCCCAGCAAGCTACACAGGGGTCAACCTCTCTCCCTGGACTTGCATTAGAGGCCCTAGGGTGCCCCCTGGCCCTCCACCAAGGGGCCTCTGACAGCAGGAAGCTGCCCAGGGGTCCACTTCTCTCCCAGGACTTGCAGTACAGGCCCCAGGGTGCCCACTGACCCTCCTCCTAGGGGCCTCTGACCACAGCAAGCTACCCAGGGGTCCACCTCTCTCCCTGGACTTGCAGTAGAGGCCCCAGGGTGCCCTTGGCCCTCCACCTAGGGCCTTCTGACCTCAGCAAGCTACCCAGGGGTTCACCTCTCTCCCTGGACTTGCAGTAGAGGCCCTAGGGTGCCCACTGGCCCTTCACCTAGAGCCTCTGACCCCAGCAAGCTACCCAGGGGTCCACCTCTCTCCCTGGACTTGCAGTGGAGGCCCCAGGGTGCTCCCTGGCCCTCCACCTATTGCCTCTGACCCCAGCAAGCTACCCAGGGGTTCCACCTCTCTCCCTGGACTTGCAGTAGAGGCCCCAGGGTGCCCCGTGGCCCTCAACCTAGGGGCCTCTGTTCCCAGCAAGCTACACAGGGGTCAACCTTTCTCCCTGGACTTGCAGTAGAGGCCCCAAGGTGCCCCCTGGCCCTCCACCAAGGGGCCTCTGACAGCAGGAAGCTGCCCAGGGGTCCACTTCTCTCCCAGGACTTGCAGTACAGGCCCCAGGGTGTCCTCTGACCCTCCTCCTAGGGGCCTCTGACCACAGCAAGCTACCCAGGGGTCCACCTCTCTCCCTGGACTTGCACTAGAGGCACTAGGGAACCCCCTGGCCCTTCACTTAGGGGCCTCTGACCCCAGCAAGCTACCCAGGGGTCCACCTCTCTCCCTGGACTTGCAGTAGAGGCCCCAGGGTGTCCCCTCGCCCTCCACCTAGGGGCCTCTGACCCCAGCAAGCTACCCATGGATCCAGCTCTCTCTCTGGACTTGCAATATAGGCCCCAGGGTGCCCACTGGCACTCTTCCTAGGGGCCTCTGACCCCAGCAAGCTACGCAGGGGTCCACCTCTCTCCCTTGACTTGCAGTAGAGGCCACAGGGTGCCCCCTGGCCCTCCTCCTAGGGGCCTCTGACCCCAGCAAGCTACCCAAGGGTCCACCTCTCTTCCTGGACTTGAAGTAGAGGCACTAGGGTGCCCCCTGGCCCTTCACCTAGGGGCCTCTGACCCCAGCAAGCTACCCAGGGGTCCACCTCTCTCCCTGGACTTTTAGTAGAGGCCCCAGGGTGTCCCCTCGCCCTCCACCTAGGGGCCTCTGACCCCAGCAAGCTACCCAGGGGTCCACCTCTCTCCCTGGACTGGCAGTAGAGGCCCCAAGGTGCCCCCTGGCCTCCACCTTATGGCCTCTGACCCCAGCAAGCTACCCAGGGGTCCACCTCTGTCCCTGGACTGGCAGTAGAGACCCCAAGGTGCCCCCTGGCCTCCACCTTATGGCCTCTGACCCCAGCAAGCTACCCAGGGGTCCACCTCTGTCCCTGGACTTGCAGTAGAGGCACCAGGGCACCCCCTGGCCCTTCACTTAGGGACCTCTGACCCCAGCAAGCTACTCAGGGCTCCAAGTCTATCCCTGGACTTGCGGTATAGGCCCCAGGGTGCCCCCTTGCCCTCAACCTAGGGGCCTCTGACCCCAGCAAGCTACACAGGGGTCAACCTCTCTCCCTGGACTTGCAGTAGAGGCCCCAAGGTGCCCCCTGGCCCTCCACCTTATGGCCTCTGACCCCAGCAAGCTACCCAGGGGTCCATCTCTCTCCCTGGACTTGCAGTACTGGCCCCAAGGTGCCCACTGACCCTCCTCCTAGCGGCCTTTGACCACAGCAAGCTACCCAGAGGTCCACCTCTCTCCCTGGACTTGCAGTGGAGGCCCCAGGGTGCTCCCTGGCCCTCCACCTATTGCCTCTGACCCCAGCAAGCTACCCAGGGGTTCCACCTCTCTCCCTGGACTTGCAGTAGAGGCCCCAAGGTGCCCCCTGGCCCTCCACCTTATGGCCTCTGACCCCAGCAAGCTACCCAGGGGTCCATCTCTCTCCCTGGACTTGCAGTACTGGCCCCAAGGTGCCCACTGACCCTCCTCCTAGCGGCCTTTGACCACAGCAAGCTACCCAGAGGTCCACCTCTCTCCCTGGACTTGCAGTGGAGGCCCCAGGGTGCTCCCTGGCCCTCCACCTATTGCCTCTGACCCCAGCAAGCTACCCAGGGGTCCACCTCTCTCCCTGGACTTGCAGTAGAGGCCCTAGGGTGCCCCTTGGCCCTCCATCTAGTGGGCGTGTGACCCCAGCAAGCTACCCAGGGGTCCACCTCTCTCCCTGGACTTGCAGTATAGGCCCCAGGGTGCCCCCTTGCCCTCCACCTAGGGGACTCTGTCAGCAGGAAGTTTCCCAGGGGTCCACCTCTTTCCCTGGATTTGCAGTAGGGGCCCCAGCGTGCCTGCTGGCCCTCCACCTAGGGGCCTCTTACCCCAGCTAGCTTCTAGGGGTGCACTTCTCTCCCTGGACTTGCAGTAGAGGCCCTAGGGTGCCCCCTGGCCCTCCATCTAGGGGCGTCTGACCCCATCAAGCAACCCATGGATCCAGCTCTCTCTCTGGACTTGCAGTATAGGCCCCAGGGTGCCCCCTTGCCCTCAACCTAGGGGCCTCTGATCCCAGCAAGCTACCCACGGGTCCAGCTCTCTCTCTGGACTGGCGGTAAAGGCCCCAGGGTGCCCATTTGCCCTCCACCTGTGGGCCTCTGACCCTAGCAAGCTACCCAGGGGTCCACCTCTCTCCCTGGACTTGCAGTATAGGCCCCAAGGTGACCCCTTGCCCTCCACCTAGGGGACTCTGACAGCAGGAAGCTTCCCAGGGGTCCACCTCTTTCCCTGGACTTGCAGTGGAGGCCCCAGGGTGCTCCCTGGCCCTCCACCTATTGCCTCTGACCCCAGCAAGCTACCCAGGGGTTCCACCTCTCTCCCTGGACTTGCAGTAGAGGCCCCAGGGTGCCCCGTGGCCCTCAACCTAGGGGCCTCTGTTCCCAGCAAGCTACACAGGGGTCAACCTTTCTCCCTGGACTTGCAGTAGAGGCCCCAAGGTGCCCCCTGGCCCTCCACCAAGGGGCCTCTGACAGCAGGAAGCTGCCCAGGGGTCCACTTCTCTCCCAGGACTTGCAGTACAGGCCCCAGGGTGTCCTCTGACCCTCCTCCTAGGGGCCCTGACCACAGCAAGCTACCCAGGGGTCCACCTCTCTCCCTGGACTTGCACTAGAGGCACTAGGGAACCCCCTGGCCCTTCACTTAGGGGCCTCTGACCCCAGCAAGCTACCCAGGGGTCCACCTCTCTCCCTGGACTTGCAGTAGAGGCCCCAGGGTGTCCCCTCGCCCTCCACCTAGGAGCCTCTGACCCCAGCAAGCTACCCATGGATCCAGCTCTCTCTCTGGACTTGCAATATAGGCCCCAGGGTGCCCACTGGCACTCTTCCTAGGGGCCTCTGACCCCAGCAAGCTACCCAGGGGTCCACCTCTCTCCCTTGACTTGCAGTAGAGGCCACAGGGTGCCCCCTGGCCCTCCTCCTAGGGGCCTCTGACCCCAGCAAGCTACCCAAGGGTCCACCTCTCTTCCTGGACTTGAAGTAGAGGCACTAGGGTGCCCCCTGGCCCTTCACCTAGGGGCCTCTGACCCCAGCAAGCTACCCAGGGGTCCACCTCTCTCCCTGGACTTTTAGTAGAGGCCCCAGGGTGTCCCCTCGCCCTCCACCTAGGGGCCTCTGACCCCAGCAAGCTACCCAGGGGTCCACCTCTCTCCCTGGACTGGCAGTAGAGGCCCCAAGGTGCCCCCTGGCATCCACCTTATGGCCTCTGACCCCAGCAAGCTACCCAGGGGTCCACCTCTGTCCCTGGACTGGCAGTAGAGACCCCAAGGTGCCCCTTGGCCTCCACCTTATGGCCTCTGACCCCAGCAAGCTACCCAGGGGTCCACCTCTGTCCCTGGACTTGCAGTAGAGGCACTAGGGCACCCCCTGGCCCTTCACTTAGGGACCTCTGACCCCAGCAAGCTACTCAGGGCTCCAAGTCTATCCCTGGACTTGCGGTATAGGCCCCAGGGTGCCCCCTTGCCCTCAACCTAGGGGCCTCTGACCCCAGCAAGCTACACAGGGGTCAACCTCTCTCCCTGGACTTGCAGTAGAGGCCCCAAGGTGCCCCCTGGCCCTCCACCTTATGGCCTCTGACCCCAGCAAGCTACCCAGGGGTCCATCTCTCTCCCTGGACTTGCAGTACTGGCCCCAAGGTGCCCACTGACCCTCCTCCTAGCGGCCTTTGACCACAGCAAGCTACCCAGAGGTCCACCTCTCTCCCTGGACTTGCAGTGGAGGCCCCAGGGTGCTCCCTGGCCCTCCACCTATTGCCTCTGACCCCAGCAAGCTACCCAGGGGTTCGACCTCTCTCCCTGGACTTGCAGTAGAGGCCCCAAGGTGCCCCCTGGCCCTCCACCTTATGGCCTCTGACCCCAGCAAGCTACCCAGGGGTCCATCTCTCTCCCTGGACTTGCAGTACTGGCCCCAAGGTGCCCACTGACCCTCCTCCTAGCGGCCTTTGACCACAGCAAGCTACCCAGAGGTCCACCTCTCTCCCTGGACTTGCAGTGGAGGCCCCAGGGTGCTCCCTGGCCCTCCACCTATTGCCTCTGACCCCAGCAAGCTACCCAGGGGTCCACCTCTCTCCCTGGACTTGCAGTAGAGGCCCTAGGGTGCCCCTTGGCCCTCCATCTAGTGGGCGTGTGACCCCAGCAAGCTACCCAGGGGTCCACCTCTCTCCCTGGACTTGCAGTATAGGCCCCAGGGTGCCCCCTTGCCCTCCACCTAGGGGACTCTGTCAGCAGGAAGTTTCCCAGGGGTCCACCTCTTTCCCTGGATTTGCAGTAGGGGCCCCAGCGTGCCTGCTGGCCCTCCACCTAGGGGCCTCTTACCCCAGCTAGCTTCTAGGGGTGCACTTCTCTCCCTGGACTTGCAGTAGAGGCCCTAGGGTGCCCCCTAGCCCTCCATCTAGGGGCGTCTGACCCCATCAAGCAACCCATGGATCCAGCTCTCTCTCTGGACTTGCAGTATAGGCCCCAGGGTGCCCCCTTGCCCTCAACCTAGGGGCCTCTGATCCCAGCAAGCTACCCACGGGTCCAGCTCTCTCTCTGGACTGGCGGTAAAGGCCCCAGGGTGCCCATTTGCCCTCCACCTGTGGGCCTCTGACCCTAGCAAGCTACCCAGGGGTCCACCTCTCTCCCTGGACTTGCAGTATAGGCCCCAAGGTGACCCCTTGCCCTCCACCTAGGGAACTCTGACAGCAGGAAGCTTCCCAGGGGTCCACCTCTTTCCCTGGACTTGCAGTGGAGGCCCCAGGGTGCTCCCTGGCCCTCCACCTATTGCCTCTGACCCCAGCAAGCTACCCAGGGGTTCCACCTCTCTCCCTGGACTTGCAGTAGAGGCCCCAGGGTGCCCCGTGGCCCTCAACCTAGGGGCCTCTGTTCCCAGCAAGCTACACAGGGGTCAACCTTTCTCCCTGGACTTGCAGTAGAGGCCCCAAGGTGCCCCCTGGCCCTCCACCAAGGGGCCTCTGACAGCAGGAAGCTGCCCAGGGGTCCACTTCTCTCCCAGGACTTGCAGTACAGGCCCCAGGGTGTCCTCTGACCCTCCTCCTAGGGGCCTCTGACCACAGCAAGCTACCCAGGGGTCCACCTCTCTCCCTGGACTTGCACTAGAGAAACTAGGGAACCCCCTGGCCCTTCACTTAGGGGCCTCTGACCCCAGCAAGCTACCCAGGGGTCCACCTCTCTCCCTGGACTTGCAGTAGAGGCCCCAGGGTGTCCCCTCGCCCTCCACCTAGGGGCCTCTGACCCCAGCAAGCTACCCATGGATCCAGCTCTCTCTCTGGACTTGCAATATAGGCCCCAGGGTGCCCACTGGCACTCTTCCTAGGGGCCTCTGACCCCAGCAAGCTACCCAGGGGTCCACCTCTCTCCCTTGACTTGCAGTAGAGGCCACAGGGTGCCCCCTGGCCCTCCTCCTAGGGGCCTCTGACCCCAGCAAGCTACCCAAGGGTCCACCTCTCTTCCTGGACTTGAAGTAGAGGCACTAGGGTGCCCCCTGGCCCTTCACCTAGGGGCCTCTGACCCCAGCAAGCTACCCAGGGGTCCACCTCTCTCCCTGGACTTTTAGTAGAGGCCCCAGGGTGTCCCCTCGCCCTCCACCTAGGGGCCTCTGACCCCAGCAAGCTACCCAGGGGTCCACCTCTCTCCCTGGACTGGCAGTAGAGGCCCCAAGGTGCCCCCTGGCCTCCACCTTATGGCCTCTGACCCCAGCAAGCTACCCAGGGGTCCACCTCTGTCCCTGGACTGGCAGTAGAGACCCCAAGGTGCCCCCTGGCCTCCACCTTATGGCCTCTGACCCCAGCAAGCTACCCAGGGGTCCACCTCTGTCCCTGGACTTGCAGTAGAGGCACTAGGGCACCCCCTGGCCCTTCACTTAGGGACCTCTGACCCCAGCAAGCTACTCAGGGCTCCAAGTCTATCCCTGGACTTGCGGTATAGGCCCCAGGGTGCCCCCTTGCCCTCAACCTAGGGGCCTCTGACCCCAGCAAGCTACACAGGGGTCAACCTCTCTCCCTGGACTTGCAGTAGAGGCCCCAAGGTGCCCCCTGGCCCTCCACCTTATGGCCTCTGACCCCAGCAAGCTACCCAGGGGTCCATCTCTCTCCCTGGACTTGCAGTACTGGCCCCAAGGTGCCCACTGACCCTCCTCCTAGCGGCCTTTGACCACAGCAAGCTACCCAGAGGTCCACCTCTCTCCCTGGACTTGCAGTGGAGGCCCCAGGGTGCTCCCTGGCCCTCCACCTATTGCCTCTGACCCCAGCAAGCTACCCAGGGGTTCCACCTCTCTCCCTGGACTTGCAGTAGAGGCCCCAAGGTGCCCCCTGGCCCTCCACCTTATGGCCTCTGACCCCAGCAAGCTACCCAGGGGTCCATCTCTCTCCCTGGACTTGCAGTACTGGCCCCAAGGTGCCCACTGACCCTCCTCCTAGCGGCCTTTGACCACAGCAAGCTACCCAGAGGTCCACCTCTCTCCCTGGACTTGCAGTGGAGGCCCCAGGGTGCTCCCTGGCCCTCCACCTATTGCCTCTGACCCCAGCAAGCTACCCAGGGGTCCACCTCTCTCCCTGGACTTGCAGTAGAGGCCCTAGGGTGCCCCTTGGCCCTCCATCTAGTGGGCGTGTGACCCCAGCAAGCTACCCAGGGGTCCACCTCTCTCCCTGGACTTGCAGTATAGGCCCCAGGGTGCCCCCTTGCCCTCCACCTAGGGGACTCTGTCAGCAGGAAGTTTCCCAGGGGTCCACCTCTTTCCCTGGATTTGCAGTAGGGGCCCCAGCGTGCCTGCTGGCCCTCCACCTAGGGGCCTCTTTCCCCAGCTAGCTTCTAGGGGTGCACTTCTCTCCCTGGACTTGCAGTAGAGGCCCTAGGGTGCCCCCTAGCCCTCCATCTAGGGGCGTCTGACCCCATCAAGCAACCCATGGATCCAGCTCTCTCTCTGGACTTGCAGTATAGGCCCCAGGGTGCCCCCTTGCCCTCAACCTAGGGGCCTCTGATCCCAGCAAGCTACCCACGGGTCCAGCTCTCTCTCTGGACTGGCGGTAAAGGCCCCAGGGTGCCCATTTGCCCTCCACCTGTGGGCCTCTGACCCTAGCAAGCTACCCAGGGGTCCACCTCTCTCCCTGGACTTGCAGTATAGGCCCCAAGGTGACCCCTTGCCCTCCACCTAGGGGACTCTGACAGCAGGAAGCTTCCCAGGGGTCCACCTCTTTCCCTAGACTTGCAGTAGAGGCCCCAGCGTGCCCGCTGGCCCTCTACCTAGGGGCCTCTTACCCCAGCTAGCTTCTCAGGGGTCCACCTCTTTCCCTGGACTTGCAGTAGAGGCCCCAGCGTGCCCGCTGGCCCTCTACCTAGGGGCCTCTTACCCCAGCTAGCTTCTCAGGGGTCCACCTCTCTCCCTGGACTTGCAGTAGAGGCCGTAGGGTAACCCCTGGCCCTCCATCTAGGGACGTCTGACCCCATCAAGCAACCCAGGGATCCAGCTCTCTCTCTGGACTTGCAGTAGAGGCCCCAGGGTGCCCCGTGGCCCTCAAACTAGAGGCCTCTCACCCCAGCAAGCTACCCAGGTGTCCACCTCTCTTCCTGGATTTAAAGTAGAGGCACTAGGGTGCCCCCTGGCCCTTCACCTAGGGGACTCTGACCCCAGCAGGCTACCCAGGGGTCCACCTCTCTCACTGGACTTGCAGTAGAGGCCCCAGGGTGACCCCTGGCCCTCCACCTAGGGGCCTCTGACCCCAGCAAGCTACCCAGGGGTCCACCTCTCTCCCTGGACTTGCATTAGAGGCCCAAGGGTGCCCTCTGGCCCTCCACCAAGGGGCCTCAGACAGCAGGAAGCTGCCCAGGGGTCCACCTCTCTCCCAGTACTTGCAGTACAGGCCCCAGGGTGACCTATGGCCCTCCTCCTAGGGGCCTCTGACCACAGCAAGCTACCCAGGGGTCCACCTCTCTCCCTGGACTTGCAGTAGAGGCCCCAGGGTGCTCCCTGGCCCTCCACCTATTGCCTTTGACCCCAGCAAGCTACGCAGAGGTTCCACCTCTCTCCCTGGACTTGCAGTAGAGGCCCCAGGGTGCCCCTGGCCCTCCACCTAGGGCCTTCTGACCTCAGCAAGCTACCCAGGGGTCCACCTCTCTCCCTGGACTTGCAGTAGAGGCCCTAGGGTGCCCGCTGGCCCTTCACCTAGAGCCTCTGACCCCAGCAAGCTACCCAGGGGTCCACCTCTCTCCCTGGACTTGCAGTAGAGGCGCTAGGGTGCCCGCTGGCCCTTCACCTAGAGCCTCTGACCCCAGCAAGCTACCCAGGGGTCCACCTCTCTCCCTGGACTTGCAGTAGAGGCCCTATGGTACCCCCTGGCCCTCCACCAAGGGGCCTCTGACAGCAGGAAGCTAGCCAGGGGATCCACCTCTCTCCCTGGACTTGCAGTAGAGGCCCTAGGGTCCCCCCTGGCTCTTCACCTAGGGGCCTCTGACCACAGCAAGCTAACCAGGGCTCCACCTCTCTCCCTGGACTTGCAGTAGAGGCCCCAGGGTGCTCCCTGGCCCTCCACCTATTGCCTCTGACCCCAGCAAGCTACCCAGAGATCCACCTCCCTTCCTGGACTTGCAGTAGAGGCCCTAGGGTCCACCCTGGCCCTTCACCTAGAGGCCTTCGACCCCAGCAAGCTACCCAGGGGTCCACCTCTATCCCTGGACTTGCTGTATAGGCCCCAGGGTGCCCCCTTGCCCTCAACCTAGGGGCCTCTGACCCCAGCAAGCTACACAGGGGTCAACCTCTCTCCCTGGACATGCAGTAGAGGCCCCAAGGTGCCCCCTGGCCCACCACCTTATGGCCTCTGACCCCAGCAAGCTACCCAGGGGTCCACCTCTCTCCCTGGACTTGCATTAGTGGCCCTAGGGTGCCCCCTGGCCCTCCAGCAAGGGGCCTCTGACAGCAGGAAGCTGCCCAGGGGTCCACCTCTCTCCCTGGACTTGCAGTACAGGCCCCAGGGTGACCACTGGCCCTCCTCCTAGATGCTTCTGACCCCAGCAAGCTACCCAGGGGTCCACCTCTCTCCCTGGACTTGCAGTAGAGGCCCCAGGGTGCTAACTGGCCCTCCACCTATTGCCTATGACCCCAGCAAGCTACCCAGGGGTTCCACCTCTCACCCTGGACTTGCAGTAGAGGCCCTAGGGTGCCCCCTGGCCCTCCACCTAGGGGCCTCTGACCCCAGCAAGCTACCCAGGGGTCCACCTCTCTCCCTTGACTTGCAGTAGAGGCCACAGGGTGCCAACTGGCACTCTTCCTAGGGGCCTCTGACCCCAGCAAGCTACCCAGGGGTCCACCTCTCTCCCTTGACTTGCAGTAGAGGCCACAGGGTGCCCCCTGGCCCTCCTCCTAGGGGCCTCTGACCCCAGCAAGCTACCCAAGGGTCCACCTCTCTTCCTGGACTTGAAGTAGAGGCACTAGGGTGACCCCTGGCCCTTCACCTAGGGCCTCTGACCCCAGCAAGCTACCCGGGGTCCACCTCTCTCCCTGGACTTGCAGTAGAGGCCCCAGGGTGTCCCCTCGCCCTCCACCTAGGGGCCTCTGACCCCAGCAAGCTACCCAGGGGTCCACCTCTCTCCCTGGACTTGCAGTAGAGGCCCCAGGGTGCTCCCTGGCCCTCCACCTATTGCCTTTGACCCCAGCAAGCTACCCAGGGGTTCCACCTCTCTTCCTGGACTTGCAGTAGAGGCACTAGGGTGCCCCCTGGCCCTTCACCTAGGGGCCTCTGACCCCTTCAAGCAACCCAGGGATCCAGCTCTCTCCCTCTTCTTGCAGTATAGGCCCCAGGGTGCCCCCTTGCCCTCCACCCAGGGCCCTCTGACCCCAACAAGCTACCCAGGGGTCCAGCTCTCTGTCTTGACTAGCAGTATAGGCCCCAGGGTGCCCCTTTGCCCTCCACCTAGGGGCCTGTGACCACAGCAAGCTTCCCAGTGGTCCACCTCTCTCCCTGGACTTGCAGTATAGGCCCCAGGGTCCCCCTGGCCCTCCACCCAGGGGCCTCTGACCCTAGCAAGCTACCCAGGGGTATATATCTCTCCCTGGACTTGCAGTATAGGCCCAAGTGTGCCCCCTCGCCCTTCACATAGGGGCCTCTGTCCCTATCAAGCTTCCCAGGGGTCCACTTCTCCCCCTATACTTGCAGTAGAAGGCCCTGGGTGCCCCCTTGCCCTCCACCCAGGTTCCTCTGATCCCAGCAAGCTACCCAGGGGTCCACCTCTCTCACGGGACTTGCAGTAGAGGCCCCAGGGTGCCCCCTGGCCCTCCACCTAGGGGCCTCTGACCCCAGCAAGCTACCCAGGGGTCCACCTCTCTCACTGGACTTGCAGTAGAGGCCCAGGGTGCCCTCTGGCCCTTCAACTAGGGGCCTCTGACACCAGCAAGCTACCCAGGGGTCCACCTCTCTCACAGGACTTGCAATAGAGGCCCCAGGGTGCCCCGTGGCCCTCCACCTAGGGGCCTCTGACCCCAGCAAGCTACTCAGGGGTCCACCTCTCTCCCAGGACTTGCAGTAGAGGCACTAGGGCACCCCCTGGCCCTTCACTTAGGGGCCTCTGACCCCAGCAAGCTACCCAGGGCTCCACCTCTATCCCCTGACTCTCGGTATAGGCCCCAGGGTGCCCCCTTGCCCTCAACCTAAGGGCCTCTGACCCCAGCAAGCTACACAGGGGTCAACCTCTCTCCCTGGACATGCAGTAGAGGCCCCAAGGTGCCCCCTGTCCCTCCACCTTATGGCCTCTGACCCCAGCAAGCTACCCAGGGGTCCACCTCTTTCCCTGGACTTGCATTAGAGGCCCTAGGGTGCCCCCTGGCCCTCCACCAAGCGGCCTCTGACAGCAGGAAGCTGCCCAGGGGTCCACCTCTCTCCCTGGACTTGCAGTACAGGCCCCAGGGTGACCACTGGCCCTCCTCCTAGGGGCCTCTGACCACAGCAAGCTACCCAGGGGTCCACCTCTCTCCCTGGACTTGCAGTAGAGGCCCCAGGGTGCTCCCTGGCCCTCCACCTATTGCCTTTGACCTCAGCAAGCTACCCAGGGGTTCCACCTCTCTCCCTGGACTTGCAGTAGAGGCCCCAGGGTGCCCCTGGCCCTCCACCTAGGGCTCTCTGACCTCAGCAATCTACCCAGGGGTTCACCTCTCCCTGGACTTGCAGTAAAGGCCCTAGGGTGCCCCCTGGCTCTTCACATAGGGGTCTCTGACCCCAGCAAGCTACCCAGGGGTCCACCTCTCTCTCTGGAAATGCAGTAGAGGCCCCAGGGTGCCCCTTGGCCCTCCACCTAGGGGCCTCTGACCCCAGCGAGCCACCCAGGGGTCCACCTCTCTCCCTGGACTTTTAGTAGAGGCCAAAGGGTGCCCCCTGGCCCTACTTCTAGGGGCCTCTGACCCCAGCAAGCTACCCAGGGGTCCACCTCTCTCACTGGACTTGAAGTAGAGGCACTAGGGTGCCCCCTGGCCCTTCGCCTAGGGGCCTCTGACCCCAGCAAGCTAGCCAGGGTCCACCTCTCTCACTGGACTTGCAGTAGAGGCCCCAGGGTGTCCCCTGGCCCTCCACCTAGGGGCCTCTGACCCCAGCAAGCTACCCAGGGGTCCATCTCTCTCACTGGACTTGCAGTAGAGGCCCTAGGGTGCCCCCTGGCCCCTCAACCAGGGGCCTCTGACACCAGCAAGCTACCCAGGGGTCCACCTCTCTCACTGGATTTGCAGTAGAGGCCACAGGGTGCCCCCTTGCCCTACTTCTAGGGGCCTCTGACCCCAGCAAGCTACTCAGGGGTCTACCTCTCTCCCAGGACTTACAGTAGAGGCACTAGGGCACCCCCTGGCCCTTCACTTAGGGGCCTCTGACCCCAGCAAACTACCCAGGGCTCCACCTCTTTCCCTGGACTTGCGGTATAGGCCCCAGGGTGCCCCCTTGCCCTCAACCTAGGGGCCTCTGACCCCAGCAAGCTACACAGTGGTCAACCTCTCTCCCTGGACATGCAGTAGAGGCCCCAAGGTAGCCCCTGGCCCTCAACCTTATGGCCTCTGACCCCAGCAAGCTACCCAGGGGTCCACCTCTCTCCCTGGACTTGCATTAGAGGCCCTAGGGTGCCCCCTGGCCCTCCACCAAGGGGCCTCTGCCAGCAGGAAGCTGCCGAGGGGTCCACCTCTCTCCCTGGACTTGCAGTACAGGCCCCAGGGTGACCACTGGCCCTACTCCTACGGGCCTCTGACCACAGCAAGCTACCCAGGGGTCCACCTCTCTCCCTGGACTTGCAGTAGAGGCCCCAGGGTGCTCCCTGGCCCTCCACCTATTGCCTTTGACCTCAGCAAGCTACCCAGGGGTTCCACCTCTCTCCCTGGACTTGCAGTAGAGGCCCCAGGGTGCCCCTGGCCCTCCACCTAGGGCCTTCTGACCTCAGCAATCTACCCAGGGGTTCACCTCTCTCCCTGGACTTGCAGTAGAGGCCCTAGGGTGCCCCCTGGCCCTTCACCTAGGGGTCTCTGACCCCAGCAAGCTACCCAGGGGTCCACCTCTCTCTCTGGAAATGCAGTAGAGGCCCCAGGGTGCCCCCTGGCCTTCCACCTAGGGGCCTCTGACCCCAGCAAGCTACCCAGGGGTCTACCTCTCTCCCTGAACTTTTAGTAGAGGCCACAGGGTGCCCCCTGGCCCTACTTCTAGGGGCCTCTGACCCCAGCAAGCTTCCCAGGGGTCCACCTCTCTCACTGGACTTGAAGTAGAGGCACTAGGGTGCTCCCTGGCCCTTCGCCTAGGGGCCTCTGACCCCAGCAAGCTAGCCAGGGGTCCACCTCTCTCACTGGACTTGCAGTAGAGGCCCCAGGGTGTCCCCTGGCCCTCCACCTAGGGGCCTCTGACCCCAGCAAGCTACCCAGGGGTCTACCTCTCTCCCTGAACTTTTAGTAGAGGCCACAGGGTGCCCCCTGGCCCTACTTCTAGGGGCCTCTGACCCCAGCAAGCTACCCAGGGGTCCACCTCTCTCACTGGACTTGAAGTAGAGGCACTAGGGTGCCCCCTGGCCCTTCGCCTAGGGGCCTCTGACCCCAGCAAGCTAGCCAGGGGTCCACCTCTCTCACTGGACTTGCAGTAGAGGCCCCAGGGTGTCCCCTGGCCCTCCACCTAGGGGCCTCTGACCCCAGCAAGCTACCCAGGGGTCCAACTCTCTCCCTGGACTTGCAGTTGAGGCCCCAAGGTGCCCCCTGGCCCTCCACCTTTTGGCCTCTGACCCCAGCAAGCTACCCAGGGGTCCACCTCTCTCCCTGGACTTGCAGTAGAGGCCCTAGGTTGCCCCCTGGCCCTCCACCAAGGGGCCTCTGACAGCAGGAAGCTGCCCAGGGGTCCACCTCTTTCCCTGGACTTGCAGTAGAGGCCCCAGGATGCCCGCTGGCCCTCCACCTAGGGGCCTCTGACCCCAGTAAGCTTCTCATGGGTCCACCTTTCTCTCTGGACTTGCAGAAGAGGCCCTAGGGTGCCCCCTGGCCCTTCACCTACGGGTCTCTGACCCCAGCAAGCTACCCAGGGGTCCACCTCTCTCTCTGGAAATGCAGTAGAGGCCCCAGGGTGCCCCCTGGCCCTCCACCTAGGGTTCTCTGACCCCAGCGAGCCACCCAGGGGTCCACCTCTCTCCCTGGACTTGCAGTAGAGGCCACAGGGTGCCCACTGGCCCTCCTCCTAGGGGCCTCTGACCCCATCAAGCTACCCAAGGCTCCACCTCTCCCCCTGAACTTGCAGTAGAGGCCCCAGGGTGCCCCGTGGCCCTCAACCTAGGGGCCTCAGACCCCAGCAAGCTACCCAGGGGACCACCTCTCTCCCTGGACTTGCAGTAGAGGCCCCAGGGTGCCCCCTGGCCCTCCACCTAGGGGCCTCTGACCCCAGCAAGCTACCTAGGGGTCCAGCTCTCTGTCTGGACTAGCAGTATAGGCCCTAGGGTGCCCCTTTGCCCTCCGCCTAGGGGCCTTTGACCGCAGCAAGCTTCCCGGGGGTCCACCTCTCTCCCTGGACTTGCAGTATAGGCCCCAGGGTGCCCCCTGGCCCTCCACCCAGGGGCCTCTGACCCTAGCAAGCTACCCAGGGGTATACCTCTCTCCCTGGACTTGCAGTATAGGCCCAAGAGTGCCCCCTGGCCCTCCACATAGGGGCCTCTGTCCCCATCAAGCTTCCCAGGGGTCCACCTCTCCCCCTGGACTTGCAGTAGAGGCCCCTGGAAGCCCCCTTGCCCTCCACCCAGGTTCCTCTGACCCCAGCAAGCTACACAGGGGTCAACCTCTCTCCCTGGACTTGCAGTATAGGCCCCAGGGTGCCCCCTTGCCCTCCACCTAGGGTCCTCTCACTCCAGCAAGCTACCCAGGGGTCCAGCTCTCTCTCTGGACTTGCAGTATCGGCCCCAGGGTGCCCCTTTGCCCTCCACCTAGGGGCCTCTGACCCCAGCAAGCTACCCAGGAGTCCACCTTTCTCCCTGGACTTGCAGTAGAGGCCCCAGGGTGCCCCCTGGCCCTCCACGTTATGGCCTCTGACCCCAGCAAGCTACCCAGGGGTCCACCTCTCTCCCTGGACTTGCAGTACAGGCCCTATGGTGCCCCCTGGCCCTCCACCAAGGGGCCTCTGACAGCAGGAAGCTACCCAGGGGTCCACCTCTCTCCCTGGACTTGCAGTAGAGGCCCTAGGGTCCCCCCTGGCCCTTCACCTAGGGGCCTCTGACCACAGCATACTACCCAGGGCTCCACCTCTCTCCCTGGACTTGCAGTAGAGGCCCCAGGGTGCTCCCTGGCCTTCCACCTATTGCCTCTGACCCCAGCAAGCTACCCAGAGATCCACCTCCCTTCCTGGACTTGCAGTAGCGGCCATAGGGTCCACCCTGGCCCTTCACCTAGGGGCCTTCGACCCCGGCAAGCTACCCAGGGGTCCACCTCTCTCCCTGGACTTGCAGTAGAGGCACTAGGGCACCCCCTGGCCCTTCACTTAGGGTACTCTGACCCCAGCAAGCTACCAAGGGCTCCACCTCTATCCCTGGACTTGCGGTATAGGCCCCAGGGAGCCCCCTTGCCCTCAACCTAGGGGCCTCTGACCCCAGCAAGCTACACAGGGGTCAACCTCACTCCCTTGACATGCAGTTAAGGCCCCAAGGTGCCCCCTGGCCCTCCACCTTATGGCCTCTGACCCCAGAAAGCTACCCAGGGGTCCACGTCTCTCCCTGGACTTTCATTAGAGGCCCTAGGGTGCCCCCTGGCCCTCCACCAAGGGGCCTCTGACAGCAGGAAGCTGCCCAGGGAACCACCTCTCTCCCTGGACTTGCAGTACAGGCCCCAGGGTGAACACTGGCCCTCCTCCTAGGGGCCTATTACCACAGCAAGCTACCCAGGGGTCCACCTCTCTCCCTGGACTTGCAGTAGAGGCCCCAGGGTGCTGCCTGGCCCTCCACCTATTGCCTCTGACCCCTGCAAGCTACCCAGGGGTTCCACCTCTCTTCCTGGACTTGCAGTAGAGGCCCCAGGGTGCCCCTGGCCCTCCACCTAGGGCCTTCTGACCTCAGCAAGCTACCCAGGGGTTCACCTCTCTCCCTGGACTTGCAGTAGAGGCCCTAGGGTGCCCCCTGGCCCTTCACCTAGGGGCCTCTGACCCCATCAAGCTACCCAGGGGTCCACCTCTCTCTCTGGACTTGCAGTAGAGGCACTAGGGCACCCCCTGGCCCTTCACTTAGGGGCCTTTGACCCCAGCAAGCTACCCAGGGCTCCACCTCTTCCCCTGGACTTGCAGTAGAGGCCCCAGGGTGCCCCGTGGCCCTCCACCTTATGGCCTCTGACCCCAGAAAGCTACCCTGGGGTCCACCTCTCTCCCTGGACTTGCATTAGAGGCCCTAGGGTGCCCCCGTGCCCTCCACCAAGGGGCCTCTGACAGCAGGAAGCTGCCCAGGGAACCACCTCTCTCCCTGGACTTGCAGTACAGGCCCCAGGGTGAACACTGGCCCTCCTCCTAGGGGCCTATTACCACAGCAAGCTACCCAGGGGTCCACCTCTCTCCCTGGACTTGCAGTAGAGGCCCCAGGGTGCTGCCTGGCCCTCCACCTATTGCCTCTGACCCCTGCAAGCTACTCAGGGGTTCCACCTCTCTCCCTGGACTTGCAGTAGAGGCCCCAGGGTGCCCCTGGCCCTCCTCCTAGGGGCCTCTGACCCCAGCAAGCTTCCCAGGGGTCCACCTCTCTCCCTGGACTTGCAGTAGAGGCACTAGGGCACCCCCTGGCCCTTTACCTAGGGGCCTCTGACCCCAGCAAGCTACCCAGGGGTCCACCTCTCTCCCTGGACTTGCAGTAGAGGCCCCAGGGTGTCCCCTCGCCCTCCACCTAGGGGCCTCTGATCCCAGCAAGCTTCCCAGGGGTCCACCTCTCTCCCTGGACTTGCAGTAGAGGCACTAGGGCACCCCCTGGCCCTTCACTTAGGGGCCTTTGACCCCAGCAAGCTACCCAGGGCTCCACCTCTTCCCCTGGACTTGCAGTAGAGGCCCCAGGGTGCCCCTTGGCCCTCCAACTAGGGGCCTCTGACCCCAGCAAGCTACCCAGGGCTCCACCTCTCTCCCTGGACTTGAAGTAGAGGCCCCAGGGTGCTCCCTGGCCCTCCACCTATTGCCTCTGACCCCAGCAAGCTACCCAGGGGTTCCACCTCCCTTCATGGACTTGCAGTAGAGGCCCTAGGGTCCACCCTGGCCCTTCACCTAGGGGCCTTCGACCCCAGCAAGCTACCCAGGGGTCCACCTCTCTCCCTGGACTTGCAGTAGAGGCACTAGGGAACCCCCTGGCCCTTCACTTAGGGGCCTCTGACCCCAGCAAGCTACCCAGGGCTCCACCTCTATCCCTGGACTTGCGGTATAGGCCCCAGGGTGCCCCCTTGCCCTCAACCTAGGGGCCTCTGACCCCAGCAAGCTACACAGGGGTCAACCTCTCTTCCTGGACATGCAGTAGAGGCCCCAAGGTGACCCCTGGCCCACCACCTTATGGCCTCTGACCCCAGCAAGCTACCCAGGAGTCCACCTTTCTCCCTGGACTTGCAGTAGAGGCCCCAGGGTGCCCCCTGGCCCTCCACGTTATGGCCTCTGACCCCAGCAAGCTACCCAGGGGTCCACCTCTCTCCCTGGACTTGCAGTACAGGCCCTATGGTGCCCCCTGGCCCTCCACCAAGGGGCCTCTGACAGCAGGAAGCTACCCAGGGGTCCACCTCTCTCCCTGGACTTGCAGTAGAGGCCCTAGGGTCCCCCCTGGCCCTTCACCTAGGGGCCTCTGACCACAGCATACTACCCAGGGCTCCACCTCTCTCCCTGGACTTGCAGTAGAGGCCCCAGGGTGCTCCCTGGCCTTCCACCTATTGCCTCTGACCCCAGCAAGCTACCCAGAGATCCACCTCCCTTCCTGGACTTGCAGTAGCGGCCATAGGGTCCACCCTGGCCCTTCACCTAGGGGCCTTCGACCCCGGCAAGCTACCCAGGGGTCCACCTCTCTCCCTGGACTTGCAGTAGAGGCACTAGGGCACCCCCTGGCCCTTCACTTAGGGTACTCTGACCCCAGCAAGCTACCAAGGGCTCCACCTCTATCCCTGGACTTGCGGTATAGGCCCCAGGGAGCCCCCTTGCCCTCAACCTAGGGGCCTCTGACCCCAGCAAGCTACACAGGGGTCAACCTCACTCCCTGGACATGCAGTTAAGGCCCCAAGGTGCCCCCTGGCCCTCCACCTTATGGCCTCTGACCCCAGAAAGCTACCCAGGGGTCCACGTCTCTCCCTGGACTTTCATTAGAGGCCCTAGGGTGCCCCCTGGCCCTCCACCAAGGGGCCTCTGACAGCAGGAAGCTGCCCAGGGAACCACCTCTCTCCCTGGACTTGCAGTACAGGCCCCAGGGTGAACACTGGCCCTCCTCCTAGGGGCCTATTACCACAGCAAGCTACCCAGGGGTCCACCTCTCTCCCTGGACTTGCAGTAGAGGCCCCAGGGTGCTGCCTGGCCCTCCACCTATTGCCTCTGACCCCTGCAAGCTACCCAGGGGTTCCACCTCTCTTCCTGGACTTGCAGTAGAGGCCCCAGGGTGCCCCTGGCCCTCCACCTAGGGCCTTCTGACCTCAGCAAGCTACCCAGGGGTTCACCTCTCTCCCTGGACTTGCAGTAGAGGCCCTAGGGTGCCCCCTGGCCCTTCACCTAGGGGCCTCTGACCCCATCAAGCTACCCAGGGGTCCACCTCTCTCTCTGGACTTGCAGTAGAGGCACTAGGGCACCCCCTGGCCCTTCACTTAGGGGCCTTTGACCCCAGCAAGCTACCCAGGGCTCCACCTCTTCCCCTGGACTTGCAGTAGAGGCCCCAGGGTGCCCCGTGGCCCTCCACCTTATGGCCTCTGACCCCAGAAAGCTACCCTGGGGTCCACCTCTCTCCCTGGACTTGCATTAGAGGCCCTAGGGTGCCCCCGTGCCCTCCACCAAGGGGCCTCTGACAGCAGGAAGCTGCCCAGGGAACCACCTCTCTCCCTGGACTTGCAGTACAGGCCCCAGGGTGAACACTGGCCCTCCTCCTAGGGGCCTATTACCACAGCAAGCTACCCAGGGGTCCACCTCTCTCCCTGGACTTGCAGTAGAGGCCCCAGGGTGCTGCCTGGCCCTCCACCTATTGCCTCTGACCCCTGCAAGCTACTCAGGGGTTCCACCTCTCTCCCTGGACTTGCAGTAGAGGCCCCAGGGTGCCCCTGGCCCTCCTCCTAGGGGCCTCTGACCCCAGCAAGCTTCCCAGGGGTCCACCTCTCTCCCTGGACTTGCATTAGAGGCCCTAGGGTGCCCCCTGGCCCTCCACCAAGGGGCCTCTGCCAGCAGGAAGCTGCCGAGGGGTCCACCTCTCTCCCTGGACTTGCAGTACAGGCACCAGGGTGACCACTGGCCCTACTCCTACGGGCCTCTGACCACAGCAAGCTACCCAGGGGTCCACCTCTCTCCCTGGACTTGCAGTAGAGGCCCCAGGGTGCTCCCTGGCCCTCCACCTATTGCCTTTGACCTCAGCAAGCTACCCAGGGGTTCCACCTCTCTCCCTGGACTTGCAGTAGAGGCCCCAGGGTGCCCCTGGCCCTCCACCTAGGGCCTTCTGACCTCAGCAATCTACCCAGGGGTTCACCTCTCTCCCTGGACTTGCAGTAGAGGCCCTAGGGTGCCCCCTGGCCCTTCACCTAGGGGTCTCTGACCCCAGCAAGCTACCCAGGGGTCCACCTCTCTCTCTGGAAATGCAGTAGAGGCCCCAGGGTGCCCCCTGGCCTTCCACCTAGGGGCCTCTGACCCCAGCAAGCTACCCAGGGGTCTACCTCTCTCCCTGAACTTTTAGTAGAGGCCACAGGGTGCCCCCTGGCCCTACTTCTAGGGGCCTCTGACCCCAGCAAGCTACCCAGGGGTCCACCTCTCTCACTGGACTTGAAGTAGAGGCACTAGGGTGCTCCCTGGCCCTTCGCCTAGGGGCCTCTGACCCCAGCAAGCTAGCCAGGGGTCCACCTCTCTCACTGGACTTGCAGTAGAGGCCCCAGGGTGTCCCCTGGCCCTCCACCTAGGGGCCTCTGACCCCAGCAAGCTACCCAGGGGTCTACCTCTCTCCCTGAACTTTTAGTAGAGGCCACAGGGTGCCCCCTGGCCCTACTTCTAGGGGCCTCTGACCCCAGCAAGCTACCCAGGGGTCCACCTCTCTCACTGGACTTGAAGTAGAGGCACTAGGGTGCCCCCTGGCCCTTCGCCTAGGGGCCTCTGACCCCAGCAAGCTAGCCAGGGGTCCACCTCTCTCACTGGACTTGCAGTAGAGGCCCCAGGGTGTCCCCTGGCCCTCCACCTAGGGGCCTCTGACCCCAGCAAGCTACCCAGGGGTCCAACTCTCTCCCTGGACTTGCAGTTGAGGCCCCAAGGTGCCCCCTGGCCCTCCACCTTTTGGCCTCTGACCCCAGCAAGCTACCCAGGGGTCCACCTCTCTCCCTGGACTTGCAGTAGAGGCCCTAGGTTGCCCCCTGGCCCTCCACCAAGGGGCCTCTGACAGCAGGAAGCTGCCCAGGGGTCCACCTCTTTCCCTGGACTTGCAGTAGAGGCCCCAGGATGCCCGCTGGCCCTCCACCTAGGGGCCTCTGACCCCAGTAAGCTTCTCATGGGTCCACCTTTCTCTCTGGACTTGCAGAAGAGGCCCTAGGGTGCCCCCTGGCCCTTCACCTACGGGTCTCTGACCCCAGCAAGCTACCCAGGGGTCCACCTCTCTCTCTGGAAATGCAGTAGAGGCCCCAGGGTGCCCCCTGGCCCTCCACCTAGGGTTCTCTGACCCCAGCGAGCCACCCAGGGGTCCACCTCTCTCCCTGGACTTGCAGTAGAGGCCACAGGGTGCCCACTGGCCCTCCTCCTAGGGGCCTCTGACCCCATCAAGCTACCCAAGGCTCCACCTCTCCCCCTGAACTTGCAGTAGAGGCCCCAGGGTGCCCCGTGGCCCTCAACCTAGGGGCCTCAGACCCCAGCAAGCTACCCAGGGGACCACCTCTCTCCCTGGACTTGCAGTAGAGGCCCCAGGGTGCCCCCTGGCCCTCCACCTAGGGGCCTCTGACCCCAGCAAGCTACCTAGGGGTCCAGCTCTCTGTCTGGACTAGCAGTATAGGCCCTAGGGTGCCCCTTTGCCCTCCGCCTAGGGGCCTTTGACCGCAGCAAGCTTCCCGGGGGTCCACCTCTCTCCCTGGACTTGCAGTATAGGCCCCAGGGTGCCCCCTGGCCCTCCACCCAGGGGCCTCTGACCCTAGCAAGCTACCCAGGGGTATACCTCTCTCCCTGGACTTGCAGTATAGGCCCAAGAGTGCCCCCTGGCCCTCCACATAGGGGCCTCTGTCCCCATCAAGCTTCCCAGGGGTCCACCTCTCCCCCTGGACTTGCAGTAGAGGCCCCTGGAAGCCCCCTTGCCCTCCACCCAGGTTCCTCTGACCCCAGCAAGCTACACAGGGGTCAACCTCTCTCCCTGGACTTGCAGTATAGGCCCCAGGGTGCCCCCTTGCCCTCCACCTAGGGTCCTCTCACTCCAGCAAGCTACCCAGGGGTCCAGCTCTCTCTCTGGACTTGCAGTATCGGCCCCAGGGTGCCCCTTTGCCCTCCACCTAGGGGCCTCTGACCCCAGCAAGCTACCCAGGAGTCCACCTTTCTCCCTGGACTTGCAGTAGAGGCCCCAGGGTGCCCCCTGGCCCTCCACGTTATGGCCTCTGACCCCAGCAAGCTACCCAGGGGTCCACCTCTCTCCCTGGACTTGCAGTACAGGCCCTATGGTGCCCCCTGGCCCTCCACCAAGGGGCCTCTGACAGCAGGAAGCTACCCAGGGGTCCACCTCTCTCCCTGGACTTGCAGTAGAGGCCCTAGGGTCCCCCCTGGCCCTTCACCTAGGGGCCTCTGACCACAGCATACTACCCAGGGCTCCACCTCTCTCCCTGGACTTGCAGTAGAGGCCCCAGGGTGCTCCCTGGCCTTCCACCTATTGCCTCTGACCCCAGCAAGCTACCCAGAGATCCACCTCCCTTCCTGGACTTGCAGTAGCGGCCATAGGGTCCACCCTGGCCCTTCACCTAGGGGCCTTCGACCCCGGCAAGCTACCCAGGGGTCCACCTCTCTCCCTGGACTTGCAGTAGAGGCACTAGGGCACCCCCTGGCCCTTCACTTAGGGTACTCTGACCCCAGCAAGCTACCAAGGGCTCCACCTCTATCCCTGGACTTGCGGTATAGGCCCCAGGGAGCCCCCTTGCCCTCAACCTAGGGGCCTCTGACCCCAGCAAGCTACACAGGGGTCAACCTCACTCCCTGGACATGCAGTTAAGGCCCCAAGGTGCCCCCTGGCCCTCCACCTTATGGCCTCTGACCCCAGAAAGCTACCCAGGGGTCCACGTCTCTCCCTGGACTTTCATTAGAGGCCCTAGGGTGCCCCCTGGCCCTCCACCAAGGGGCCTCTGACAGCAGGAAGCTGCCCAGGGAACCACCTCTCTCCCTGGACTTGCAGTACAGGCCCCAGGGTGAACACTGGCCCTCCTCCTAGGGGCCTATTACCACAGCAAGCTACCCAGGGGTCCACCTCTCTCCCTGGACTTGCAGTAGAGGCCCCAGGGTGCTGCCTGGCCCTCCACCTATTGCCTCTGACCCCTGCAAGCTACCCAGGGGTTCCACCTCTCTTCCTGGACTTGCAGTAGAGGCCCCAGGGTGCCCCTGGCCCTCCACCTAGGGCCTTCTGACCTCAGCAAGCTACCCAGGGGTTCACCTCTCTCCCTGGACTTGCAGTAGAGGCCCTAGGGTGCCCCCTGGCCCTTCACCTAGGGGCCTCTGACCCCATCAAGCTACCCAGGGGTCCACCTCTCTCTCTGGACTTGCAGTAGAGGCACTAGGGCACCCCCTGGCCCTTCACTTAGGGGCCTTTGACCCCAGCAAGCTACCCAGGGCTCCACCTCTTCCCCTGGACTTGCAGTAGAGGCCCCAGGGTGCCCCGTGGCCCTCCACCTTATGGCCTCTGACCCCAGAAAGCTACCCTGGGGTCCACCTCTCTCCCTGGACTTGCATTAGAGGCCCTAGGGTGCCCCCGTGCCCTCCACCAAGGGGCCTCTGACAGCAGGAAGCTGCCCAGGGAACCACCTCTCTCCCTGGACTTGCAGTACAGGCCCCAGGGTGAACACTGGCCCTCCTCCTAGGGGCCTATTACCACAGCAAGCTACCCAGGGGTCCACCTCTCTCCCTGGACTTGCAGTAGAGGCCCCAGGGTGCTGCCTGGCCCTCCACCTATTGCCTCTGACCCCTGCAAGCTACTCAGGGGTTCCACCTCTCTCCCTGGACTTGCAGTAGAGGCCCCAGGGTGCCCCTGGCCCTCCTCCTAGGGGCCTCTGACCCCAGCAAGCTTCCCAGGGGTCCACCTCTCTCCCTGGACTTGCAGTAGAGGCACTAGGGCACCCCCTGGCCCTTTACCTAGGGGCCTCTGACCCCAGCAAGCTACCCAGGGGTCCACCTCTCTCCCTGGACTTGCAGTAGAGGCCCCAGGGTGTCCCCTCGCCCTCCACCTAGGGGCCTCTGATCCCAGCAAGCTTCCCAGGGGTCCACCTCTCTCCCTGGACTTGCAGTAGAGGCACTAGGGCACCCCCTGGCCCTTCACTTAGGGGCCTTTGACCCCAGCAAGCTACCCAGGGCTCCACCTCTTCCCCTGGACTTGCAGTAGAGGCCCCAGGGTGCCCCTTGGCCCTCCAACTAGGGGCCTCTGACCCCAGCAAGCTACCCAGGGCTCCACCTCTCTCCCTGGACTTGAAGTAGAGGCCCCAGGGTGCTCCCTGGCCCTCCACCTATTGCCTCTGACCCCAGCAAGCTACCCAGGGGTTCCACCTCCCTTCATGGACTTGCAGTAGAGGCCCTAGGGTCCACCCTGGCCCTTCACCTAGGGGCCTTCGACCCCAGCAAGCTACCCAGGGGTCCACCTCTCTCCCTGGACTTGCAGTAGAGGCACTAGGGAACCCCCTGGCCCTTCACTTAGGGGCCTCTGACCCCAGCAAGCTACCCAGGGCTCCACCTCTATCCCTGGACTTGCGGTATAGGCCCCAGGGTGCCCCCTTGCCCTCAACCTAGGGGCCTCTGACCCCAGCAAGCTACACAGGGGTCAACCTCTCTTCCTGGACATGCAGTAGAGGCCCCAAGGTGACCCCTGGCCCACCACCTTATGGCCTCTGACCCCAGCAAGCTACCCAGGAGTCCACCTTTCTCCCTGGACTTGCAGTAGAGGCCCCAGGGTGCCCCCTGGCCCTCCACGTTATGGCCTCTGACCCCAGCAAGCTACCCAGGGGTCCACCTCTCTCCCTGGACTTGCAGTACAGGCCCTATGGTGCCCCCTGGCCCTCCACCAAGGGGCCTCTGACAGCAGGAAGCTACCCAGGGGTCCACCTCTCTCCCTGGACTTGCAGTAGAGGCCCTAGGGTCCCCCCTGGCCCTTCACCTAGGGGCCTCTGACCACAGCATACTACCCAGGGCTCCACCTCTCTCCCTGGACTTGCAGTAGAGGCCCCAGGGTGCTCCCTGGCCTTCCACCTATTGCCTCTGACCCCAGCAAGCTACCCAGAGATCCACCTCCCTTCCTGGACTTGCAGTAGCGGCCATAGGGTCCACCCTGGCCCTTCACCTAGGGGCCTTCGACCCCGGCAAGCTACCCAGGGGTCCACCTCTCTCCCTGGACTTGCAGTAGAGGCACTAGGGCACCCCCTGGCCCTTCACTTAGGGTACTCTGACCCCAGCAAGCTACCAAGGGCTCCACCTCTATCCCTGGACTTGCGGTATAGGCCCCAGGGAGCCCCCTTGCCCTCAACCTAGGGGCCTCTGACCCCAGCAAGCTACACAGGGGTCAACCTCACTCCCTGGACATGCAGTTAAGGCCCCAAGGTGCCCCCTGGCCCTCCACCTTATGGCCTCTGACCCCAGAAAGCTACCCAGGGGTCCACGTCTCTCCCTGGACTTTCATTAGAGGCCCTAGGGTGCCCCCTGGCCCTCCACCAAGGGGCCTCTGACAGCAGGAAGCTGCCCAGGGAACCACCTCTCTCCCTGGACTTGCAGTACAGGCCCCAGGGTGAACACTGGCCCTCCTCCTAGGGGCCTATTACCACAGCAAGCTACCCAGGGGTCCACCTCTCTCCCTGGACTTGCAGTAGAGGCCCCAGGGTGCTGCCTGGCCCTCCACCTATTGCCTCTGACCCCTGCAAGCTACCCAGGGGTTCCACCTCTCTTCCTGGACTTGCAGTAGAGGCCCCAGGGTGCCCCTGGCCCTCCACCTAGGGCCTTCTGACCTCAGCAAGCTACCCAGGGGTTCACCTCTCTCCCTGGACTTGCAGTAGAGGCCCTAGGGTGCCCCCTGGCCCTTCACCTAGGGGCCTCTGACCCCATCAAGCTACCCAGGGGTCCACCTCTCTCTCTGGACTTGCAGTAGAGGCACTAGGGCACCCCCTGGCCCTTCACTTAGGGGCCTTTGACCCCAGCAAGCTACCCAGGGCTCCACCTCTTCCCCTGGACTTGCAGTAGAGGCCCCAGGGTGCCCCGTGGCCCTCCACCTTATGGCCTCTGACCCCAGAAAGCTACCCTGGGGTCCACCTCTCTCCCTGGACTTGCATTAGAGGCCCTAGGGTGCCCCCGTGCCCTCCACCAAGGGGCCTCTGACAGCAGGAAGCTGCCCAGGGAACCACCTCTCTCCCTGGACTTGCAGTACAGGCCCCAGGGTGAACACTGGCCCTCCTCCTAGGGGCCTATTACCACAGCAAGCTACCCAGGGGTCCACCTCTCTCCCTGGACTTGCAGTAGAGGCCCCAGGGTGCTGCCTGGCCCTCCACCTATTGCCTCTGACCCCTGCAAGCTACTCAGGGGTTCCACCTCTCTCCCTGGACTTGCAGTAGAGGCCCCAGGGTGCCCCTGGCCCTCCTCCTAGGGGCCTCTGACCCCAGCAAGCTTCCCAGGGGTCCACCTCTCTCCCTGGACTTGCAGTAGAGGCACTAGGGCACCCCCTGGCCCTTTACCTAGGGGCCTCTGACCCCAGCAAGCTACCCAGGGGTCCACCTCTCTCCCTGGACTTGCAGTAGAGGCCCCAGGGTGTCCCCTCGCCCTCCACCTAGGGGCCTCTGACCCCAGCAAGCTTCCCAGGGGTCCACCTCTCTCCCTGGACTTGCAGTAGAGGCACTAGGGCACCCCCTGGCCCTTCACTTAGGGGCCTTTGACCCCAGCAAGCTACCCAGGGCTCCACCTCTTCCCCTGGACTTGCAGTAGAGGCCCCAGGGTGCCCCTTGGCCCTCCAACTAGGGGCCTCTGACCCCAGCAAGCTACCCAGGGCTCCACCTCTCTCCCTGGACTTGAAGTAGAGGCCCCAGGGTGCTCCCTGGCCCTCCACCTATTGCCTCTGACCCCAGCAAGCTACCCAGGGGTTCCACCTCCCTTCATGGACTTGCAGTAGAGGCCCTAGGGTCCACCCTGGCCCTTCACCTAGGGGCCTTCGACCCCAGCAAGCTACCCAGGGGTCCACCTCTCTCCCTGGACTTGCAGTAGAGGCACTAGGGAACCCCCTGGCCCTTCACTTAGGGGCCTCTGACCCCAGCAAGCTACCCAGGGCTCCACCTCTATCCCTGGACTTGCGGTATAGGCCCCAGGGTGCCCCCTTGCCCTCAACCTAGGGGCCTCTGACCCCAGCAAGCTACACAGGGGTCAACCTCTCTTCCTGGACATGCAGTAGAGGCCCCAAGGTGACCCCTGGCCCACCACCTTATGGCCTCTGACCCCAGCAAGCTACCCAGGGGTCCACCTCTCTCCCTGGACTTGCATTAGTTGCCCTAGGGTGCCCCCTGGCCCTCCACCAAGGGGCCTCTGACAGCAGGAAGCTGCCCAGGGGTCCACCTCTCTCCCTGGACTTGCAGTACAGGCCCCAGGGTGACCACTGGCCCTCCTCCTAGGGGCCTCTGACCACAGCAAGCTACCCAGGGGTCCACCTCTCTCCCTGGACTTGCAGTAGAGGCCCCAGGGTGCTCCCTGGCCCTCCACCTATTGCCTATGACCCCAGCAAGCTACCCAGGGGTTCCACCTCTCTCCCTGGACTTGCAGTAGAGGACCCAGGGTGCCCCTGGCCCTCCACCTAGGGCCTTCAGACCTCAGCAAGCTACCCAGGGGTTCACCTCTCTCCCTGGACTTGCAGTAGAGGCCCTAGGGTGCCCCCTGGCCCTTCACCTAGGGGCCTCTGACCCCAGCAAGCTACCCAGGGGTCCACCTGTTTCCCTGGACTTGCAGTAGAGACCCCAGGGTGCCCCCTGGCCCTACAACTAGGGGCCTCTGACCCCAGCAAGCTACCCAGGGGTCCAACTCTCTCACTAGACTTGCAGTAGAGGCCCCAGGGTGCCCCTTGGCCCCCCGCCTAGGGGCCTCTGACTCCAGCAAGCTACCCAGGGGTCCACCTCTCTCCCTGGACTTGCAGAAGAGGCACTAGGGCACCCCCTGGCCCTTCATTTAGGGGCCTCTGACCCCAGCAAGCTACCCAGGGCTCCAACTCTATCCCTGGACTTGCGGTATAGGCCCCAGGGTGCCCCCTTGCCCTCAACCTAGGGGCTTCTGACCCCAGCAAGCTACCCAGGAGTCCACCTCTCTCCCTGGACTTGCATTAGAGGCCCTAGGGTGCCCCCTTGCCCTCCACCAAGGGGCCTCTGATAGCAGGAAGCTGCCCAGGGGTCCACTTCTCTCCCTGGACTTGCAGTACAGGCCCCAGGGTGCCCACTGACCCTCCTCCTAGGGGCCTATTACCACAGCAAGCTACCCAGGGGTCCACCTCTCTCCCTGGACTTGCAGTGGAGGCCCCAGCATGCTCCCTGGCCCTCCACCTATTGCATCTGACCCTTAGCAAGCTACCCAGGGGTTCCACCTCTCTCCCTGGACTTGCAATAGAGGCCCCAGGGTGCCCCTGGCCCTCCACCTAGGGCCTTCTGACCTCAGCAAGCTACCCAGGGGTTCACCTCTCTCCCTGGACTTGCAGTTGAGGCCCTAGGGTGCCCCCTGGCCCTTCACCTAGAGCCTCTGACCCCAGCAAGTTACCCAGGGGTCCACCTCTGTCTCTGGACTTGCAGTAGAGGCCCCAGGGTGCCCCCTGGCCCTCCACCTAGGGGCCTCTGACCCCAGCAAGCTACCCAGGGGTCCACCTCTCTCCCTGGACTTGCAGTAGAGGCCACAGGGTGCCCACTGGCCCTCTTCCTAGGGGCCTCTGACCCCAGCAAGCTACCCAGGGCTCCAATCCCCCTGGACTTGCAGTAGAGGCTCCAGAGTGCCCCGTGGCCCTCAACCTAGGGGCCTCTGACCCCAGCAAGCTACCCTGGGGTCCACCTCTCACCCTGGACTTGCAGTAGAGGCCCCAGGGTGCCCCCTGGCCCTCCACCTAGGGGCCTCTGACCCCAGCAAGCTACCTAGGGGTCCACCTCTCTCATTGGACTTGCAGTAGAGGCCACAGGGTGCCCCTGGCCCTCTTCCTAGGGGCCTCTGACCCCAGCAAGCTACCAAAGGGTCCACCTCTCTTCCTGGACTTGAAGTAGAGGCACTAGGGTGCCCCCTGGCCCTTCACCTAGGGGCCTCTGACCCCAGCAAGCTACCCAGGGGTCCACCTCTCTACCTGGACTTCCAGTAGAGGCCCCAGGGTGCTCCCTGGCCCTCCACCTATTGCCTCTGACCCCAGCAAGCTACCCAGGGGTTCCACCTCTCTCCCTGGACTTGCAGTAGAGGCCCCAGGGTGCCCCTGGCCCTCCACCTAGGGCCTTCTGACCTCAGCAAGCTACCCAGGGGTTCACCTCTCTCCCTGGACTTGCAGTAGAGGCCACAGGGTGCCCCCTGGCCCTCTTCCTAGGGGCCTCTGACCCCAGCAACATACCCAGGGGTCCACCTCTCTCCCTGGACTTGCAGTAGAGGCCACAGGGTGCCCACTGGCCCTCTTCCTAGGGGCCTCTGACCCCAGCAACATACCCAGGGCTCCACCTCTCCCCCTGGACTTGCAGTAGAGGCCCCAGGGTGCCCCGTGGCCCTCAACCTAGGGGCCTCTGACACCAGCAAGCTACACAGGGGTCAACCTCTCTCCTTGGACTTGCAGTAGAGGCCCCAGGGTGCTCCCTGGCCCTCCACCTATTGCCTTTGACCCCAGCAAGCTACCCAGGGGTTCCACCTCTCTTCCTGGACTTGCAGTAGAGGCCCTAGGGTGCCCCCTGGCCTTCCATCTAGGGGCGTCTGACCCCTTCAAGCAACCCAGGGATCCAGCTCTCTCCCTCGTCTTGCAGTATAGGCCCCAGGGTGCCCCCTTGCCCTCCACCCAGGGCCCTCTGACCCCAACAAGCTACCCAGGGGTCCAGCTCTCTGTCTGGACTAGCAGTATAGGCCCCAGGGCGCCCCTTTGCCCTCCACCTAGGGGCCTGTGACCACAGCAAGCTTCCCAGGGGTCCACCTCTCTCCCTGGACTTGCAGTATAGGCCCCAGGGTCCCCCCTGGCCCTCCACCCAGGGGCCTCTGACCCTAGCAAGCTACCCAGGGGTATATATCTCTCCCTGGACTTGCAGTATAGGCCCAAGTGTGCCCCCTCGCCCTCCACATAGGAGCCTCTGTCCCTATCAAGCTTCCCAGGGGTCCACCTCTCTCACTGGACTTGCACTAGAGGCCCCAGGGTGCCCCTTGGCCCTCCACCTAGGGGCCTCTGACCCCAGCAAGCTACCCAGGGGTCCACCTCTCTCACTGGACTTGCAGTAGAGGCCCTAGGGTGCCCCCTGGCCCTTCAACTAGGGGCCTCTGACACCAGCAAGCTACCCAGGGGTCCACCTCTCTCACTGGACATGCAGTAGAGGCCCCAGGGTGCCCCCTGACACTCCACCTAGGGGCCTCTGACCCCAGCAAGCTACTCAGGGGTCCACCTCTCTCCCAGGACTTGCAGTAGAGCCACTAGGGCACCCCCTTGGCCCTTCACTTAGGGGCCTCTGACCCCAGCAAGCTACCCAGGGCTCCACCTCTATCCCTGGACTTGGTGTTTTATCCCCAGGGTGCCCCCTTGCCCTCAACCTAGGGGCCTCTGACCCCAGCAAGCTACCCAGGGGTCAACCTCTCTCCCTGGACATGCAGTAGAGGCCCCAAGGTGCCCCTTGGCCCTCCACCTTATGGCCTCTGACCCCAGCAAGCTACCCAGGGGTCCATCTCTCTCCCTGGACTTGCATTAGAGGCCCTAGGGTGCCCCCTGGCCCTCCACCAAGGGGCCTCTGACAGCAGAAAGCTGCCCAGGGGTCCACCTCTCTCCCTGGGCTTGCAGTACAGGCCCCAGGGTGACCACTGGCCCTCCTCCTAGGGGCCTCTGACCACAGCAAGCTACTCAGGGGTCCACCTCTCTCCCTGGACTTGCAGTAGAGGCCCCAGGGTGCTCCCTGGCCCTCCACCTATTGCCTTTGACCTCAGCAAGCTACCCAGGGGTTCCACCTCTCTCCCTGGACATGCAGTAGAGGCCCCAGGGTGCCCCTGGCCCTCCACCTAGGGCCTTCTGACCTCAGCAATCTACCCAGGGGTTCACCTCTCTCCCTGGACTTGCAGTAGAGGCCCTAGGGTGCCCCCTGGCCCTTCACCTAGGGGTCTCTGACCCCAGCAAGCTACCCAGGGGTCCACCTCTCTCCCTGGACTTTTAGTAGAGGCCACAGGGTGCCCCCTGGCCCTACTTCAAGGGGCCTCTGACCCCAGCAAGCTACCCAGGGGTCCACCTCTCTCACTGGACTTGAAGTAGAGGCACTAGGGTGCC
The DNA here is from genome assembly GCF_052040795.2 of Danio rerio. Taxonomy (NCBI): domain Eukaryota; kingdom Metazoa; phylum Chordata; class Actinopteri; order Cypriniformes; family Danionidae; genus Danio; species Danio rerio. Next base: position 68,253,272 of record NC_141027.1, read on the forward strand.
CCCTGGCCCTTCGCCTAGGGGCCTCTGACCCCAGCAAGCTAGCCAGGGGTCCACCTCTCTCACTGGACTTGCAGTAGAGGCCCCAGGGTGTCCCCTGGCCCTCCACCTAGGGACCTTTGACCCCAGCAAGCTACCCAGGGGTCCACCTCTCTCACTGGACTTGCAGTAGAGGCTCTAGGGTGCCCCCTGGCCCTTCAACTAGGAGCCTCTGACACCAGCAAGCTACCCAGGGGTCCACCTCTCTCACTGGACTTGCAGTAGAGGCCACAGTGTGCCCCCTGGCCCTACTTCTAGGAGCCTCTGACCCCAGCAAGCTACTCAGGGGTCCACCTCTCTCCCAGGACTTGCAGTAGAGGCACTAGGGCACCCCCTGTCCCTTCACTTAGGGGCCTCTGACCCCAGCAAGCTACCCAGGGCTCCACCTCTATCCCGGGACTTGCGGTACAGGCCCCAGGGTGCCCCCTTGCCCTCAACCTAGGGGCCTCTGACCCCAGCAAGCTACCCAGGGGTCAACCTCTCTCCCTGGACATGCAGTAGAGGCCCCAAGGTGCCGCCTGGCCCTCCACCTTATGGCCTCTGACCCCAGCAAGCTACCCAGGGGTCCACCTCTCTCCCTGGACTTGTATTAGAGGCCCTAGGGTGCCCCCTGGCCCTCCACCAAGGGGCCTCTGACAGCAGGAAGCTGCCCAGGGGTCCACCTCTCTCCCTGGACTTGCAGTACAGGCCCCAGGGTGACCACTGGCCCTCCTCTTAAGGGCCTCTGACCACAGCAAGCTACCCAGGGGTCCACCTCTCTCCCTGGACTTGCAGTAGAGGCCCCAGGGTGCTCCCTGGCCCTCCACCTATTGCCTTTGACCTCAGCAAGCTACCCAGGGGTTCCACCTCTCTCCCTGGACTTGCAGTAGAGGCCCCAGGGTGCCCCTGGCCCTCCACCTAGGGCCTTCTGACCTCAGCAATCTACCCAGGGGTTCACCTCTCTCCCTGGACTTGCAGTAGAGGCCCTAGGGTGCCCCCTGGCCCTTCACCTAGGGGTCTCTGACCCCAGCAAGCTACCCAGGGGTCCACCTCTCTCCCTGGACTTTTAGTAGAGGCCACAGGGTGCCCCCTGGCCCTACTTCAAGGGGCCTCTGACCCCAGCAAGCTACCCAGGGGTCCACCTCTCTCACTGGACTTGAAGTAGAGGCACTAGGGTGCCCCCTGGCCCTTCGCCTAGGGGCCTCTGACCCCAGCGAGCTACTAAGGGGTCCACCTCTCTCCCTGGACTTTTAGTAGAGGCCACAGGGTGCCCCCTGGCCCTACTTCTAGGGGCCTCTGACCCCAGCAAGCTACCCAGGGGTCCACCTCTCTCACTGGACTTGAAGTAGAGGCACTAGGGTGCCCCCTGGCCCTTCGCCTAGGGTCCTCTGACCCCAGCAAGCTAGCCAGGGGTCCACCTCTCTCACTGGACTTGCAGTAGAGGCCCCAAGGTGCCCCCTGGCCCTCCACCTTTTGGCCTCTGACCCCAGCAAGCTACCCAGGGGTCCACCTCTCTCCTTGGACTTGCAGTAGAGGCCCTAGGGTGCCCCCTGGCCATCCACCAAGGGGCCACTGACAGCAGGAAGCTGCCCAGGGGTCCACCTCTTTCCCTGGACTTGCAGTAGAGGCCCCAGGATGCCCGCTGGCCCTCCACCTAGGGGCCTCTGACCCCAGCAAGTTTCTCATGGGTCCACCTTTCTCTCTGGACTTGCAGTAGAGGCCCTAGGGTGCCCCCTGGCCCTTCATCTACGGGTCTTTGACCCCAGCAAGTTACCCAGGGGTCCACCTCTCTCTCTGGAAATGCAGTAGAGGCCCCAGGGTGCCCCCTGGCCCTCCACCTAGGGGCCTCTGACAGCAGGAAGCTGCCCAGGGGTCCACTTCTCTCCCTGGACTTGCAGTACAGGCCCCAGGGTGCCCACTGACCCTCCTCCTAGGGGACTCTGACCCCAGCAAGCTACCCAGGGGTCCACCTCTCTCCCTGGACTTGCAGTAGAGGCCACAGGGTGCCCACTGGCCCTCTTCCTAGGGGCCTCTGGCCCCAGCAAGCTACCCTTGGCTCCACCTCTCCCCCTGGACTTGCAGTAGAGGCCCCAGGGTGCCCCGTGGCCCTCAACCTAGGGGCCTCTGACCCCAGCAAGCTACCTAGGGGTCCACCTCTCTCATTGGACTTGCAGTAGAGGCCACAGGGTGCCCCTGGCCCTCTTCCTAGGGGCCTCTGACCCCAGCAAGCTACCAAAGGGTCCACCTCTCTTCCTGGACCTTAAGTAGAGGCACTAGGGTGCCCCCTGGCCCTTCACCTAGGGAGCTCTGACCCCAGCAAGCTACCCAGGGGTCCACCTCTCTCCCTGGACTTCCAGTAGAGGCCCCAGGGTGCTCCCTGGCCCTCCACCTATTGCCTCTGACCCCAGCAAGCTACCCAGGGGTTCCACCTCTCTCCCTGGACTTGCAGTAGAGGCCCCAGGGTGCCCCTGGCCCTCCACCTAGGGCCTTCTGACCTCAGCAAGCTACCCAGGGGTTCACCTCTCTCCCTGGACTTGCAGTAGAGGCCCTAGGGTGCCCCCTGGCCCTTCACCTAGGGGCCTCTGACCCCAGCAAGCTACCCAGGGGTCCACCTCTCTCTCTGGACTTGCAGTAGAGGCCCCAGGGTGCCCCCTGGCCCTCCACATAGGGGCCTCTGACCCCAGCAAGCTACCCAGGGGTCCACCTCTCTCACTGGACTTGCAGTAGAGGCCACAGGGTGCCCACTGGCCCTCTTCCTAGGGGCCTCTGACCCCAGCAAGCTACCCAGGGCTCCACCTCTCCCCCTGGACTTGCAGTAGAGGCCCCAGGGTGCCCCGTGGCCCTCAACCTAGGGGCCTCTGACCCCAGCAAGCTACACAGGGGTCAACCTCTCTCCCTGGACTTGCAGTAGAGGCCCCAAGGTGCCCCCTGGCCCTCCACCTTATGGCCTCTGACCCCAGCAAGCTACACAGGGGTCAACCTCTCTCCCTGGACTTGCATTAGGGGCCCTAGGGTGCCCCCAGGCCCTCCACCAAGGGGCCTCTGACAGCAGGAAGCTGCTCAGGGGTCCACCTCTCTCCCTGGACTTGCAGTAGAGGCCCTAGGGTGCCCGCTGACCCTTCACCTAGAGCCTCTGACCCCAGCAAGTTACCCAGGGGTCCACCTCTCTCTCTGGACTTGCAGTAGAGGCCCCAGGGTGCCCCCTGGCCCTCCACCTAGGGGCCTCTGACCCCAGCAAGCTACCCAGGGGTCCACCTCTCACCCTTGACTTGCAGTAGAGGCCACAGGGTGCCCACTGGCACTCTTCCTAGGGGCCTCTGACCCCAGCAAGCTACCCAGGGCTCCACCTCTCCCCCTGGACTTGCAGTAGAGGCCCCAGGGTGCCCCGTGGCCCTCTACCTAGGGGCCTCTGACCCCAGCAAGCTACCTTGGGGTCCACCTCTCTCCCTGGACTTGCAGTAGAGGCCCCAGGGTGTCCCCTCGCCCTCCACCTAGGGGCCTCTGACCCCAGCAAGCTACCCAGGGGTCCACCTCTCTCCCTGGACTGGCAGTAGAGGCCCCAAGGTGCCCCCTGGCCCTCCACCTTATGGCCTCTGACCCCAGCAAGCTACCCAGGGGTCCACCTCTCTCCCTGGACTTGCAGCAGAGGCACTAGGGCACCCCCTGGCCCTTCACTTAGGGGCCTTTGACCCCAGCAAGCTACCCAGGGCTCCACCTCTATCCCTGGACTTGCGGTATAGGCCCCAGGGTGCCCCCTTGCCCTCAACCTAGGGGCCTCTGACCCCAGCAAGCTACACAGGAGTCCACCTCTTTCCCTGGACTTGCATTAGAGGCCCTAGGGTGCCCCCTGGCCCTCCACCAAGGGGCCTCTGATAGCAGGAAGCTGCCCAGGGGTCCACTTCTCTCCCTGGACTTGCAGTACAGGCCCCAAGGTGCCCACTGACCCTCCTCCTAGGGGCCTATTACCACAGCAAGCTACCCAGAGGGTCCACCTCTCTCCCTGGACTTGCAGTGGAGGCCCCAGCGTGCTCCCTGGCCCTCCACCTATTGCCTCTGACCCCAACAAGCTACCCAGGGGTTCCACCTCTCTCCCTGGACTTGCAGTAGAGGCCCCAGGGTGCCCCTGGCCCTCCACCTAGGGCCTTCTGACCTTAGCAAGATACCCAGGGGTCCACCTCTCTCCCTGGACTTGCAGTAGAGGCCCTAGGGTGCCCCCTGGCCCTTCACCTAGAGCCTCTGACCCCAGCAAGTTACCCAGGGGTCCACCTCTCTCTCGGGACTTGAAGTAGAGGCCCCAGGGTGCCCCCTGGCCCTCCACCTAGGGGCCTTTGACCCCAGCAAGCTACCCAGGGGTCCACCTCTCTCCCTGGACTTGCAGTAGAGGCCACAGGGTGCCCACTGGCCCTCTTCCTAAGGGTCTCTGACCCCAGCAAGCTACCCAGGGCTCCACCTCTCCCCCTGGACTTGCAGTAGAGGCCCCAGGGTGACCCGTGGCCCTCAACCTTGGGGCCTCTGACCCCAGCAAGCTACCCTGGGGTCCACCTCTCACCCTGGACTTACAGTAGAGGCCCCAGGGTGCCCCCTGGCCCTCCACCTAGGGGCCTCTGACCCCAGCAAGCTACCTAGGGGTCCACCTCTCTCATTGGACTTGCAGTAGAGGTCACAGGGTGCCCCTGGCCCTCTTCCTAGGGGCCTCTGACCCCAGCAAGCTACCAAAGGGTCCAACTCTCTTCCTGGACTTGAAGTAGAGGCACTAGGGTGTCCCCTGGCCCTTCACCTAGGGGCCTTTGACCCCAGCAAGCTACCCAGGGGTCCACCTTTCTCCCTGGACTTCCATTAGAGGCCCCAGGGTGCTCCCTGGCCCTCCACCTATTGCCTCTGACCCCAGCAAGCTACCCAGGGGTTCCACCTCTCTCCCTGGACTTGCAGTAGAGGCCCCAGGGTGCCCCTGGCCCTCCACCTAGGGCCTTCTGACCTCAGCAAGCTACCCAGGGGTTCACCTCTCTCCCTGGACTTGCAGTAGAGGCCCTAGGGTGCCCCCTGGCCCTTCACCTAGGGGCCTCTGACCCCAGCAAGCTACCCAGGGGTCCACCTCTCTCTCTGGACTTGCAGTAGAGGCCCCAGGGTGCCCCCTGGCCCTCCACATAGGGGCCTCTGACCCCAGCAAGCTACCCAGGGGTCCAGCTCTCTCCCTGGACTTGCAATGGAGGCCACAGGGTGCCCACTGGCCCTCTTCCTAGGGGCCTCTGACCCCAGCAAGCTACCCAGGGCTCCACCCCTCCCCCTGGACTTGCAGTAGAGGCCCCAGGGTGCCCCGTGGCCCATAACCTAGGGGCTTCTGACCCCAGCAAGCTACACAGGGTTCAACCTCTCTCCCTGGACTTGCAGTAGAGGCCCCAAGGTGCCCCCTGGCCCTCCACCTTATGGCCTCTGACCCCAGCAAGCTACACAGGGGTCAACCTCTCTCCCTGGACTTGCATTAGAGGCCCTAGGGTGCCCCCTGGCCCTCCTCCAAGGGGCCTCTGACAGCAGGAAGCTGCCCAGGGGTCCACTTCTCTCCCAGGACTTGCAGTACAGGCCCCAGGGTGCCCACTGACCCTCCTCCTAGGGGCCTCTGACCACAGCAAGCTACCCAGGGGTCCACCTCTCTCCCTGGACTTGCAGTAGAGGCCACAGGGTGCCCCTGGCCCTCCACCTAGGGCCTTCTGACCTCAGCAAGCTACCCAGGGGTCCACCTCTCTCCCTGGACTTGCAGTGGAGGCCCCAGGGTGCTCCCTGGCCCTCCACCTATTGCCTCTGACCCCAGCAAGCTACCCAGGGGTTCCACCTCTCTCCCTGGACTTGCAGTAGAGGCCCCAGGGTGCCCCGTGGACCTCAACCTAGGGGCCTCTGACCCCATCAAGCTACACAGGGGTCAACCTCTCTCCCTGGACTTGCAGTGGAGGCCCCAGGGTGCTCCCTGGCCCTCCACCTAGGGCCTTCTGACCTCAGCAAGCTACCCAGGGGTTCACCTCTCTCCCTGGACTTGCAGTAGAGGCCCTAGGGTGCCCGCTGGCCCTTTACCTGGAGCCTCTGACCCCAGCAAGCTACCCAGGGGTCCACCTCTCTCCCTGGACTTGCAGTAGAGGCACTAGGGAACCCCCTGGCCCTTCACTTAGGGGCCTCTGACCCCAGCAAGCTACCAATGGCTCCACCTCTATCCCTGGACTTGCGGTATAGTCCCCAGGGTGCCCCCTTGCCCTCGACCTAGGGGCCTCTGACCCCAGCAAGCTACACAGGGGTCAACCTCTCTCCCTGGACATGCAGTAGAGGCCCCAAGGTGCCCCCTGGCCCACCACCTTATGGCCTCTGACCCCAGCAAGCTACCCAGGGGTCCACCTTTCTCCCTGGACTTGCAGTGGAGGCCCCAGGGTGCTCCCTGGCCCTCCACCTATTGCCTCTGACCCCAGCAAGCTACCCAGGGGTTCCACCTCTCTCCCTGGACTTGCAGTAGAGGCCCCCAGGGTGCCCCTGGCCCTCCACCTAGGGCCTTCTGAACACAGCAAGCTACCCAGGGGTTCACCTCTCTCCCTGGACTTGCAGTAGAGGCCCTAGGGTGCCCGCTGACCCTTCACCTAGAGCCTCTGACCCCAGCAAGCTACCCAGGGGTCCACCTCTCTCCCTGGACTGGCAGTAGAGGCCCCAAGGTGCCCCCTGGCCTCCACCTTATGGCCTCTGACCCCAGCAAGCTACCCAGGGGTCTACCTCTGTCCCTGGACTTGCAGTAGAGGCACTAGGGCACCCCCTGGCCCTTCACTTAGGGGCCTTTGACCCCAGCAAGCTACTCAGGGCTCCACCTCTATCCCTGGACTTGCGGTATAGGCCCCAGGGTGCCCCCTTGCCCTCAACCTAGGGGCCTCTGACCCCAGCAAGCTACACAGGGGTTAACCTCTCTCCCTGGACTTGCAGTAGAGGCCCCAAGGTGCCCCCTGGCCCTCCACCTTATGGCCTCTGACCCCAGCAAGCTACCCAGGGGTCCACCTCTCTCCCTGGACTTGCATTAGAGGCCCTAGGGTGCCCCCTGGCTCTCCACCAAGGGGCCTCTGACAGCAGGAAGCTGCCCAGGGGTCTACTTCTCTCCCTGGACTTGCAGTACAGGCCCCAAGGTGCCCACTGACCCTCTTCCTAGCGGCCTTTGACCACAGCAAGCTACCCAGGGGTCCACCTCTCTCCCTGGACTTGCAGTTGAGGCCCCAGGGTGCTCCCTGGCCCTCCACCTATTGCCTCTGACCCCAGCAAGCTACCCAGGGGTTCCACCTCTCTCCCTGGACTTGCAGTAGAGGCCCCAGGGTGCCCCTGGCCCTCCACCTAGGGCCTTCTGACCTCAGCAAGCTACCCAGGGGTTCACCTCTCTCCCTGGACTTGCAGTAGAGGCCCTAGGGTGCCCGCTGGCCCTTCACCTAGAGCCTTTGACCCCAGCAAGTTACCCAGGGGTCCACCTCTCTCTCTGGACTTGCAGTAGAGGCCCCAGGGTGCATCCTGACCCTCCACCTAGGGGCCTCTGACCCCAGCAAGCTACCCAGGGGTCCACCTCTCTCCCTTGACTTGCAGTAAAGGCTACAGGGTGCCCACTGGCCCTCTTCCTAGGGGCCTCTGACCCCAGCAAGCTACCCAGGGCTCCACCTCTCCCCCTGGACTTGCAGTAGAGGTCCCAGGGTGCCCCGTGGCCCTCTACCTAGGGGCCTCTGACCCCAGCAAGCTACCCTGGGGTCCACCTCTCTCCCTGGACTTACAGTAGAAGCCCCAGGGTGCCCCCTGGCCCTCCACCTAGGGGCCTCTGACCCCAGCAAGCTACCTAGGGGTCCACCTCTCTCATTGGACTTGCAGTAGAGGCCACAGGGTGCCCCTGGCCCTCCTCCTAGGGGCCTCTGACCCCAGCAAGCTACCAAAGGGTCCAACTCTCTTCCTGGACTTGAAGTAGAGGCACTAGGGTGCCCCCTGGCCCTTCACCTAGGGGCCTTTGACCCCATCAAGCTACCCAGGGGTCCACCTTTCTCCCTGGACTTCCATTAGAGGCCCCAGGGTGCTCCCTGGCCCTCCACCTATTGCCTCTGACCCCAGCAAGCTAACCAGGGGTTCCACCTCTCTCCCTGGACTTGCAGTAGAGGCCCCAGGGTGCCCCTGGCCCTCCACCTAGGGCCTTCTGACCTCAGCAAGCTACCCAGGGGTTCACCTCTCTCCCTGGACTTGCAGTAGAGGCCCTAGGGTGCCCCCTGGCCCTTCACCTAGGGGCCTCTGACCCCAGCAAGCTACCCAGGGGTCCACCTCTCTCCCTGGACTTGCAATAGAGGCCCCAGGGTGCCCCGTGGCCCTCAACCTAGGGGCCTCTGACCCCAGCAAGCTACACAGGGTTCAACCTCTCTCCCTGGACTTGCAGTAGAGGCCCCAAGGTGCCCCCTGGCCCTCCACCTTATGGCCTCTGACCCCAGCAAGCTACACAGGGGTCAACCTCTCTCCCTGGACTTGCATTAGAGGCCCTAGGGTGCCCCCTGGCCCTCCACCAAGGGGCCTCTGACAGCAGGAAGCTGCCCAGGGGTCCACTTCTCTCCCAGGACTTGCAGTAAAGGCCCCAGGGTGCCCACTGACCCTCCTCCTAGGGGCCTCTGACCACAGCAAGCTACCCAGGGGTCCACCTCTCTCCCTGGACTTGCAGTAGAGGCCCCAGGGTGCACCTGGCCCTCCACCTAGTGCCTTCTGACCTCAGCAAGCTACCCAGGGGTTCACCTCTCTCCCTGGACTTGCAGCAGAGGCCCTAGGGTGCCCGCTGGCCCTTCACCTAGAGCCTCTGACCCCAGCAAGCTACCCAGGGGTCCACCTCTCTCCCTGGACTTGCAGTGGAGGCCCCAGGGTGCTCCCTGGCCCTCCACCTATTGCCTCTGACCCCAGCAAGCTACCCAGGGGTTCCACCTCTCTCCCTGGACTTGCAGTAGAGGCCCCAGGGTGCCCCGTGGCCCTCAACCTAGGGGCCTCTGACCCCATCAAGCTACACAGGGGTCAACCTCTCTCCCTGGACTTGCAGTAGAGGCCCCAAGGTGCCCCCTGGCCCTCCACCTTATGGCCTCTGACCCCAGCAGGCTACACAGGGGTCAACCTCTCTCCCTGGACTTGCATTAGAGGCCCTAGGGTGCCCCCTGGCCCTCCACCAAGGGGCCTCTGACAGCAGGAAGCTGCCCAGGGGTCCACTTCTCTCCCAGGACTTGCAGTACAGGCCCCAGGGTGCCCACTGACCCTCCTCCTAGGGGCCTCTGACCACAGCAAGCTACCCAGGGGTCCACCTCTCTCCCTGGACTTGCAGTAGAGGCCCCAGGGTGCCCCTGGCCCTCCACCTAGGGCCTTCTGACCTCAGCAAGCTACCCAGGGGTTCACCTCTCTCCCTGGACTTGCAGTAGAGGCCCTAGGGTGCCCGCTGGCCCTTTACCTGGAGCCTCTGACCCCAGCAAGCTACCCAGGGGTCCACCTCTCTCCCTGGACTTGCAGTAGAGGAACTAGGGAACCCCCTGGCCCTTCACTTAGGGGCCTCTGACCCCAGCAAGCTACCCATGGCTCCACCTCTATCCCTGGACTTGCGGTATAGGCCCCAGGGTGCCCCCTTGCCCTCGACCTAGAGGCCTCTGACCCCAGCAAGCTACACAGGGGTCAACCTCTCTCCCTGGACATGCAGTAGAGGCCCCAAGGTGCCCCTGGCACATCACCTTATGGCCTCTGACCCCAGCAAGCTACCCAGGGGTCCACCTCTCTCCCTGGACTTGCAGTGGAGGCCCCAGGGTGCTCCCTGGCCCTCCACCTATTGCCTCTGACCCCAGCAAGCTACCCAGGGGTTCCACCTCTCTCCCTGGACTTGCAGTAGAGGCCCCCAGGGTGCCCCTGGCCCTCCATCTAGGGCCTTCTGACCCCAGCAAGCTACCCAGGGGTTCCACCTCTCTCCCTGGACTTGCAGTAGAGGCCCTAGGGTGCCCGCTGACCCTTCACCTAGAGCCTCTGACCCCAGCAAGTTACCCAGGGGTCCACCTCTCTCTCTGGACTTGCAGTAGAGGCCCCAGGGTGCCCCCTGGCCCTCCACCTAGGGACCTCTGACCCCAGCAAGCTACCCAGGGGTCCACCTCTCTCCCTTGACTTGCAGTAGAGGCCACAGGGTGCCCACTGGCACTCTTCCTAGGGGCCTCTGACCCCAGCAAGCTACCCAGGGCTCCACCTCTCCCCCTGGACTTGCAGTAGAGGCCCCAGGGTGCCCCGTGGCCCTCTACCTAGGGGCCTCTGACCCCAGCAAGCTACCTTGGGGTCCACCTCTCTCCCTGGACTGGCAGTAGAGGCCCCAAGGTGCCCCCTGGCCCTCCACCTTATGGCCTCTGACCCCAACAAGCTACCCAGGGGTCCACCTCTCTCCCTGGACTGGCAGTAGAGGCCCCAAGGTGCCCCCTGGCCTCCACCTTATGGTCTCTGACCCCAGCAAGCTACCCAGGGGTCTACCTCTGTCCCTGGACTTGCAGTAGAGGCACTAGGGCACCCCCTGGCCCTTCACTTAGGGGCCTTTGACCCCAGCAAGCTACTCAGGGCTCCACCTCTATCCCTGGACTTGCGGTATAGGCCCCAGGGTGCCCACTTGCCCTCAACCTAGGGGCCTCTGACCCCAGCAAGCTACACAGGGGTTAACCTCTCTCCCTGGACTTGCAGTAGAGGCCCCAAGGTGCCCCCTGGCCCTCCACCTTATGGCCTCTGACCCCAGCAAGCTACCCAGGGGTCCACCTCTCTCCCTGGACTTACATTAGAGGCCCTAGGGTGCCCCCTGGCTCTCCACCAAGGGGCCTCTGACAGCAGGAAGCTGCCCAGGGGTCTACTTCTCTCCCTGGACTTGCAGTACAGGCCCCAAGGTGCCCACTGACCCTCCTCCTAGCGGCCTTTGACCACAGCAAGCTACCCAGGGGTCCACCTCTCTCCCTGGACTTGCAGTTGAGGCCCCAGGGTGCTCCCTGGCCCTCCACCTATTGCCTCTGACCCCAGCAAGCTACCCAGGGATTCCACCTCTCTCCCTGGACTTGCAGTAGAGGCCCCAGGGTGCCCCTGGCCCTCCACCTAGGGCCTTCTGACCTCAGCAAGCTACCCAGGGGTTCACCTCTCTCCCTGGACTTGCAGTAGAGGCCCTAGGGTGCCCGCTGGCCCTTCACCTAGAGCCTTTGACCCCAGCAAGTTACCCAGGGGTCCACCTCTCTCTCTGGACTTGCAGTAGAGGCCCCAGGGTGCATCCTGACCCTCCACCTTGGGGCCTCTGACCCCAGCAAGCTACCCAGGGGTCCACCTCTCTCCCTTGACTTGCAGTAGAGGCTACAGGGTGCCCACTGGCCCTCTTCCTAGGGGCCTCTGACCCCAGCAAGCTACCCAGGGCTCCACCTCTCCCCCTGGACTTGCAGTAGAGGTCCCAGGGTGCCCCGTGGCCCTCTACCTAGGGGCCTCTGACCCCAGCAAGCTACCCTGGGGTCCACCTCTCTCCCTGGACTTGCAGTAGAAGCCCCAGGGTGCCCCCTGGCCCTCCACCTAGGGGCCTCTGACCCGAGCAAGCTACCTAGGGGTCCACCTCTCTACCTGGACTTGCAGTAGAGGCCACAGGGTGCCCCCTTGCCCTCCTCCTAGGGGCCTCAGACCCCAGCAAGCTACCCAAGGGTCCACCTCTCTTCCTGGACTTGAAGTAGAGGCACTAGGGTGCCCCCTGGCCCGTCACCTAGGGGCCTCTGACCCCAGCAAGCTACCCGTGGGTCCACCTCTCTCACTGGACTTGCAGTAGAGGCCCCAGGGTGTCCCCTCGCCCTCCACCTAGGGGCCTCTGACCCCAGCAAGCTACCCATGGGTCCACCTCTCTCCCTGGACTTGCAGTAGAGGCTCTAGGGTGCCCCTTGGCCCTCCATCTAGTGGGCGTCTGACCCCAGCAAGCTACCCAGGGGTCCACCTCTCACCCTGGACTTGCAGTATAGGCCCCAGGGTGCCCCCTTGCCCTCCACCTAGGGGACTCTGACAGCAGGAAGTTTCCCAGGGGTCCACCTCTTTCCCTGGATTTGCACTAGGGACCCCATCGTGCCCGCTGGCCCTCCACCTAGGGGCCTCTTACCCCAGCTAGCTTCTCAGGGGTGCACCTCTCTCCCTGGACTTGCAGTACAGGCCCTAGGGTGCCCCCTGGCCCTCCATCTAGGGGCGTCTGACCCCATCAAGCAACCCATGGATCCAGCTCTCTCTCTGGACTTGCAGTATAGGCCCCAGGGTGCCCCCTTGCCCTCAACCTAGGGGCCTCTGATCCAAGCAACTACCCACGGGTCCAGCTCTCTCTCTGGACTTGCAGTAAAGGCCCCAGGGTGCCCCTTTGCCCTCCACCTGTGGGCCTCTGACCCTAGCAAGCTACCCAGGGGTCCACCTCTCTCCCTGGACTTGCAGTAGAGGTCCCAGGGTGCCCCGTGGCCCTCTACCTAGGGGCCTCTGACCCCAGCAAGCTACCCTGGGGTCCACCTCTCTCCCTGGACTTGCAGTAGAAGCCACAGGGTGCCCCTGGCCCTCTTCCTAGGGGCCTCTGACCCCAGCAAGCTACCAAAGGGTCCAACTCTCTTCCTGGACTTGAAGTAGAGACACTAGGGTGCCCCCTGCCCTTCACTCAGGGGCCTTTGACCCCAGCAAGCTACCCAGGGGTCCACCTTTCTCCCTGGACTTCCATTAGAGGCCCCAGGGTGCTCCCTGGCCCTCCACCTATTGCCTCTGACCCCAGCAAGCTACCCAGGGGTTCCACCTCTCTCCCTGGACTTGCAGTAGAAGCCCCAGGGTGCCCCTGGCCCTCCACCTAGGGCCTTCTGACCTCAGCAAGCTACCCAGGGGTTCACCTCTCTCCCTGGACTTGCAGTAGAGGCCCTAGGGTGCCCCCTGGCCCTTCACCTAGGGGCCTCTGACCCCAGCAAGCTACCCAGGGGTCCACCTCTCTCTCTGGACTTGCAGTAGAGGCACTAGGGTGCCCCCTGCCCTTCACCTAGGGGCCTTTGACCCCAGCAAGCTACCCAGGGGTCCACCTCTCTCCCTGGACTTGCAGTGGAGGCCCCAGGGTGCTCCCTGGCCCTCCACCTATTGCCTCTGACCCCAGCAAGCTACCCAGGGGTTCCACCTCTCTCCCTGGACTTGCAGTAGAGGCCCCAGGGTGCCCCGTGGCCCTCAACCTAGGGGCCTCTGACCCCATCAAGCTACACAGGGGTCAACCTCTCTCCCTGGACTTGCAGTAGAGGCCCCAAGGTGCCCCCTGGCCCTCCACCTTATGGCCTCTGACCCCAGCAGGCTACACAGGGGTCAACCTCTCTCCCTGGACTTGCAGTAGAGGCCCTAGGGTGCCCACTGGCCCTTTACCTGGAGCCTCTGACCCCAGCAAGCTACCCAGGGGTCCACCTCTCTCCCTGGACTTGCAGTAGAGGCACTAGGGAACCCCCTGGCCCTTCACTTAGGGGCCTCTGACCCCAGCAAGCTACCCATGGCTCCACCTCTATCCCTGGACTTGCGGTATAGGCCCCAGGGTGCCCCCTTGCCCTCGACCTAGGGGCCTCTGACCCCAGCAAGCTACACAGGGGTCAACCTCTCTCCCTGGACATGCAGTAGAGGCCCCAAGGTGCCCCCTGGCCCACCACCTTATGACCTCTGACCCCAGCAAGCTACCCAGGGGTCCACCTCTCTCCCTGGACTTGCAGTGGAGGTCCCAGGGTGCTCCCTGGCCCTCCACCTATTGCCTCTGACCCCAGCAAGCTACCCAGGGGTTCCACCTCTCTCCCTGGACTTGCAGTAGAGGCCCCCAGGGTGCCCCTGGCCCTCCACCTAGGGCCTTCTGAACACAGCAAGCTACCCAGGGGTTCACCTCTCTCCCTGGACTTGCAGTAGAGGCCCTAGGGTGCCCGCTGACCCTTCACCTAGAGCCTCTGACCCCAGCAAGTTACCCAGGGGTCCACCTCTCTCTCTGGACTTGCAGTAGAGGCCCCAGGGTGCCCCCCTGGCCCTCCACCTAGGGGCCTCTGACCCCAGCAAGCTACCCAGGGGTCCACCTCTCTCCCTTGACTTGCAGTAGAGGCCACAGGGTGCCCACTGGCACTCTTCCTAGGGGCCTCTGACCCCAGCAAGCTACCCAGGGCTCCACCTCTCCCCCTGGACTCGCAGTAGAGGCCCCAGGGTGCCCCGTGGCCCTCTACCTAGGGGCCTCTGACCCCAGCAAGCTACCTTGGGGTCCACCTCTCTCCCTGGACTGGCAGTAGAGGCCCCAAGGTGCCCCCTGGCCCTCCACCTTATGGCCTCTGACCCCAGCAAGCTACCCAGGGGTCCACCTCTCTCCCTGGACTGGCAGTAGAGGCCCCAAAGTGCCCCCTGGCCTCCACCTTATGGCCTCTGACCCCAGCAAGCTACCCAGGGGTCTACCTCTGTCCCTGGACTTGCAGTAGAGGCACTAGGGCACCCCCTGGCCCTTCACTTAGGGGCCTTTGACCCCAGCAAGCTACTCAGGGCTCCACCTCTATCCCTGGACTTGCGGTATAGGCCCCAGGGTGCCCCCTTGCCCTCAACCTAGGGGCCTCTGACCCCAGCAAGCTACACAGGGGTTAACCTCTCTCCCTGGACTTGCAGTAGAGGCCCCAAGGTGCCCCCTGGCCCTCCACCTTATGGCCTCTGCCCCCAGCAAGCTACCCAGGGGTCCACCTCTCTCCCTGGACTTGCATTAGAGGCCCTAGGGTGCCCCCTGGCTCTCCACCAAGGGGCCTCTGACAGCAGGAAGCTGCCCAGGGGTCTACTTCTCTCCCTGGACTTGCGGTATAGGCCCCAGGGTGCCCCCTTGCCCTCAACCTAGGGGCCTCTGACCCCAGCAAGCTACACAGGGGTTAACCTCTCTCCCTGGACTTGCAGTAGAGGCCCCAAGGTGCCCCCTGGCCCTCCACCTTATGGCCTCTGCCCCCAGCAAGCTACCCAGGGGTCCACCTCTCTCCCTGGACTTGCATTAGAGGCCCTAGGGTGCCCCCTGGCTCTCCACCAAGGGGCCTCTGACAGCAGGAAGCTGCCCAGGGGTCTACTTCTCTCCCTGGACTTGCAGTACAGGCCCCAAGGTGCCCACTGACCCTCCTCCTAGCGGCCTTTGACCACAGCAAGCTACCCAGGGGTCCACCTCTCTCCCTGGACTTGCAGTTGAGGCCCCAGGGTGCTCCCTGGCCCTCCACCTATTGCCTCTGACCCCAGCAAGCTACCCAGGGGTTCCACCTCTCTCCCTGGACTTGCAGTAGAGGCCCCAGGGTGCCCCTGGCCCTCCACCTAGGGCCTTCTGACCTCAGCAAGCTACCCAGGGGTTCACCTCTCTCCCTGGACTTGCAGTAGAGGCCCTAGGGTGCCCGCTGGCCCTTCACCTAGAGCCTTTGACCCCAGCAAGTTACCCAGGGGTCCACCTCTCTCTCTGGACTTGCAGTAGAGGCCCCAGGGTGCATCCTGACCCTCCACCTAGGGGCCTCTGACCCCAGCAAGCTACCCAGGGGTCCACCTCTCTCCCTTGACTTGCAGTAGAGGCTACAGGGTGCCCACTGGCCCTCTTCCTAGGGGCCTCTGACCCCAGCAAGCTACCCAGGGCTCCACCTCTCCCCCTGGACTTGCAGTAGAGGTCCCAGGGTGCCCCGTGGCCCTCTACCTAGTGGCCTCTGACCCCAGCAAGCTACCTAGGGGTCCACCTCTCTACCTGGACTTGCAGTAGAGGCCACAGGGTGCCCCCTTGCCCTCCTCCTAGGGGCCTCAGACCCCAGCAAGCTACCCAAGGGTCCACCTCTCTTCCTGGACTTGAAGTAGAGGCACTAGGGTACCCCCTGGCCCTTCACCTAGGGGCCTCTGACCCCAGCAAGCTACCCATGGGTCCACCTCTCTCCCTGGACTTGCAGTAGAGGCCCTAGGATGCCCCTTGGCCCTCCATCTAGTGGGCCTCTGACCCCAGCAAGCTACCCTGGGGTCCACCTCTCTCCCTGGACTTGCAGTAGAAGCCCCAGGGTGCCCCCTGGCCCTCCACCTAGGGGCCTCTTACCCGAGCAAGCTACCTAGGGGTCCACCTCTCTACCTGGACTTGCAGTAGAGGCCACAGGGTGCCCCCTTGCCCTCCTCCTAGGGGCCTCAGACCCCAGCAAGCTACCCAAGGGTCCACCTCTCTTCCTGGACTTGAAGTAGAGGCACTAGGGTGCCCCCTGGCCCGTCACCTAGGGGCCTCTGACCCCAGCAAGCTACCCATGGGTCCACCTCTCTCACTGGACTTGCAGTAGAGGCCCCAGGGTGTCCCCTCGCCCTCCACCTAGGGGCCTCAGACCCCAGCAAGCTACCCAAGGGTCCACCTCTCTTCCTGGACTTGAAGTAGAGGCTCTAGGGTGCCCCTTGGCCCTCCATCTAGTGGGCGTCTGACCCCAGCAAGCTACCCAGGGGTCCACCTCTCTCCCTGGACTTGCAGTATAGGCCCCAGGGTGCCCCCTTGCCCTCCACCTAGGGGACTCTGACAGCAGGAAGTTTCCCAGGGGTCCACCTCTTTCCCTGGATTTGCACTAGGGGCCCCATCGTGCCCGCTGGCCCTCCACCTAGGGGCCTCTTACCCCAGCTAGCTTCTCAGGGGTGCACCTCTCTCCCTGGACTTGCAGTAGAGGCCCTAGGGTGCCCCCTGGCCCTCCATCTAGGGGCGTCTGACCCCATCAAGCAACCCATGGATCCAGCTCTCTCTCTGGACTTGCAGTATAGGCCCCAGGGTGCCCCCTTGCCCTCAACCTAGGGGCCTCTGATCCCAGCAACTACCCACGGGTCCAGCTCTCTCTCTGGACTTGCAGTAAAGGCCCCAGGGTGCCCCTTTGCCCTCCACCTGTGGGCCTCTGACCCTAGCAAGCTACCCAGGGGTCCACCTCTCTCCCTGGACGTGCAGTATAGGCCCCAGGGTTACCCCTTGCCCTCCACCTAGGGGACTCTGACAGCAGGAAGCTTCCCAGGGGTCCACCTCTTTCCCTAGACTTGCAGTAGAGGCCCCAGAGTGCCCGCTGGCCCTCTACCTAGGGGCCTCTTACCCCAGTTAGCTTCTCAGGGGTCCACCTCTTTCCCTGGACTTGCAGTAGAGGCCCCAGCGTGCCCGCTGGCCCTCTACCTAGGGGCCTCTTACCCCAGCTAGCTTCTCAGGGGTCCACCTCTCTCCCTGGTCTTGCAGTAGAGGCCCTAGGGTGCCCCCTGGCCCTCCATCTAGGGGCGTCTGACCCCATCAAGCAACCAAGGGATCCAGCTCTCTCTCTGGACTTGCAGTAGAGGACCCAGGGTGCCCCGTGGCCCTCAAACTAGAGGCCTCTCACCCCAGCAAGCTACCCAGGGGTCCACCTCTCTCCCTGGACTTGCAGCAGAGGCCACAGGGAGCCCCCTGGACCTCATCCTAGGGGCCTCTGACCCCAGCAAGCTACCCAGGGGTCCACCTCTCTTCCTGGACTTAAAGTAGAGGCACTAGGGTGCCCCCTGGCCCTTCACCTAGGGGACTCTGACCCCAGCAGGCTACCCAGGGGTCCACCTCTCTCACTGGACTTGCAGTAGAGACCCCAGGGTGTCCTCTGGCCCTCCACCTAGGGGCCTCTGACCTCAGCAAGCTACCCAGGGGTCCACCTCTCTCCCTGGACTTGCATTAGAGGCCCAAGGGTGCCCCCTGGCCCTCCACCAAGGGGCCTCAGACAGCAGGAAGCTGCCCAGGGGTCCACCTCTCTCCCTGTACTTGCAGTACAGGCCCCAGGGTGACCACTGGCCCTCCTCCTAGGGGCCTCTGACCACAGCAAGCTACCCAGGGGTCCACCTCTCTCCCTGGACTTGCAGTAGAGGCCCCAGGGTGCTCCCTGGCCCTCCACCTATTGCCTTTGACCCCAGCAAGCTACCCAGGGGTTCCACCTCTCTTCCTGGACTTGCAGTAGAGGCCCTAGGGTGCCCCCTGGCCCTCCATCTAGGGGTGTCTGACCCCATCAAGCAACCCATGGATCCAGCTCTCTCTCTGGACTTGCAGTATAGGCCCCAGGGTGCCCCCTTGCCCTCAACCTAGGGGCCTCTGATCCCAGCAAGCTACCCACGGGTCCAGCTCTCTCTCTGGACTTGCAGTAAGGCCCCAGGGTGCCCCTTTGCCCTCCACCTGTGGGCCTCTGACCCTAGCAAGCTACCCAGGGGTCCACCTCTCTCCCTGGACTTGCAGTATAGGCCCCAGGGTGACCCCTTGCCCTCCAACTAGGGGACTCTGACAGCAGGAAACTTCCCAGGGGTCCACCTCTTTCCCTAGACTTGCAGTACAGGCCCCAGCGTGCCCGCTGGCCCTCTACCTAGGGCCCTCTTACCCCAGCTAGCTTCTCAGGGGTCCACCTCTTTCCCTGGACTTGCAGTAGAGGCCCCAGCGTGCCCGCTGGCTCTCTACCTAGGGGCCTCTGACCCCAGCAAGCTACCCAGGGGTCCACCTCTCTCCCTGGACTTGCAGTAGAGGCCACAGGGTGCCCACTGGCCCTCCTCCTAGGGGCCTCTGACCCCAGCAAGCTACCCAGGGCTCCACCACTCCCCCTGGACTTGCAGTAGAGGCCCCAGGGTGCCCCGTGACCCTCAACCTAGGGGCCTCTGACCCCAGCAAGCTACCCAGGGGTCCACCTCTCTCCCTGGACTTGCAGTAGAGGCCCCAGGGTGCTCCCTGGTCCTCCACCTATTGCCTCTGACCCCAGCAAGCTACCCAGGGGTTCCACCTCTCTCCCTGGACTTGCAGTAGAGGCCCCAGGGTGCCCCTGGCCCTCCACCTAGGGCCTTTTGACCTCAGCAAGCTACCCAGGGGTTCACCTCTCTCCCTGGACTTGCAGTAGAGGCCCTAGGGTGCCCGCTGGCCCTTCACCTAGAGCCTTTGACCCCAGCAAGTTACCCAGGGGTCCACCTCTCTCTCTGGACTTGCAGTAGAGGCCCCAGGGTGTCCCCTGACCCTCCACCTAGGGGCCTCTGACCCCAGCAAGCTACCTAGGGGTCCACCTCTCTACCTGGACTTGCAGTAGAGGCCACAGGGTGCCCCCTTGCCCTCCTCCTAGGGGCCTCAGACCCCAGCAAGCTACCCAGGGGTCCACCTCTCTTCCTGGACTTGAAGTAGAGGCACTAGGGTGCCCCCTGGCCCTTCACCTAGGGGCCTCTGACCCCAGCAAGCTACCCATGGGTCCACCTCTCTCACTGGACTTGCAGTAGAGGCCCCAGGGTGTCCCCTCGCCCTCCACCTAGGGGCCTCTGACCCCAGCAAGCTACCCATGGGTCCACCTCTCTCCCTGGACTTGCAGTAGAGGCCCTAGGATGCCCCTTGGCCCTCCATCTAGTGGGCGTCTGACCCCAGCCAGCTACCCAGGGGTCCACCTCTCTCCCTGGACTTGCAGTATAGGCCCCAGGGTGCCCCCTTGCCCTCCACCTAGGGGACTCTGACAGCAGGAAGTTTCCCAGGGGTCCACCTCTTTCCCTGGATTTGCACTAGGGGCCCCAGCGTGCCCGCTGGCCCTCCACCTAGGGGCCTCTTACCCCAGCTAGCTTCTCAGGGGTGCACCTCTCTCCCTGGATTTGCAGTAGAGGCCCTAGGGTGCCCCCTGGCCCTCCATCTAGGGGCGTCTGACCCCATCAAGCAACCCATGGATCCAGCTCTCTCTCTGGACTTGCAGTATAGGCCCCAGGGTGCCCCCTTGCCCTCAACCTAGGGGCCTCTGATCCCAGCAACTACCCACGGGTCCAGCTCTCTCTCTGGACTTGCAGTAAAGGCCCCAGGGTGCCCCTTTGCCCTCCACCTGTGGGCCTCTGACCCTAGCAAGCTACCCAGGGGTCCACCTCTCTCCCTGGACTTGCAGTATAGGCCCCAGGGTGACCCCTTGCCCTCCACGTAGGGGACTCTGACAGCAGGAAGCTTTCCAGGGGTCCACCTCTTTCCCTAGACTTGCAGTAGAGGCCACAGGGTGCCCCTGGCCCTCTTCCTAGGGGCCTCTGACCCCAGCAAGCTACCAAATTGTCAACCTCTCTTCCTGGACTTGAAGTAGAGGCACTAGGGTGCCCCCTGGCCCTTCACCTAGGGGCCTCTGACCCCATCAAGCTACCCAGGGGTCCACCTCTCTCCCTGGACTTCCAGTAGAGGCCCCAGGGTGCTCCCTGGCCCTCCACCTATTGCCTCTGACCCCAGCAAGCTACCCAGGGGTTCCACCTCTCTCCCTGGACTTGCAGTAGAGGCCCCAGGGTGCCCCTGGCCCTCCACCTAGGGCCTTCTGACCTCAGCAAGCTACCCAGGGGTTCACCTCTCTCCCTGGACTTGCAGTAGAGGCCCTAGGGTGCCCCCTGGCCCTTCACCTAGGGGCCTCTGACCCCAGCAAGCTACCCAGGGGTCCACCTTTCTCTCTGGACTTGCAGTAGAGGCCCCAGGGTGCCCCCTGGCCCTCCACATAGGGGCCTCTGACCCCAGCAAGCTACCCAGGGCTCCACCTCTCTCCCTGGACTTGCAGTAGAGGCCCCAGGGTGCTCCCTGGCCCTCCACCTATTGCCTTTGACCCCAGCAAGCTACCCAGGGGTTCCACCTCTCTTCCTGGACTTGCAGTAGAGGCCCTAGGGTGCCCCCTGGCCCTCCATATAGGGGCGTCTGACCCCTTCAAGCAACCCACGGATCCAGCCCTCTCCCTCGTCTTGCAGTATAGGCCCCAGGGTGCCCCCTTGCCCTCCACCCAGGGCCCTCTGACCCCAACAAGCTACCCAGGGGTCCAGCTCTCTGTCTGGACTAGCAGTATAGGCCCCAGGGTGCCCCTTTGCCCTCCACCTAGGGGCCTGTGACCACAGCAAGCTTCCCAGGGGTCCACCTCTCTCCCTGGACTTGCAGTATAGGCCCCAGGGTCCCCCCTGGCCCTCCACCCAGGGGCCTCTGACCCTAGCAAGCTACCCAGGGGTATATATCTCTCCCTGGACTTGCAGTATAGGCCCAAGTGTGCCCCCTCGCCCTCCACATAAGGGCCTCTGTCCCTATCAAGCTTCCCAGGGGTCCACCTCTCCCCCTGGACTTGCAGTAGAGGTCCCAGGGTGCCCCCTGGCCCTCCACCTATGGGCCTCTGACCCCAGCAAGCTACCCAGGGGTCCACCTCTCTCACTGGACTTGCAGTAGAGGCCCCAGGGTGCCCCCTGGCCCTTCAACTAGGGGCCTCTGACACCAGCAAGCTACCCAGGGGTCCACCTCTCTCACTGGACTTGCAGTAGAGGCCCCAGGGTGCCCCCTGGCCCTCCACCTAGGGGCCTCTGACCCCAGCAAGCTACCCAGGGGTCCACCTTTCTCCCAGGACTTGCAGTAGAGGCACTAGGGCACCCCCTGGCCCTTCACTTAGGGGCCTCTGACCCCAGCAAGCTACCCAGGGCTCCACCTCTATCCCTGGACTTGCGGTATAGGCCCCAGGGTGCCCCCTTGCCCTCAACCTAGGGGCCTCTGACCCCAGCAAGCTACACAGGGGTCAACCTCTCTCCCTGGACATGCAGTAGAGGCCCCAAGGTGCCCCCTGGCCCTCCACCTTATGGCCTCTGACCCCAGCAAGCTACCCAGGGGTCCACCTCTCTCCCTGGACTTAAATTAGAGGCCCTAGGGTACCCCCTGGCCCTCCACCAAGGGGCCTATGACAGCAGAAAGCTGCCCAGGGGTCCACCTCTCTCCCTGGACTTGCAGTACAGGCCCCAGGGTGACCACTGGCCCTCCTCCTAGGGGCCTCTGACCACAGCAAGCTACTCAGGGGTCCACCTCTCTCCCTGGACTTGCAGTAGAGGCCCCAGGGTGCTCCCTGGCCCTCCACCTATTGCCTTTGACCTCAGCAAGCTACCCAGGGGTTCCACCTCTCTCCCTGGACTTGCAGTAGAGGCCCCAGGGTGCCCCTGGCCCTCCACCTAGGGCCTTCTGACCTCAGCAATCTACCCAGGGGTTCACCTCTCTCCCTGGACTTCCAGTAGAGGCCCTAGGGTGCCCCCTGGCCCTTCACCTAGGGGTCTCTGACCCCAGCAAGCTACCCAGGGGTCCACCTCTCTCTCTGGAAATGCAGTAGAGGCCCCAGGGTGCCCCCTGGCCCTTCACCTAGGGGCCTCTGACCCCAGCGAGCTACCCAGGGGTCCACCTCTCTCCCTGGACTTTTAGTAGAGGCCACAGGGTGCCCCCTGGCCCTACTTCTAGGGGCCTCTGACCCCAGCAAGCTACCCAGGGGTCCACCTCTCTCACTGGACTTGAAGTAGAGGCAGTAGGGTGCCCCCTGGCCCTTCGCCTAGGGGCCTCTGACCCCAGCAAGCTAGCCAGGGGTCCACCTCTCTCACTGGACTTGCAGTAGAGGCCCCAGGGTGTCCCCTGGCCCTCCACCTAGGGGCTTCTGACCCCAGCAAGCTACCCAGGGGTCCACCTCTCTCACTGGACTTAGAGTAGAGGCTCTAGGGTGCCCCCTGGCCCTTCAACTAGGGGCCTCTTACCCCAGCTAGCTTCTCAGGGGTGCACCTCTCTCCCTGGACTTGCAGTAGAGGCCCTAGGGTGCCCCCTGGCCCTCCATCTAGGGGCGTCTGATCCCATCAAGCAACCCATGGATCCAGCTCTCTCTCTGGACTTGCAGTATAGGCCCCAGGGTGCCCCCTTGCCCTCAACCTAGGGGCCTCTGATCCCAGCAACTACCCATGGGTCCAGCTCTCTCTCTGGACTTGCAGTAAAGGCCCCAGGGTGCCCCTTTGCCCTCCACCTGTGGGCCTCTGACCCTAGCAAGCTACCCAGGGGTCCACCTCTCTCCCTGGACTTGCAGTATAGGCCCCAGGGTGACCCCTTGCCCTCCACGTAGGGGACTCTGACAGCAGGAAGCTTCCCAGGGGTCCACCTCTTTCCCTAGACTTGCAGTAGAGGCCACAGGGTGCCCATGGCCCTCTTCCTAGGGACCTCTGACCCCAGCAAGCTACCAAAGGGTCCACCTCTCTTCCTGGACTTGAAGTAGAGGCACTAGGGTGCCCCCTGGCCCTTCACCTAGGGGCCTCTGACCCCATCAAGCTACCCAGGGGTCCACCTCTCTCCCTGGACTTCCAGTAGAGGCCCCAGGGTGCTCCCTGGCCCTCCACCTATTGCCTCTGACCCCAGCAAGCTACCCAGGGGTTCCACCTCTCTCCCTGGACTTGCAGTAGAGGCCCCAGGGTGCCCCTGGCCCTCCACCTAGGGCCTTCTGACCTCAGCAAGCTACCCAGGGGTTCACCTCTCTCCCTGGACTTGCAGTAGAGGCCCTAGGGTGCCCCCTGGCCCTTCACCTAGGGGCCTCTGACCCCAGCAAGCTACCCAGGGGTCCACCTCTCTCTCTGGACTTGCAGTAGAGGCCCCAGGGTGCCCCCTGGCCCTCCACATAGGGGCCTCTGACCCCAGCAAGCTACCCAGGGGTCCACCTCTCTCCCTGGACTTGCGGTAGAGGCCACAGGGTGCCCACTGGCCCTCTTCCTAGGGGCCTCTGACCCCAGCAACATACCCAGGGCTCCACCTCTCCCCCTGGACTTGCAGTAGAGGCCCCAGGGTGCTCCCTGGCCCTCCACCTATTGCCTTTGACCCCAGCAAGCTACCCAGGGGTTCCACCTCTCTTCCTGGACTTGCAGTAGAGGCCCTAGGGTGCCCCCTGGCCCTCCATCTAGGGGCGTCTGACCCCTTCAAGCAACCCACGGATCCAGCCCTCTCCCTCGTCTTGCAGTATAGGCCCCAGGGTGCCCCCTTGCCCTCCACCCAGGGCCCTCTGACCCCAACAAGCTACCCAGGGGTCCAGCTCTCTGTCTGGACTAGCAGTATAGGCCCCAGGTTGCCCCTTTGCCCTCCACCTAGGGGCCTGTGACCACAGCAAGCTTCCCAGGGGTCCACCTCTCTCCCTGGACTTGCAGTATAGGCCCCAGGGTCCCCCCTGGCCCTCCACCCAGGGGCCTCTGACCCTAGCAAGCTACCCAGGGGTATATATCTCTCCCTGGACTTGCAGTATAGGCCCAAGTGTGCCCCCTCGCCCTCCACATAAAGGCCTCTGTCCCTATCAAGCTTCCCAGGGGTCCACATCTCCCCCTGGACTTGCAGTAGAGGTCCCAGGGTGCCCCCTGGCCCTCCACCTATGGGCCTCTGACCCCAGCAAGCTACCCAGGGGTCCACCTCTCTCACTGGACTTGCAGTAGAGGCCCTAGGGTGCCCCCTGGCCCTTCAACTAGGGGCCTCTGACACCAGCAAGCTACCCAGGGGTCCACCTCTCTCACTGGACTTGCAGTAGAGGCCCCAGGGTGCCCCCTGGCCCTCCACCTAGGGGCCTCTGACCCCAGCAAGCTACCCAGGGGTCCACCTTTCTCCCAGGACTTGCAGTAGAAGCACTAGGGCACCCCCTGGCCCTTCACTTAGGGGCCTCTGACCCCAGCAAGCTACCCAGGGCTCCACCTCTATCCCTGGACTTGCGGTATAGGCCCCAGGGTGCCCCCTTGCCCTCAACCTAGGGGCCTCTGACCCCAGCAAGCTACACAGGGGTCAACCTCTCTCCCTGGACATGCAGTAGAGGCCCCAAGGTGCCCCCTGGCCCCCCACCTTATGGCCTCTGACCCCAGCAAGCTACCCCGTGGTCCACCTCTCTCCCTGGACTTAAATTAGAGGCCCTAGGGTGCCCCCTGGCCCTCCACCAAGGGGCCTCTGACAGCAGAAAGCTGCCCAGGGGTCCACCTCTCTCCCTGGACTTGCAGTACAGGCCCCAGGGTGACCACTGGCCCTCCTCCTAGGGGCCTCTGACCACAGCAAGCTACTCAGGGGTCCACCTCTCTCCCTGGACTTGCAGTAGAGGCCCCAGGGTGCTCCCTGGCCCTCCACCTATTGCCTTTGACCTCAGCAAGCTACCCAGGGGTTCCACCTCTCTCCCTGGACTTGCAGTAGAGGCCCCAGGGTGCCCCTGGCCCTCCACCTAGGGCCTTCTGACCTCAGCAATCTACCCAGGGGTTCACCTCTCTCACTGGACTTGCAGTAGAGGCCCTAGGGTGCCCCCTGGCCCTTCACCTAGGGGTCTCTGACCCCAGCAAGCTACCCAGGGTTCCACCTCTCTCTCTGGAAATGCAGTAGAGGCCCCAGGGTGCCCCCTGGCCCTCCACCTAGGGGCCTCTGACCCCAGCGAGCTACCCAGGGGTCCACCTCTCTCCCTGGACTTTTAGTAGAGGCCACAGGGTGCCCCCTGGCCCTTCGCCTAGGGGCCTCTGACCCCAGCAAGCTAGCCAGGGGTCCACCTCTCTCACTGGACTTGCAGTAGAGGCCCCAGGGTGTCCCCTGGCCCTCCACCTAGGGGCCTCTGACCCCAGCAAGCTACCCAGGGGTCCACCTCTCTCACTGGACTTAGAGTAGAGGCTCTAGGGTGCCCCCTGGCCCTTCAACTAGGGGCCTCTGACACCAGCAAGCTACCCAGGGGTCCACCTCTCTCACTGGACTTGCAGTAGAGGCCACATGTTGCCCCCTGGCCCTACTTCTAGGGGCCTCTGACCCCAGCAAGCTACTCAGGGGTCCACCTCTCTCCCAGGACTTGCAGTAGAGGCACTAGGGCACCCCCTGGCCCTTCACTTAGGGGCCTCTGACCCCAGCAAGCTACCCAGGGCTCCACCTCTATCCCTGGACTTGCGGTATAGGCCCCAGGGTGCCCCCTTGCCCTCAACCTAGGGGCCTCTGACCCCAGCAAGCTACACAGGGGTCAACCTCTCTCCCTGGACATGCAGTAGAGGCCCCAAGGTGCCCCCTGGCCCTCCACCTTATGGCCTCTGACCCTAGCAAGCTACCCAGGGGTCCACCTCTCTACCTGGACTTGCATTAGAGGCCCTAGGGTGCCCCCTGGCCCTCCACCAAGGGGCCTCTGACCCCAGCAAGCTACACAGGGGTCAACCTCTCTCTCTGGAAATGCAGTAGAGGCCCCAGGGTGCCCCCTGGCCCTCCACCTAGGGGCCTCTGACCCCAGCAAGCTACCAAGGGGTCCACCTCTCTCCCTGGACTTTTAGTAGAGGCCACAGGGTGCCCCCTGGCCCTACTTCTAGGGGCCTCTGACCCCAGCAAGCTACCCAGGGGTCCACCTCTCTCACTGGACTTGAAGTAGAGGCACTAGGGTGCCCCCTGGCCCGTCGCCTAGGGGCCTCTGACCCCAGCAAGCTAGACAGGGGTCCACCTCTCTCACTGGACTTGCAGTAGAGGCCCCAAGGTGCCCCCTGGCCCTCCACCTTTTGGCCTCTGACCCCAGCAAGCTACCCAGGGGTCCACCTCTCTCACTGGACTTGCAGTAGAGGCCCTAGGGTGCCCCCTGGCCATCCACCAAGGGGCCACTGACAGCAGGAAGCTGCCCAGGGGTCCACCTCTCTTCCTGGAGTTGAAGTAGAGGCACTAGGGTGCCCCCTGGCCCTTCACCTAGGGGCCTTTGACCCCAGCAAGCTACCCAGGGGTCCACCTCTCTCCCTGGACTTGCAGTAGAGGCCCTAGGGTGCCCCCTGGCCCTTCACCTAGGGGCCTCTGACCCCAGCAAGCTACCCAGGGGTCCACCTCTCTCTCTGGACTTGCAGTAGAGGCCCCAGGGTGCCCCCTGGCCCTCCACATAGGGGCCTCTGACCCCAGCAAGCTACCCAGGGGTCCACCTCTCTCCCTGGACTTGCAGTAGAGGCCACAGGGTGCCCACTGGCCCTCTTCCTAGGGGCCTCTGACCCAAGCAAGCTACACAGGGCTCCACCTCTATCCCTGGACTTGCAGTAGAGGCCCCAGGGTGCCCCCTGGCCCTCAACCTAGGGGCCTCTGACCCCAGCAAGCTACACAGGGGTCAACCTCTCTCCCTGGACTTGCAGTAGAGGCCCCAAGGTGCCCCCTGGCCCTCCACCTTATGGCCTCTTACCCCAGCAAGCTACACAGGGGTCAACCTCTCTCCCTGGACTTGCTTTAGAGGCCCTAGGGTGCCCCCTGGCCCTCCACCAAGGGGCCTCTGACAGCAGGAAGCTGCCCAGGGGTCCACTTCTCTCCCAGGACTTGCAGTACAGGCCCCAGGGTGCCCACTGACCCTCCTCCTAGGGGCCTATTACCACAGCAAGCTACCCAGGGGTCCACCTCTCTCCCTGGACCTGCAGTGGAGGCCCCAGCGTGCTCCCTGGCCCTCCACCTATTGCCTCTCACCCAAGCAAGCTACCCAGGGGTTCCACCTCTCTCCCTGGACTTGCAGTAGAGGCCCCAGGGTGCCCCTGGCCCTCCACCTAGGGCCTTCTGACCTTAGCAAGCTACCCAGGGGTCCACCTCTCTCCCTGGACTTGCAGTAGAGGCCCTAGGGTGCCCCCTGGCCCTTCACCTAGAGCCTCTGTCCCCAGCAAGTTACCCAGGGGTCCACCTCTCTCTCTGGACTTGCAGTAGAGGCCCCAGGGTGCCCCCTGGCCCTCCACCTAGGGGCCTCTGACCCCAGCAAGCTACCCAGGGGTCCACCTCTCTCCCTGGACTTGCAGTAGAGGCCACAGGATGCCCACTGGCCCTCTTCCTAGGGGTCTCTGACCCCAGTAAGCTACCCAGGGCTCCACCTCTCCCCCTGGACTTGCAGTAGAGGCCCCAGGGTGCCCCGTGGCCCTCAACCTAGGGGCCTCCGACCCCAGCAAGCTACCCTGGGGTCCACCTCTCACCCTGGACTTGCAGTAGAGGCCCCAGGGTGCCCCCTGGCCCTCCACCTAGGGGCCTCTGACCCCAGCAAGCTACCTAGGGGTCCACCTCTCTCATTGGACTTGCAGTAGAGGCCACAGGGTGCCCCTGGCCCTCTTCCTAGGGGCCTCTGACCCCAGCAAGCTACCAAGGGGTCCACCTCTCTTCCTGGACTTGAAGTAGAGGCACTAGGGTGCCCCCTGGCCCTTCACCCAGGGGCCTTTGACCCCAGCAAGCTACCCAGGGGTCCACCTCTCTCCCTGGACTTCCATCAGAGGCCCCAGGGTGCTCCCTTGCCCTCCACCTATTGCCTCTGACCCCAGCAAGCTACCCAGGGGTTCCACCTCTCTCCCTGGACTTGCAGTAGAGGCCCCAGGGTGCCCCTGGCCCTCCACCTAGGGCCTTCTGACCTCAGCAAGCTACCCAGGGGTTCACCTCTCTCCCTGGACTTGCAGTAGAGGCCCTAGGGTGCCCCCTGGCCCTTCACCTAGGGGCCTCTGACCCCAGCAAGCTACCCAGGGGTTCACCTCTCTCCCTGGACTTGCAGTAGAGGCCCTAGGGTGCCCCGTGGCCCTCAACCTAGGGGCCTCTGACCCCAGCAAGCTACCCTGGGGTCCACCTCTCACCCTGGACTTGCAGTAGAGGCCCCAGGGTGCCCCCTGGCCCTCCACCTAGGGGCCTCTGACCCCAGCAAGCTACCTATTGGTCCACCTCTCTCATTGGACTTGCAGTAGAGGAAACAGGGTGCCCCTGGCCCTCTTCCTAGGGGCCTCTGACCCCAGCAAGCTACCAAAGGGTCCACCTCTCTTCCTGGACTTGAAGTAGAGGCACTAGGGTGCCCCCTGGCCCTTCACCTAGGGGCCTTTGACCCCAGCAAGCTACCCAGGGGTCCACCTCTCTCCCTGGACTTCCAGTAGAGGCCCCAGGGTGCTCCCTGGCCCTCCACCTATTGCCTCTGACCCCAGCAAGCTACCCAGGGGTTCCACCTCTCTCCCTGGACTTGCAGTAGAGGCCCCAGGGTGCCCCTGGCCCTCCACCTAGGGCCTTCTGACCTCAGCAAGCTACCCAGGGGTTCACCTCTCTCCCTGGACTTGCAGTAGAGGCCCTAGGGTGCCCCCTGGCCCTCCACATAGGGGCCTCTGACCCCAGCAAGCTACCCAGGGGTCCACCTCTCTCCCTGGACTTGCAGTAGAGGCCACAGGGTGCCCACTGGCCCTCTTCCTAGGGGCCTCTGACCCCAGCAAGCTACCCAGGGCTCCACCCCTCCCCCTGGACTTGCAGTAGAGGCCCTAGGGTGCCCCCTGGCCCTCCACATAGGGGCCTCTGACCCCAGCAAGCTACCCAGGGGTCCATCTCTCTCCCTGGACTTGCAGTAGAGGCCACAGGGTGCCCACTGGCCCTCTTCCTAGGGGCCTCTGACCCCAGCAAGCTACCCAGGGCTCCACCCCTCCCCCTGGACTTGCAGTAGAGGCCCCAGGGTGCCCCGTGGCCCTCAACCTAGGGGCCTCTGACCCCAGCAAGCTACACAGGGGTCAACCTCTCTCCCTGGACTTGCAGTAGAGGCCCTAGGGTGCCCCCTGGCCCTTCACCTAGAGCCTCTGACCCCAGCAAGTTACCCAGGGGTCCACCTCTCTCTCTGGACTTGCAGTAGAGACCCCAGGGTGCCCCCTGGCCCTCCACCTAGGGGCCTCTGACCCCAGCAAGCTACCCAGGGGTCCACCTCTCTCCCTGGACTTGCAGTAGAGGCCACAGGGTGCCCACTGGCCCTCTTCCTAGGGGCCTCTGACCCCAGCAAGCTACCCAGGGCTCCACCCCTCCCCCTGGACTTGCAGTAGAGGCCCTAGGGTGCCCCCTGGCCCTCCAACTAGGGGCCTCTGACCCCAGCAAGCTACCTAGGGGTCCACCTCTCTCATTGGACTTGCAGTAGAGGCCACAGGGTGCCCCTGGCCCTCTTCCTAGGGGCCTCTGACCCCAGCAAGCTACCAAAGGGTCCACCTCTCTTCCTGGACTTGAAGTAGAGGCACTAGGGTGCCCCCTGGCCCTTCACCTAGGGGCCTTTGACCCCAGCAAGCTACCCAGGGGTCCACCTCTCTCCCTGGACTTCCAGTAGAGGCCCCAGGGTGCTCCCTGGCCCTCCACCTATTGCCTCTGACCCCAGCAAGCTACCCAGGGGTTCCACCTCTCTCCCTGGACTTGCAGTAGAGGCCCCAGGGTGCCCCTGGCCCTCCACCTAGGGCCTTCTGACCTCAGCAAGCTACCCAGGGGTTCACCTCTCTCCCTGGACTTGCAGTAGAGGCCCTAGGGTGCCCACTGGCCCTCCACATAGGGGCCTCTGACCCCAGCAAGCTACCCAGGGGTCCACCTCTCTCCCTGGACTTGCAGTAGAGGCCACAGGGTGCCCACTGGCCCTCTTCCTAGGGGCCTCTGACCCCAGCAAGCTACCCAGGGCTCCACCCCTCCCCCTGGACTTGCAGTAGAGGCCCCAGGGTGCCCCGTGGCCCTCAACCTAGGGGCCTCTGACCCCAGCAAGCTACACAGGGGTCAACCTCTCTCCCTGGACTGCAGTAGAGGCCCCAAGGTGCCCCCTGGCCCTCCACCTTATGGCCTCTGACCCCAGCAAGCTACACAGGGGTCAACCTCTCCCACTGGACTTGCATTAGAGGCCCTAGGGTGCCCCCTGGCCCTCCACCAAGGGGCCTCTGACAGCAGGAAGCTGCCCAGGGGTCCACTTCTCTCCCAGGACTTGCAGTACAGGCCCCAGGGTGCCCACTGACCCTCCTCCTAGGGGCCTCTGACCCCAGCAAGCTACACAGGGGTCAACCTCTCTCCCTGGACTTGCAGTAGAGGCCCCAAGGTGCCCCCTGGCCCTCCACCTTATGGCCTCTGACCCCAGCAAGCTACACAGGGGTCAACCTTTCTCCCTGGACTTGCATTAGAGGCCCTAGGGTGCCCCCTGGCCCTCCACCAAGGGGCCTCTGACAGCAGGAAGCAGCCCAGGGGTCCACTTCTCTCCCAGGACTTGCAGTACAGGCCCCAGGGTGCCCACTTACCCTCTTCCTAGGGGCCTCTGACCACAGCAAGCTACCCAGGGGTCCACCTCTCTCCCTGGACTTGCAGTAGAGGCCCCAGGGTGCCCCTGGCCCTCCACCTAGGGCCTTCTGACCTCAGCAAGCTACCCAGGGGTTCACCTCTCTCCCTGCACTTGCAGTAGAGGCCCTAGGGTGCCCGCTGGCCCTTCACCTAGAGCTTCTGACCCCAGCAAGCTACCCAGGGGTCCACCTCTCTCCCTGGACTTATAGTAGAGGCACTAGGGAACCCCCTGGCCCTTCACTTAGGGGCCTCTGACCCCAGCAAGTTACCCAGGGGTCCACCTCTCTCTCTGGACTTGCAGTAGAGGCCACAGGGTGCCCACTGGCCCTCTTCCTAGGGGTCTCTGACCCCAGTAAGCTACCCAGGGCTCCACCTCTCCCCCTGGACTTGCAGTAGAGGCCCCAGGGTGCCCCGTGGCCCTCAACCTAGGGGCCTCTGACCCCAGCAAGCTACACAGGAGTCCACCTCTTTCCCTGGACTTGCATTAGAGGCCCTAGGGTGCCCCCTGGCCCTCCACCAAGGGGCCTCTGATAGCAGGAAGCTGCCCAGGGGTCCACTTCTCTCCCTGGACTTGCAGTAGAGGCCCCAGGGTGCCCACTGACCCTCCTCCTAGGGGCCTATTACCACAGCAAGCTACCCAGGGGTCCACCTCTCTCCCTGGACCTGCAGTGGAGGCCCCAGCGTGCTCCCTGGCCCTCCACCTATTGCCTCTGACCCCAGCAAGCTACCTAGGGGTTCCACCTCTCTCCCTGGAATTGCAGTAGAGGACCAAGGGTGCCCCTGGCCCTCCACCTAGGGCCTTCTGACCTTAGCAAGCTACCCAGGGGTCCACCTCTCTTCCTGGACTTGCAGTAGAGGCCCTAGGGTGCCCCCTGGCCCTTCACCTAGAGCCTCTGACCCCAACAAGTTACCCAGGGGTCCACCTCTCTCTCTGGACTTGCAGTAGAGGCCACAGGGTGCCCACTGGCCCTCTTCCTAGGGGTCTCTGACCCCAGTAAGCTACCCAGGGCTCCACCTCTCCCCCTGGACTTGCAGTAGAGGCCCCAGGGTGCCCCGTGGCCCTCAACCTAGGGGCCTCTGACCCCAGCAAGCTACCCAGGGCTCCACCTCTATCCCTGGACTTGCGGTATAGGCCCCAGGGTGCCCCCTTGCCCTCAACCTAGGGGCCTCTGACCCCAGCAAGCTACACAGGGGTCAACCTCTCTCCCTGGACATGCAGTAGAGGCCCCAAGGTGCCCCCTGGCCCTCCACCTTATGGCCTCTGACCCCAGCAAGCTACCCTGGGGTCCACCTCTCACCCTGGACTTGCAGTAGAGGCCCCAGGGTGCCCCTTGGCCCTCCAGCTAGGGGCCTCTGACCCCAGCAAGCTACCTAGGGGTCCACCTCTCTCATTGGACTTGCAGTAGAGGCCACAGGGTGCCCCTGGCCCTCTTCCTAGGGGCCTCTGACCCCAGCAAGCTACCAAGGGGTCCACCTCTCTTCCTGGAGTTGAAGTAGAGGCACTAGGGTGCCCCCTGGCCCTTCACCTAGGGGCCTTTGACCCCAGCAAGCTACCCAGGGGTCCACCTCTCTCCCTGGACTTCCATCAGAGGCCCCAGGGTGCTCCCTGTCCCTCCACCTATTGCCTCTGACCCCAGCAAGCTACCCAGGGGTTCCACCTCTCTCCCTGGACTTGCAGTAGAGGCCCCAGGGTGCCCCTGGCCCTCCACCTAGGGCCTTCTGACCTCAGCAAGCTACCCAGGGGTTCACCTCTCTCCCTGGACTTGCAGTAGAGGCCCTAGGGTGCCCCCTGGCCCTTCACCTAGGGGCCTCTGACCCCAGCAAGCTACCCAGGGGTCCACCTCTCTCTCTGGACTTGCAGTAGAGGCCCCAGGGTGCCCCCTGGCCCTCCACATAGGGGCCTCTGACCCCAGCAAGCTACCCAGGGGTCCACCTCTCTCCCTGGACTTGCAGTAGAGGCCACAGGGTGCCCACTGGCCCTCTTCCTAGGGGCCTCTGACCCCAGCAAGCTACCCAGGGCTCCACCTCTATCCCTGGACTTGCAGTAGAGGCCCCAGGGTGCCCCCTGGCCCTCAACCTAGGGGCCTCTGACCCCAGCAAGCTACACAGGGGTCAACCTCTATCCCTGGACTTGCAGTAGAGGCCCCAAGGTGCCCCCTGGCCCTCCACCTTATGGCCTCTTACCCCAGCAAGCTACACAGGGGTCAACCTCTCTCCCTGGACTTGCTTTAGAGGCCCTAGGGTGCCCCTGGCCCTCCACCAAGGGGCCTCTGACAGCAGGAAGCTGCCCAGGGGTCCACTTCTCTCCCAGGACTTGCAGTACAGGCCCCAGGGTGCCCACTGACCCTCCTCCTAGGGGCCTATTACCACAGCAAGCTACCCAGGGGTCCACCTCTCTCCCTGGACCTGCAGTGGAGGCCCCAGCGTGCTCCCTGGCCCTCCACCTATTGCCTCTCACCCAAGCAAGCTACCCAGGGGTTCCACCTCTCTCCCTGGACTTGCAGTAGAGGCCCCAGGGTGCCCCTGGCCCTCCACCTAGGGCCTTCTGACCTTAGCAAGCTACCCAGGGGTCCACTTCTCTCCCTGGACTTGCAGTAGAGGCCCTAGGGTGCCCCCTGGCCCTTCACCTAGAGCCTCTGTCCCCAGCAAGTTACCCAGGGGTCCACCTCTCTCTCTGGACTTGCAGTAGAGGCCCCAGGGTGCCCCCTGGCCCTCCACCTAGGGGCCTCTGACCCCAGCAAGCTACCCAGGGGTCCACCTCTCTCCCTGGACTTGCAGTAGAGGCCACAGGATGCCCACTGGCCCTCTTCCTAGGGGTCTCTGACCCCAGTAAGCTACCCAGGGCTCCACCTCTCCCCCTGGACTTGCAGTAGAGGCCCCAGGGTGCCCCGTGGCCCTCAACCTAGGGGCCTCCTACCCCAGCAAGCTACCCTGGGGTCCACCTCTCACCCTGGACTTGCAGTAGAGGCCCCAGGGTGCCCCCTGGCCCTCCACCTAGGGGCCTCTGACCCCAGCAAGCTACCTAGGGGTCCACCTCTCTCATTGGACTTGCAGTAGAGGCCACAGGGTGCCCCTGGCCCTCTTCCTAGGGGCCTCTGACCCCAGCAAGCTACCAAGGGGTCCACCTCTCTTCCTGGACTTGAAGTAGAGGCCCTAGGGTACCCCCTGGCCCTCCACCAAGGGGCCTATGACAGCAGAAAGCTGCCCAGGGGTCCACCTCTCTCCCTGGACTTGCAGTACAGGCCCCAGGGTGACCACTGGCCCTCCTCCTAGGGGCCTCTGACCACAGCAAGCTACTCAGGGGTCCACCTCTCTCCCTGGACTTGCAGTAGAGGCCCCAGGGTGCTCCCTGGCCCTCCACCTATTGCCTTTGACCTCAGCAAGCTACCCAGGGGTTCCACCTCTCTCCCTGGACTTGCAGTAGAGGCCCCAGGGTGCCCCTGGCCCTCCACCTAGGGCCTTCTGACCTCAGCAATCTACCCAGGGGTTCACCTCTCTCCCTGGACTTCCAGTAGAGGCCCTAGGGTGCCCCCTGGCCCTTCACCTAGGGGTCTCTGACCCCAGCAAGCTACCCAGGGGTCCACCTCTCTCTCTGGAAATGCAGTAGAGGCCCCAGGGTGCCCCCTGGCCCTTCACCTAGGGGCCTCTGACCCCAGCGAGCTACCCAGGGGTCCACCTCTCTCCCTGGACTTTTAGTAGAGGCCACAGGGTGCCCCCTGGCCCTACTTCTAGGGGCCTCTGACCCCAGCAAGCTACCCAGGGGTCCACCTCTCTCACTGGACTTGAAGTAGAGGCAGTAGGGTGCCCCCTGGCCCTTCGCCTAGGGGCCTCTGACCCCAGCAAGCTAGCCAGGGGTCCACCTCTCTCACTGGACTTGCAGTAGAGGCCCCAGGGTGTCCCCTGGCCCTCCACCTAGGGGCTTCTGACCCCAGCAAGCTACCCAGGGGTCCACCTCTCTCACTGGACTTAGAGTAGAGGCTCTAGGGTGCCCCCTGGCCCTTCAACTAGGGGCCTCTTACCCCAGCTAGCTTCTCAGGGGTGCACCTCTCTCCCTGGACTTGCAGTAGAGGCCCTAGGGTGCCCCTGGCCCTCCATCTAGGGGCGTCTGATCCCATCAAGCAACCCATGGATCCAGCTCTCTCTCTGGACTTGCAGTATAGGCCCCAGGGTGCCCCCTTGCCCTCAACCTAGGGGCCTCTGATCCCAGCAACTACCCATGGGTCCAGCTCTCTCTCTGGACTTGCAGTAAAGGCCCCAGGGTGCCCCTTTGCCCTCCACCTGTGGGCCTCTGACCCTAGCAAGCTACCCAGGGGTCCACCTCTCTCCCTGGACTTGCAGTATAGGCCCCAGGGTGACCCCTTGCCCTCCACGTAGGGGACTCTGACAGCAGGAAGCTTCCCAGGGGTCCACCTCTTTCCCTAGACTTGCAGTAGAGGCCACAGGGTGCCCATGGCCCTCTTCCTAGGGACCTCTGACCCCAGCAAGCTACCAAAGGGTCCACCTCTCTTCCTGGACTTGAAGTAGAGGCACTAGGGTGCCCCCTGGCCCTTCACCTAGGGGCCTCTGACCCCATCAAGCTACCCAGGGGTCCACCTCTCTCCCTGGACTTCCAGTAGAGGCCCCAGGGTGCTCCCTGGCCCTCCACCTATTGCCTCTGACCCCAGCAAGCTACCCAGGGGTTCCACCTCTCTCCCTGGACTTGCAGTAGAGGCCCCAGGGTGCCCCTGGCCCTCCACCTAGGGCCTTCTGACCTCAGCAAGCTACCCAGGGGTTCACCTCTCTCCCTGGACTTGCAGTAGAGGCCCTAGGGTGCCCCCTGGCCCTTCACCTAGGGGCCTCTGACCCCAGCAAGCTACCCAGGGGTCCACCTCTCTCTCTGGACTTGCAGTAGAGGCCCCAGGGTGCCCCCTGGCCCTCCACATAGGGGCCTCTGACCCCAGCAAGCTACCCAGGGGTCCACCTCTCTCCCTGGACTTGCGGTAGAGGCCACAGGGTGCCCACTGGCCCTCTTCCTAGGGGCCTCTGACCCCAGCAACATACCCAGGGCTCCACCTCTCCCCCTGGACTTGCAGTAGAGGCCCCAGGGTGCTCCCTGGCCCTCCACCTATTGCCTTTGACCCCAGCAAGCTACCCAGGGGTTCCACCTCTCTTCCTGGACTTGCAGTAGAGGCCCTAGGGTGCCCCCTGGCCCTCCATCTAGGGGCGTCTGACCCCTTCAAGCAACCCACGGATCCAGCCCTCTCCCTCGTCTTGCAGTATAGGCCCCAGGGTGCCCCCTTGCCCTCCACCCAGGGCCCTCTGACCCCAACAAGCTACCCAGGGGTCCAGCTCTCTGTCTGGACTAGCAGTATAGGCCCCAGGTTGCCCCTTTGCCCTCCACCTAGGGGCCTGTGACCACAGCAAGCTTCCCAGGGGTCCACCTCTCTCCCTGGACTTGCAGTATAGGCCCCAGGGTCCCCCCTGGCCCTCCACCCAGGGGCCTCTGACCCTAGCAAGCTACCCAGGGGTATATATCTCTCCCTGGACTTGCAGTATAGGCCCAAGTGTGCCCCCTCGCCCTCCACATAAAGGCCTCTGTCCCTATCAAGCTTCCCAGGGGTCCACATCTCCCCCTGGACTTGCAGTAGAGGTCCCAGGGTGCCCCCTGGCCCTCCACCTATGGGCCTCTGACCCCAGCAAGCTACCCAGGGGTCCACCTCTCTCACTGGACTTGCAGTAGAGGCCCTAGGGTGCCCCCTGGCCCTTCAACTAGGGGCCTCTGACACCAGCAAGCTACCCAGGGGTCCACCTCTCTCACTGGACTTGCAGTAGAGGCCCCAGGGTGCCCCCTGGCCCTCCACCTAGGGGCCTCTGACCCCAGCAAGCTACCCAGGGGTCCACCTTTCTCCCAGGACTTGCAGTAGAAGCACTAGGGCACCCCCTGGCCCTTCACTTAGGGGCCTCTGACCCCAGCAAGCTACCCAGGGCTCCACCTCTATCCCTGGACTTGCGGTATAGGCCCCAGGGTGCCCCCTTGCCCTCAACCTAGGGGCCTCTGACCCCAGCAAGCTACACAGGGGTCAACCTCTCTCCCTGGACATGCAGTAGAGGCCCCAAGGTGCCCCCTGGCCCCCCACCTTATGGCCTCTGACCCCAGCAAGCTACCCCGTGGTCCACCTCTCTCCCTGGACTTAAATTAGAGGCCCTAGGGTGCCCCCTGGCCCTCCACCAAGGGGCCTCTGACAGCAGAAAGCTGCCCAGGGGTCCACCTCTCTCCCTGGACTTGCTGTACAGGCCCCAGGGTGACCACTGGCCCTCCTCCTAGGGGCCTCTGACCACAGCAAGCTACTCAGGGGTCCACCTCTCTCCCTGGACTTGCAGTAGAGGCCCCAGGGTGCTCCCTGGCCCTCCACCTATTGCCTTTGACCTCAGCAAGCTACCCAGGGGTTCCACCTCTCTCCCTGGACTTGCAGTAGAGGCCCCAGGGTGCCCCTGGCCCTCCACCTAGGGCCTTCTGACCTCAGCAATCTACCCAGGGGTTCACCTCTCTCACTGGACTTGCAGTAGAGGCCCTAGGGTGCCCCCTGGCCCTTCACCTAGGGGTCTCTGACCCCAGCAAGCTACCCAGGGTTCCACCTCTCTCTCTGGAAATGCAGTAGAGGCCCCAGGGTGCCCCCTGGCCCTCCACCTAGGGGCCTCTGACCCCAGCGAGCTACCCAGGGGTCCACCTCTCTCCCTGGACTTTTAGTAGAGGCCACAGGGTGCCCCCTGGCCCTTCGCCTAGGGGCCTCTGACCCCAGCAAGCTAGCCAGGGGTCCACCTCTCTCACTGGACTTGCAGTAGAGGCCCCAGGGTGTCCCCTGGCCCTCCACCTAGGGGCCTCTGACCCCAGCAAGCTACCCAGGGGTCCACCTCTCTCACTGGACTTAGAGTAGAGGCTCTAGGGTGCCCCCTGGCCCTTCAACTAGGGGCCTCTGACACCAGCAAGCTACCCAGGGGTCCACCTCTCTCACTGGACTTGCAGTAGAGGCCACATGTTGCCCCCTGGCCCTACTTCTAGGGGCCTCTGACCCCAGCAAGCTACTCAGGGGTCCACCTCTCTCCCAGGACTTGCAGTAGAGGCACTAGGGCACCCCCTGGCCCTTCACTTAGGGGCCTCTGACCCCAGCAAGCTACCCAGGGCTCCACCTCTATCCCTGGACTTGCGGTATAGGCCCCAGGGTGCCCCCTTGCCCTCAACCTAGGGGCCTCTGACCCCAGCAAGCTACACAGGGGTCAACCTCTCTCCCTGGACATGCAGTAGAGGCCCCAAGGTGCCCCCTGGCCCTCCACCTTATGGCCTCTGACCCTAGCAAGCTACCCAGGGGTCCACCTCTCTACCTGGACTTGCATTAGAGGCCCTAGGGTGCCCCCTGGCCCTCCACCAAGGGGCCTCTGACCCCAGCAAGCTACACAGGGGTCAACCTCTCTCTCTGGAAATGCAGTAGAGGCCCCAGGGTGCCCCCTGGCCCTCCACCTAGGGGCCTCTGACCCCAGCAAGCTACCAAGGGGTCCACCTCTCTCCCTGGACTTTTAGTAGAGGCCACAGGGTGCCCCCTGGCCCTACTTCTAGGGGCCTCTGACCCCAGCAAGCTACCCAGGGGTCCACCTCTCTCACTGGACTTGAAGTAGAGGCACTAGGGTGCCCCCTGGCCCGTCGCCTAGGGGCCTCTGACCCCAGCAAGCTAGACAGGGGTCCACCTCTCTCACTAGACTTGCAGTAGAGGCCCCAAGGTGCCCCCTGGCCCTCCACCTTTTGGCCTCTGACCCCAGCAAGCTACCCAGGGGTCCACCTCTCTCACTGGACTTGCAGTAGAGGCCCTAGGGTGCCCCCTGGCCATCCACCAAGGGGCCACTGACAGCAGGAAGCTGCCCAGGGGTCCACCTCTCTTCCTGGAGTTGAAGTAGAGGCACTAGGGTGCCCCCTGGCCCTTCACCTAGGGGCCTTTGACCCCAGCAAGCTACCCAGGGGTCCACCTCTCTCCCTGGACTTGCAGTAGAGGCCCTAGGGTGCCCCCTGGCCCTTCACCTAGGGGCCTCTGACCCCAGCAAGCTACCCAGGGGTCCACCTCTCTCTCTGGACTTGCAGTAGAGGCCCCAGGGTGCCCCCTGGCCCTCCACATAGGGGCCTCTGACCCCAGCAAGCTACCCAGGGGTCCACCTCTCTCCCTGGACTTGCAGTAGAGGCCACAGGGTGCCCACTGGCCCTCTTCCTAGGGGCCTCTGACCCAAGCAAGCTACACAGGGCTCCACCTCTATCCCTGGACTTGCAGTAGAGGCCCCAGGGTGCCCCCTGGCCCTCAACCTAGGGGCCTCTGACCCCAGCAAGCTACACAGGGGTCAACCTCTCTCCCTGGACTTGCAGTAGAGGCCCCAAGGTGCCCCCTGGCCCTCCACCTTATGGCCTCTTACCCCAGCAAGCTACACAGGGGTCAACCTCTCTCCCTGGACTTGCTTTAGAGGCCCTAGGGTGCCCCCTGGCCCTCCACCAAGGGGCCTCTGACAGCAGGAAGCTGCCCAGGGGTCCACTTCTCTCCCAGGACTTGCAGTACAGGCCCCAGGGTGCCCACTGACCCTCCTCCTAGGGGCCTATTACCACAGCAAGCTACCCAGGGGTCCACCTCTCTCCCTGGACCTGCAGTGGAGGCCCCAGCGTGCTCCCTGGCCCTCCACCTATTGCCTCTCACCCAAGCAAGCTACCCAGGGGTTCCACCTCTCTCCCTGGACTTGCAGTAGAGGCCCCAGGGTGCCCCTGGCCCTCCACCTAGGGCCTTCTGACCTTAGCAAGCTACCCAGGGGTCCACCTCTCTCCCTGGACTTGCAGTAGAGGCCCTAGGGTGCCCCCTGGCCCTTCACCTAGAGCCTCTGTCCCCAGCAAGTTACCCAGGGGTCCACCTCTCTCTCTGGACTTGCAGTAGAGGCCCCAGGGTGCCCCCTGGCCCTCCACCTAGGGGCCTCTGACCCCAGCAAGCTACCCAGGGGTCCACCTCTCTCCCTGGACTTGCAGTAGAGGCCACAGGATGCCCACTGGCCCTCTTCCTAGGGGTCTCTGACCCCAGTAAGCTACCCAGGGCTCCACCTCTCCCCCTGGACTTGCAGTAGAGGCCCCAGGGTGCCCCGTGGCCCTCAACCTAGGGGCCTCCGACCCCAGCAAGCTACCCTGGGGTCCACCTCTCACCCTGGACTTGCAGTAGAGGCCCCAGGGTGCCCCCTGGCCCTCCACCTAGGGGCCTCTGACCCCAGCAAGCTACCTAGGGGTCCACCTCTCTCATTGGACTTGCAGTAGAGGCCACAGGGTGCCCCTGGCCCTCTTCCTAGGGGCCTCTGACCCCAGCAAGCTACCAAGGGGTCCACCTCTCTTCCTGGACTTGAAGTAGAGGCACTAGGGTGCCCCCTGGCCCTTCACCCAGGGGCCTTTGACCCCAGCAAGCTACCCAGGGGTCCACCTCTCTCCCTGGACTTCCATCAGAGGCCCCAGGGTGCTCCCTTGCCCTCCACCTATTGCCTCTGACCCCAGCAAGCTACCCAGGGGTTCCACCTCTCTCCCTGGACTTGCAGTAGAGGCCCCAGGGTGCCCCTGGCCCTCCACCTAGGGCCTTCTGACCTGAGCAAGCTACCCAGGGGTTCACCTCTCTCCCTGGACTTGCAGTAGAGGCCCTAGGGTGCCCCCTGGCCCTTCACCTAGGGGCCTCTGACCCCAGCAAGCTACCCAGGGGTTCACCTCTCTCCCTGGACTTGCAGTAGAGGCCCTAGGGTGCCCCGTGGCCCTCAACCTAGGGGCCTCTGACCCCAGCAAGCTACCCTGGGGTCCACCTCTCACCCTGGACTTGCAGTAGAGGCCCCAGGGTGCCCCCTGGCCCTCCACCTAGGGGCCTCTGACCCCAGCAAGCTACCTATTGGTCCACCTCTCTCATTGGACTTGCAGTAGAGCAAACAGGGTGCCCCTGGCCCTCTTCCTAGGGGCCTCTGACCCCAGCAAGCTACCAAAGGGTCCACCTCTCTTCCTGGACTTGAAGTAGAGGCACTAGGGTGCCCCCTGGCCCTTCACCTAGGGGCCTTTGACCCCAGCAAGCTACCCAGGGGTCCACCTCTCTCCCTGGACTTCCAGTAGAGGCCCCAGGGTGCTCCCTGGCCCTCCACCTATTGCCTCTGACCCCAGCAAGCTACCCAGGGGTTCCACCTCTCTCCCTGGACTTGCAGTAGAGGCCCCAGGGTGCCCCTGGCCCTCCACCTAGGGCCTTCTGACCTCAGCAAGCTACCCAGGGGTTCACCTCTCTCCCTGGACTTGCAGTAGAGGCCCTAGGGTGCCCCCTGGCCCTCCACATAGGGGCCTCTGACCCCAGCAAGCTACCCAGGGGTCCACCTCTCTCCCTGGACTTGCAGTAGAGGCCACAGGGTGCCCACTGGCCCTCTTCCTAGGGGCCTCTGACCCCAGCAAGCTACCCAGGGCTCCACCCCTCCCCCTGGACTTGCAGTAGAGGCCCTAGGGTGCCCCCTGGCCCTCCACATAGGGGCCTCTGACCCCAGCAAGCTACCCAGGGGTCCATCTCTCTCCCTGGACTTGCAGTAGAGGCCACAGGGTGCCCACTGGCCCTCTTCCTAGGGGCCTCTGACCCCAGCAAGCTACCCAGGGCTCCACCCCTCCCCCTGGACTTGCAGTAGAGGCCCCAGGGTGCCCCGTGGCCCTCAACCTAGGGGCCTCTGACCCCAGCAAGCTACACAGGGGTCAACCTCTCTCCCTGGACTTGCAGTAGAGGCCCTAGGGTGCCCCCTGGCCCTTCACCTAGAGCCTCTGACCCCAGCAAGTTACCCAGGGGTCCACCTCTCTCTCTGGACTTGCAGTAGAGACCCCAGGGTGCCCCCTGGCCCTCCACCTAGGGGCCTCTGACCCCAGCAAGCTACCCAGGGGTCCACCTCTCTCCCTGGACTTGCAGTAGAGGCCACAGGGTGCCCACTGGCCCTCTTCCTAGGGGCCTCTGACCCCAGCAAGCTACCCAGGGCTCCACCCCTCCCCCTGGACTTGCAGTAGAGGCCCTAGGGTGCCCCCTGGCCCTCCAACTAGGGGCCTCTGACCCCAGCAAGCTACCTAGGGGTCCACCTCTCTCATTGGACTTGCAGTAGAGGCCACAGGGTGCCCCTGGCCCTCTTCCTAGGGGCCTCTGACCCCAGCAAGCTACCAAAGGGTCCACCTCTCTTCCTGGACTTGAAGTAGAGGCACTAGGGTGCCCCCTGGCCCTTCACCTAGGGGCCTTTGACCCCAGCAAGCTACCCAGGGGTCCACCTCTCTCCCTGGACTTCCAGTAGAGGCCCCAGGGTGCTCCCTGGCCCTCCACCTATTGCCTCTGACCCCAGCAAGCTACCCAGGGGTTCCACCTCTCTCCCTGGACTTGCAGTAGAGGCCCCAGGGTGCCCCTGGCCCTCCACCTAGGGCCTTCTGACCTCAGCAAGCTACCCAGGGGTTCACCTCTCTCCCTGGACTTGCAGTAGAGGCCCTAGGGTGCCCCCTGGCCCTCCACATAGGGGCCTCTGACCCCAGCAAGCTACCCAGGGGTCCACCTCTCTCCCTGGACTTGCAGTAGAGGCCACAGGGTGCCCACTGGCCCTCTTCCTAGGGGCCTCTGACCCCAGCAAGCTACCCAGGGCTCCACCCCTCCCCCTGGACTTGCAGTAGAGGCCCCAGGGTGCCCCGTGG
This sequence comes from Danio rerio, assembly GCF_052040795.2. NCBI lineage: Eukaryota > Metazoa > Chordata > Actinopteri > Cypriniformes > Danionidae > Danio > Danio rerio. The sequence continues at coordinate 68,295,799 of NC_141027.1, forward strand.
CCCTCAACCTAGGGGCCTCTGACCCCAGCAAGCTACACAGGGGTCAACCTCTCTCCCTGGACTGCAGTAGAGGCCCCAAGGTGCCCCCTGGCCCTCCACCTTATGGCCTCTGACCCCAGCAAGCTACACAGGGGTCAACCTCTCCCACTGGACTTGCATTAGAGGCCCTAGGGTGCCCCCTGGCCCTCCACCAAGGGGCCTCTGACAGCAGGAAGCTGCCCAGGGGTCCACTTCTCTCCCAGGACTTGCAGTACAGGCCCCAGGGTGCCCACTGACCCTCCTCCTAGGGGCCTCTGACCCCAGCAAGCTACACAGGGGTCAACCTCTCTCCCTGGACTTGCAGTAGAGGCCCCAAGGTGCCCCCTGGCCCTCCACCTTATGGCCTCTGACCCCAGCAAGCTACACAGGGGTCAACCTTTCTCCCTGGACTTGCATTAGAGGCCCTAGGGTGCCCCCTGGCCCTCCACCAAGGGGCCTCTGACAGCAGGAAGCAGCCCAGGGGTCCACTTCTCTCCCAGGACTTGCAGTACAGGCCCCAGGGTGCCCACTTACCCTCTTCCTAGGGGCCTCTGACCACAGCAAGCTACCCAGGGGTCCACTTCTCTCCCTGGACTTGCAGTAGAGGCCCCAGGGTGCCCCTGGCCCTCCACCTAGGGCCTTCTGACCTCAGCAAGCTACCCAGGGGTTCACCTCTCTCCCTGCACTTGCAGTAGAGGCCCTAGGGTGCCCGCTGGCCCTTCACCTAGAGCTTCTGACCCCAGCAAGCTACCCAGGGGTCCACCTCTCTCCCTGGACTTATAGTAGAGGCACTAGGGAACCCCCTGGCCCTTCACTTAGGGGCCTCTGACCCCAGAAAGTTACCCAGGGGTCCACCTCTCTCTCTGGACTTGCAGTAGAGGCCACAGGGTGCCCACTGGCCCTCTTCCTAGGGGTCTCTGACCCCAGTAAGCTACCCAGGGCTCCACCTCTCCCCCTGGACTTGCAGTAGAGGCCCCAGGGTGCCCCGTGGCCCTCAACCTAGGGGCCTCTGACCCCAGCAAGCTACACAGGAGTCCACCTCTTTCCCTGGACTTGCATTAGAGGCCCTAGGGTGCCCCCTGGCCCTCCACCAAGGGGCCTCTGATAGCAGGAAGCTGCCCAGGGGTCCACTTCTCTCCCTGGACTTGCAGTAGAGGCCCCAGGGTGCCCACTGACCCTCCTCCTAGGGGCCTATTACCACAGCAAGCTACCCAGGGGTCCACCTCTCTCCCTGGACCTGCAGTGGAGGCCCCAGCGTGCTCCCTGGCCCTCCACCTATTGCCTCTGACCCCAGCAAGCTACCTAGGGGTTCCACCTCTCTCCCTGGAATTGCAGTAGAGGACCAAGGGTGCCCCTGGCCCTCCACCTAGGGCCTCTGACCCCAACAAGTTACCCAGGGGTCCACCTCTCTCTCTGGACTTGCAGTAGAGGCCACAGGGTGCCCACTGGCCCTCTTCCTAGGGGTCTCTGACCCCAGTAAGCTACCCAGGGCTCCACCTCTCCCCCTGGACTTGCAGTAGAGGCCCCAGGGTGCCCCGTGGCCCTCAACCTAGGGGCCTCTGACCCCAGCAAGCTACCCAGGGCTCCACCTCTATCCCTGGACTTGCGGTATAGGCCCCAGGGTGCCCCCTTGCCCTCAACCTAGGGGCCTCTGACCCCAGCAAGCTACACAGGGGTCAACCTCTCTCCCTGGACATGCAGTAGAGGCCCCAAGGTGCCCCCTGGCCCTCCACCTTATGGCCTCTGACCCCAGCAAGCTACCCTGGGGTCCACCTCTCACCCTGGACTTGCAGTAGAGGCCCCAGGGTGCCCCTTGGCCCTCCAGCTAGGGGCCTCTGACCCCAGCAAGCTACCTAGGGGTCCACCTCTCTCATTGGACTTGCAGTAGAGGCCACAGGGTGCCCCTGGCCCTCTTCCTAGGGGCCTCTGACCCCAGCAAGCTACCAAGGGGTCCACCTCTCTTCCTGGAGTTGAAGTAGAGGCACTAGGGTGCCCCCTGGCCCTTCACCTAGGGGCCTTTGACCCCAGCAAGCTACCCAGGGGTCCACCTCTCTCCCTGGACTTCCATCAGAGGCCCCAGGGTGCTCCCTGGCCCTCCACCTATTGCCTCTGACCCCAGCAAGCTACCCAGGGGTTCCACCTCTCTCCCTGGACTTGCAGTAGAGGCCCCAGGGTGCCCCTGGCCCTCCACCTAGGGCCTTCTGACCTCAGCAAGCTACCCAGGGGTTCACCTCTCTCCCTGGACTTGCAGTAGAGGCCCTAGGGTGCCCCCTGGCCCTTCACCTAGGGGCCTCTGACCCCAGCAAGCTACCCAGGGGTCCACCTCTCTCTCTGGACTTGCAGTAGAGGCCCCAGGGTGCCCCCTGGCCCTCCACATAGGGGCCTCTGACCCCAGCAAGCTACCCAGGGGTCCACCTCTCTCCCTGGACTTGCAGTAGAGGCCACAGGGTGCCCACTGGCCCTCTTCCTAGGGGCCTCTGACCCCAGCAAGCTACCCAGGGCTCCACCTCTATCCCTGGACTTGCAGTAGAGGCCCCAGGGTGCCCCCTGGCCCTCAACCTAGGGGCCTCTGACCCCAGCAAGCTACACAGGGGTCAACCTCTATCCCTGGACTTGCAGTAGAGGCCCCAAGGTGCCCCCTGGCCCTCCACCTTATGGCCTCTTACCCCAGCAAGCTACACAGGGGTCAACCTCTCTCCCTGGACTTGCTTTAGAGGCCCTAGGGTGCCCCTGGCCCTCCACCAAGGGGCCTCTGACAGCAGGAAGCTGCCCAGGGGTCCACTTCTCTCCCAGGACTTGCAGTACAGGCCCCAGGGTGCCCACTGACCCTCCTCCTAGGGGCCTATTACCACAGCAAGCTACCCAGGGGTCCACCTCTCTCCCTGGACCTGCAGTGGAGGCCCCAGCGTGCTCCCTGGCCCTCCACCTATTGCCTCTCACCCAAGCAAGCTACCCAGGGGTTCCACCTCTCTCCCTGGACTTGCAGTAGAGGCCCCAGGGTGCCCCTGGCCCTCCACCTAGGGCCTTCTGACCTTAGCAAGCTACCCAGGGGTCCACTTCTCTCCCTGGACTTGCAGTAGAGGCCCTAGGGTGCCCCCTGGCCCTTCACCTAGAGCCTCTGTCCCCAGCAAGTTACCCAGGGGTCCACCTCTCTCTCTGGACTTGCAGTAGAGGCCCCAGGGTGCCCCCTGGCCCTCCACCTAGGGGCCTCTGACCCCAGCAAGCTACCCAGGGGTCCACCTCTCTCCCTGGACTTGCAGTAGAGGCCACAGGATGCCCACTGGCCCTCTTCCTAGGGGTCTCTGACCCCAGTAAGCTACCCAGGGCTCCACCTCTCCCCCTGGACTTGCAGTAGAGGCCCCAGGGTGCCCCGTGGCCCTCAACCTAGGGGCCTCCTACCCCAGCAAGCTACCCTGGGGTCCACCTCTCACCCTGGACTTGCAGTAGAGGCCCCAGGGTGCCCCCTGGCCCTCCACCTAGGGGCCTCTGACCCCAGCAAGCTACCTAGGGGTCCACCTCTCTCATTGGACTTGCAGTAGAGGCCACAGGGTGCCCCTGGCCCTCTTCCTAGGGGCCTCTGACCCCAGCAAGCTACCAAGGGGTCCACCTCTCTTCCTGGACTTGAAGTAGAGGCACTAGGGTGCCCCCTGGCCCTTCACCCAGGGGCCTTTGACCCCAGCAAGCTACCCAGGGGTCCACCTCTCTCCCTGGACTTCCATCAGAGGCCCCAGGGTGCTCCCTGGCCCTCCACCTATTGCCTCTGACCCCAGCAAGCTACCCAGGGGTTTCACCTCTCTCCCTGGACTTGCAGTAGAGGCCCCAGGGTGCCCCTGGCCCTCCACCTAGGGCCTTCTGACCTCAGCAAGCTACCCAGGGGTTCACCTCTCTCCCTGGACTTGCAGTAGAGGCCCTAGGGTGCCCCCTGGCCCTTCACCTAGGGGCCTCTGACCCCAGCAAGCTACCCAGGGGTCCACCTCTCTCTCTGGACTTGCAGTAGAGGCCCCAGGGTGCCCCCTGGCCCTCCACATAGGGGCCTCTGACCCCAGCAAGCTATCCAGGGGTCCACCTCTCTCCCTGGACTTGCAGTAGAGGCCACAGGGTGCCCACTGGCCCTCTTCCTAGGGGCCTCTGACCCAGCAAGCTACCCAGGGCTCCACCTCTCCCCCTGGACTTGCAGTAGAGGCCCCAGGGTGCCCCCTGGCCCTCAACCTAGGGGCCTCTGACCCCAGCAAGCTACACAGGGGTCAACCTCTCTCCCTGGACTTGCATTAGAGGCCCTAGGGTGCCCCCTGGCCCTCCACCAAGGGGCCTCCGACAGCAGGAAGCTGCCCAGGGGTCCACTTCTCTCCCAGGACTTGCAGTACAGGCCCCAGGGTGCCCACTGACCCTCCTCCTAGGGGCCTATTACCACAGCAAGCTACCCAGGGGTCCACCTCTCTCCCTGGACCTGCAGTGGAGGCCCCAGCGTGCTCCCTGGCCCTCCACCTATTGCCTCTGACCCCAGCAAGCTACCCAGGGGTTCCACCTCTCTCCCTGGACTTGCAGTAGAGGCCCCAGGGTGCCCCTGGCCCTCCACCTAGGGCCTTCTGACCTTAGCAAGCTACCCAGGTGTCCACCTCTCTCCCTGGACTTGCAGTAGAGGCCCTAGGGTGCCCCCTGGCCCTTCACCTAGAGCCTCTGACCCCAGCAAGTTACCCAGGGGTCCACCTCTCTCTCTGGACTTGCAGTAGAGGCCCCAGGGTGCCCCCTGGCCCTCCACCTAGGGGCCTCTGACCCCAGCAAGCTACCCAGGGGTCCACCTCTCTCCCTGGACTTGCAGTAGAGGCCACAGGATGCCCACTGGCCCTCTTCCTAGGGATCTCTGACCCCAGCAAGCTACCCAGGGCTCTACCTCTCTCCCTGGACTTGCAGTGGAGGCCCCAGCGTGCTCCCTGGCCCTCCACCTATTGCCTCTGACCCCAGCAAGCTACGCAGGGGGTCCACCTCTCTCATTGGACTTGCAGTAGAGGCCACAGGGTGCCCCTGGCCCTCTTCCTAGGGGCCTCTGACCCCAGCAAGCTACCAAGGGGTCCACCTCTCTTCCTGGACTTGAAGTAGAGGCACTAGGGTGCCCCCTGGCCCTTCACCTAGGGGCCTTTGACCCCAGCAAGCTACCCAGGGGTCCACCTCTCTCCCTGGACTTCCATCAGAGGCCCCAGGGTGCTCCCTGGCCCTCCACCTATTGCCTCTGACCCCAGCAAGCTACCCAGGGGTTCCACCTCTCTCCCTGGACTTGCAGTAGAGGCCCCAGGGTGCCCCTGGCCCTCCACCTAGGGCCTTCTGACCTCAGCAAGCTACCCAGGGGTTCACCTCTCTCCCTGGACTTGCAGTAGAGGCCCTAGGGTGCCCCCTGGCCATTCACCTAGGGGCCTCTGACCCCAGCAAGCTACCCAGGGGTCCACCTCTCTCTCTGGACTTGCAGTAGAGGCCCCAGGGTGCCCCCTGGCCCTCCACATAGGGGCCTCTGACCCCAGCAAGCTACCCAGGGGTCCACCTCTCTCCCTGGACTTGCAGTAGAGGCCACAGGGTGCCCACTGGCCCTCTTCCTAGGGGCCTCTGACCCCAGCAAGCTACCCAGGGCTCCACCTCTCCCCCTGGACTTGCAGTAGAGGCCCCAGGGTGCCCCCTGGCCCTCAACCTAGGGGCCTCTGACCCCAGCAAGCTACACAGGGGTCAACCTCTCTCCCTGGACTTGCAGTAGAGGCCCCAAGGTGCCCCCTGGCCCTCCACCTTATGGCCTCTTACCCCAGCAAGCTACACAGGGGTCAACCTCTCTCCCTGGACTTGCTTTAGAGGCCCTAGGGTGCCCCCTGGCCCTCCACCAAGGGGCCTCTGACAGCAGGAAGCTGCCCAGGGGTCCACTTCTCTCCCAGGACTTGCAGTACAGGCCCCAGGGTGCCCACTGACCCTCCTCCTAGGGGCCTATTACCACAGCAAGCTACCCAGGGGTCCACCTCTCTCCCTGGACCTGCAGTGGAGGCCCCAGCGTGCTCCCTGGCCCTCCACCTATTGCCTCTCACCCAAGCAAGCTACCCAGGGGTTCCACCTCTCTCCCTGGACTTGCAGTAGAGGCCCCAGGGTGCCCCTGGCCCTCCACCTAGGGCCTTCTGACCTTAGCAAGCTACCCAGGGGTCCACCTCTCTCCCTGGACTTGCAGTAGAGGCCCTAGGGTGCCCCCTGGCCCTTCACCTAGAGCCTCTGTCCCCAGCAAGTTACCCAGGGGTCCACCTCTCTCTCTGGACTTGCAGTAGAGGCCCCAGGGTGCCCCCTGGCCCTCCACCTAGGGGCCTCTGACCCCAGCAAGCTACCCAGGGGTCCACCTCTCTCCCTGGACTTGCAGTAGAGGCCACAGGATGCCCACTGGCCCTCTTCCTAGGGGTCTCTGACCCCAGTAAGCTACCCAGGGCTCCACCTCTCCCCCTGGATTTGCAGTAGAGGCCCCAGGGTGCCCCGTGGCCCTCAACCTAGGGGCCTCCGACCCCAGCAAGCTACCCTGGGGTCCACCTCTCACCCTGGACTTGCAGTAGAGGCCCCAGGGTGCCCCCTGGCCCTCCACCTAGGGGCCTCTGACCCCAGCAAGCTACCTAGGGGTCCACCTCTCTCATTGGACTTGCAGTAGAGGCCACAGGGTGCCCCTGGCCCTCTTCCTAGGGGCCTCTGACCCCAGCAAGCTACCAAGGGGTCCACCTCTCTTCCTGGACTTGAAGTAGAGGCACTAGGGTGCCCCCTGGCCCTTCACCCAGGGGCCTCTGACCCCAGCAAGCTACCCAGGGGTCCACCTCTCTCCCTGGACTTCCATCAGAGGCCCCAGGGTGCTCCCTGGCCCTCCACCTATTGCCTCTGACCCCAGCAAGCTACCCAGGGGTTCCACCTCTCTCCCTGGACTTGCAGTAGAGGCCCCAGGGTGCCCCTGGCCCTCCACCTAGGGCCTTCTGACCTCAGCAAGCTACCCAGGGGTTCACCTCTCTCCCTGGACTTGCAGTAGAGGCCCTAGGGTGCCCCCTGGCCCTTCACCTAGGGGCCTCTGACCCCAGCAAGCTACCCAGGGGTCCACCTCTCTCTCTGGACTTGCAGTAGAGGCCCCAGGGTGCCCCCTGGCCCTCCACATAGGGGCCTCTGACCCCAGCAAGCTATCCAGGGGTCCACCTCTCTCCCTGGACTTGCAGTAGAGGCCACAGGGTGCCCACTGGCCCTCTTCCTAGGGGCCTCTGACCCAGCAAGCTACCCAGGGCTCCACCTCTCCCCCTGGACTTGCAGTAGAGGCCCCAGGGTGCCCCCTGGCCCTCAACCTAGGGGCCTCTGACCCCAGCAAGCTACACAGGGGTCAACCTCTCTCCCTGGACTTGCATTAGAGGCCCTAGGGTGCCCCCTGGCCCTCCACCAAGGGGCCTCTGACAGCAGGAAGCTGCCCAGGGGTCCACTTCTCTCCCAGGACTTGCAGTACAGGTCCCAGGGTGCCCACTGACCCTCCTCCTAGGGGCCTATTACCACAGCAAGCTACCCAGGGGTCCACCTCTCTCCCTGGACCTGCAGTGGAGGCCCCAGCGATCTCCTTGGCCCTCCACCTATTGCCTCTGACCCCAGCAAGCTACCCAGGGGTTCCACCTCTCTCCCTGGACTTGCAGTAGAGGCCCCAGGGTGCCCCTGGCCCTCCACCTAGGGCCTTCTGACCTTAGCAAGCTACCCAGGTGTCCACCTCTCTCCCTGGACTTGCAGTAGAGGCCCCAGGGTGCCCCCTGGCCCTCCACCTAGGGGCCTCTGACCCCAGCAAGCTACCCAGGGGTCCACCTCTCTCCCTGGACTTGCAGTAGAGGCCACAGGATGCCCACTGGCCCTCTTCCTAGGGGTCTCTGACCCCAGCAAGCTACCCAGGGCTCTACCTCTCCCCCTGGACTTGCAGTGGAGGCCCCAGCGTGCTCCCTGGCCCTCCACCTATTGCCTCTGACCCCAGCAAGCTACCCAGGGGTTCCACCTCTCTCCCTGGACTTGCAGTAGAGGCCCCAGGGTGCCCCTGGCCCTCCACCTAGGGCCTTCTGACCTTAGCAAGCTACCCAGGTGTCCACCTCTCTCCCTGGACTTGCAGTAGAGGCCCTAGGGTGCCCCCTGGCCCTTCACCTAGAGCCTCTGACCCCAGCAAGTTACCCAGGGGTCCACCTCTCTCTCTGGACTTGCAGTAGAGGCCCCAGGGTGCCCCCTGGCCCTCCACCTAGGGGCCTCTGACCCCAGCAAGCTACCCAGGGGTCCACCTCTCTCCCTGGACTTGCAGTAGAGGCCACAGGATGCCCACTGGCCCTCCACCTAGGGCCTTCTGACCTCAGCAAGCTACCCCGGGGTTCACCTCTCTCCCTGGACTTGCAGTAGAGGCCCTAGGGTGCCCCCTGGCCCTTCACCTAGGGGCCTCTGACCCCAGCAAGCTACCCAGGGGTCCACCTCTCTCTCTGGACTTGCAGTAGAGGCCCCAGGGTGCCCCCTGGCCCTCCACATAGGGGCCTCTGACCCCAGCAAGCTACCCAGGGGTCCACCTCTCTCCCTGGACTTGCAGTAGAGGCCACAGGGTGCCCACTGGCCCTCTTCCTAGGGGCCTCTGACCCCAGCAAGCTACCCAGGGCTCCACCCCTCCCCCTGGACTTGCAGTAGAGGCCCCAGGGTGCCCCGTGGCCCTCAACCTAGGGGCCTCTGACCCCAGCAAGCTACACAGGGGTCAACCTCTCTCCCTGGACTTGCAGTAGAGGCCCCAAGGTGCCCCCTGGCCCTCCACCTTATGGCCTCTGACCCCAGCAAGCTACACAGGGGTCATCCTCTCTCCCTGGACTTGCATTAGAGGCCCTAGGGTGCCCCCTGGCCCTCCACCAAGGGGCCTCTGACAGCAGGAAGCTGCCCAGGGGTCCACTTCTCTCCCAGGACTTGCAGTACAGGCCCCAGGGTGCCCACTGACCCTCCTCCTAGGGGCCTCTGACCACAGCAAGCTACCCAGGGGTCCACCTCTCTCCCTGGACTTGCAGTAGAGGCCCCAGGGTGCCCCTGGCCCTCCACCTAGGGCCTTCTGACCTCAGCAAGCTACCCAGGGGTTCACCTCTCTCCCTGGACTTGCAGTAGAGGCCCTAGGGTGCCCGCTGGCCCTTCACCTAGAGCCTCTGACCCCAGCAAGCTACCCAGGGGTCCACCTCTCTCCCTGGACTTGCAGTGGAGGCCCCAGGGTGCTCCGTGGCCCTCCACCTATTGCCTCTGACCCCAGCAAGCTACCCAGGGGTTCCACCTCTCTCCCTGGACTTGCAGTAGAGGCCCCAGGGTGCCCCGTGGCCCTCAACCTAGGGGCCTCTGACCCCAGCAAGCTACCCAGGGGTCCACCTCTCTCCCTGGACTTGCAGTAGAGGCACTAGGGAACCCCCTGGCCCTTCACTTAGGGGCCTCTGACCCCAGCAAGCTACCCATGGCTCCACCTCTATCCCTGGACTTGCGGTATAGGCCCCAGGGTGCCCCCTTGCCCTAAACCTAGGGGCCTCTGACCCCAGCAAGCTACACAGGGGTCAACCTCTCTCCCTGGACATGCAGTAGAGGCCCCATGGTGCCCCCTGGCCCACCACCTCATGGCCTCTGACCCCAGCAAGCTACCCAGGGGTCCACCTCTCTCCCTGGACTTGCATTAGAGGCCCTAGGGTGCCCCCTGGCCCTCCACCAAGGGGCCTCTGACAGAAGGAAGCTGCCAGGGGTCCACCTCTCTCCCTGGACTTGCAGTACAGGCCCCAGGGTGACCACTGGCCCTCCTCCTAGAGGCCTCTGACAGCAGCAAACTAACCAGGGGTCCACCTCTCTCCCTGGACTTGCAGTAGAGGCCCCAGGTGTGCTCCCTGGCCCTCCACCTATTGCCTATGACCCCAGCAAGCAACCCAGGGGTTCCACCTCTCTCCCTGGACTTGCAGTAGAGGCCCTAGGGTGCCCCCTGGCCCTCCACCTAGGGGCCTCTGACCCCAGCAAGCTACCCAGGGGTCCACCTCTCTCCCTTGACTTGCAGTAGAGGCCACAGGTTGCCCACTGGCACTCTTCCTAGGGGCCTCTGACCCCAGCAAGCTACCCAGGGGTCCACCTCTCTCCCTTGACTTGCAGTAGAGGCCACAGGGTGCCCCCTGGCCCTCCTCCTAGGGGCCTCTGACCCCAGCAAGCTACCCAAGGGTCCACCTCTCTTCCTGGACTTGAAATAGAGGCACTAGGGTGCCCCCTGGCCCTTCACTTAGGGGCCTTTGACCCCAGCAAGCTACTCAGGGCTCCACCTCTATCCCTGGACTTGCGGTATAGGCCCCAGGGTGCCCCCTTGCCCTCAACCTAGGGGCCTCTGACACCAGCAAGCTACCCAGGGGTCCACCTCTCTCACTGGACTTGCAGTAGAGGCCACAGGGTGCCCCCTGGCCCTCCACCTAGGGGCCTCTGACCCCAGCAAGCTACCCAGGGGTCCACCTTTCTCCCAGGACTTGCAGTAGAGGCACTAGGGCACCCCCTGGCCCTTCACTTAGGGGCCTCTGACCCCAGCAAGCTACCCAGGGCTCCACCTCTATCCCTGGACTTGCGGTATAGGCCCCAGGGTGCCCCCTTGCCCTCAACCTAGGGGCCTCTGACCCCAGCAAGCTACACAGGGGTCAACCTCTCTCCCTGGACATGCAGTAGAGGCCCCAAGGTGCCCCATGGCCCTCCACCTTATGGCCTCTGACCCCAGCAAGCTACCCAGGGGTCCACCTCTCTCCCTGGACTTAAATTAGAGGCCCTAGGGTGCCCCCTGGCCCTCCACCAAGGGGCCTATGACAGCAGAAAGCTGCCCAGGGGTCCACCTCTCTCCCTGGACTTGCAGTACAGGCCCCAGGGTGACCACTGGCCCTCCTCCTAGGGGCCTCTGACCACAGCAAGCTACTCAGGGGTCCACCTCTCTCCCTGGACTTGCAGTAGAGGCCCCAGGGTGCTCCCTGGCCCTCCACCTATTGCCTTTGACCTCAGCAAGCTACCCAGGGGTTCCACCTCTCTCCCTGGACTTGCAGTAGAGGCCCCAGGGTGCCCCTGGCCCTCCACCTAGGGCCTTCTGACCTCAGCAATCTACCCAGGGGTTCACCTCTCTCCCTGGACTTGCAGTAGAGGCCCTAGGGTGCCCCCTGGCCCTTCACCTAGGGGTCTCTGACCCCAGCAAGCTACCCAGGGGTCCACCTCTCTCTCTGGAAATGCAGTAGAGGCCCCAGGGTGCCCCCTGGCCCTTCACCTAGGGGCCTCTGACCCCAGCGAGCTACCCAGGGGTCCACCTCTCTCCCTGGACTTTTAGTAGAGGCCACAGGGTGCCCCCTGGCCCTACTTCTAGGGGCCTCTTACCCCAGCAAGCTACCCAGGGGTCCACCTCTATCCCTGGACTTGCGGTATAGGCCCCAGGGTGCCCCCTTGCCCTCAACCTAGGGGCCTCTGACCCCAGCAAGCTACACAGGGGTCAACCTCTCTCCCTGGACATGCAGTAGAGGCCCCAAGGTGCCCCCTGGCCCTCCACCTTATGGCCTCTGACCCCAGCAAGCTACCCAGGGGTCCACCTCTCTCCCTGGACTTAAATTAGAGGCCCTAGGGTGCCCCCTGGCCCTCCACCAAGGGGCCTATGACAGCAGAAAGCTGCCCAGGGGTCCACCTCTCTCCCTGGACTTGCAGTACAGGCCCCAGGGTGACCACTGGCCCTCCTCCTAGGGGCCTCTGACCACAGCAAGCTACTCAGGGGTCCACCTCTCTCCCTGGACTTGCAGTAGAGGCCCCAGGGTGCTCCCTGGCCCTCCACCTATTGCCTTTGACCTCAGCAAGCTACCCAGGGGTTCCACCTCTCTCCCTGGACTTGCAGTAGAGGCCCCAGGGTGCCCCTGGCCCTCCACCTAGGGCCTTCTGACCTCAGCAATCTACCCAGGGGTTCACCTCTCTCCCTGGACTTGCAGTAGAGGCCCTAGGGTGCCCCCTGGCCCTTCACCTAGGGGTCTCTGACCCCAGCAAGCTACCCAGGGGTCCACCTCTCTCTCTGGAAATGCAGTAGAGGCCCCAGGGTGCCCCCTGGCCCTTCACCTAGGGGAATCTGACCCCAGCGAGCTACCCAGGGGTCCACCTCTCTCCCTGGACTTTTAGTAGAGGCCACAGGGTGCCCCCTGGCCCTACTTCTAGGGGCCTCTGACCCCAGCAAGCTACCCAGGGGTCCACCTCTCTCACTGAATTTGAAGTAGAGGCAGTAGGGTGCCCCCTGGCCCTTCGCCTAGGGGCCTCTGAACCCCAGCAAGCTAGCCAGGGGTTCACCTCTCTCACTGAACTTGCAGTAGAGGGCCCAGGGTGTCCCCTGGCCCTCCACCTAGGGGCTTCTGACCCCAGCAAGCTACCCAGGGGTCCACCTCTCTCACTGGACTTAGAGTAGAGGCTCTAGGGTGCCCCCTGGCCCTTCAACTAGGGGCCTCTTACCCCAGCTAGCTTCTCAGGGGTGCACCTCTCTCCCTGGACTTGCAGTAGAGGCCCTAGGGTGCCCCCTGGCCCTCCATCTAGGGGCGTCTGACCCCATCAAGCAACCCATGGATCCAGCTCTCTCTCTGGACTTGCAGTATAGGCCCCAGGGTGCCCCCTTGCCCTCAACCTAGGGGCCTCTGATCCCAGCAACTACCCATGGGTCCAGCTCTCTCTCTGGACTTGCAGTAAAGGCCCCAGGGTGCCCCTTTGCCCTCCACCTGTGGGCCTCTGACCCTAGCAAGCTACCCAGGGGTCCACCTCTCTCCCTGGACTTGCAGTATAGGCCCCAGGGTGACCCCTTGCCCTCCACGTAGGGGACTCTGACAGCAGGAAGCTTCCCAGGAGTCCACCTCTTTCCCTAGACTTGCAGTAGAGGCCACAGGGTGCCCATGGCCCTCTTCCTAGGGACCTCTGACCCCAGCAAGCTACCAAAGGGTCCACCTCTCTTCCTGGACTTGAAGTAGAGGCACTAGGGTGCCCCCTGGCCCTTCACCTAGGGGCCTCTGACCCCATCAAGCTACCCAGGGGTCCACCTCTCTCCCTGGACTTCCAGTAGAGGCCCCAGGGTGCTCCCTGGCCCTCCACCTATTGCCTCTGACCCCAGCAAGCTACCCAGGGGTTCCACCTCTCTCCCTGGACTTGCAGTAGAGGCCCCAGGGTGCCCCTGGCCCTCCACCTAGGGCCTTCTGACCTCAGCAAGCTACCCAGGGGTTCACCTCTCTCCCTGGACTTGCAGTAGAGGCCCTAGGGTGCCCCCTGGCCCTTCACCTAGGGGCCTCTGACCCCAGCAAGCTACCCAGGGGTCCACCTCTCTCTCTGGACTTGCAGTAGAGGCCCCAGGGTGCCCCCTGGCCCTCCACATAGGGGCCTCTGACCCCAGCAAGCTACCCAGGGGTCCACCTCTCTCCCTGGACTTGCGGTAGAGGCCACAGGGTGCCCACTGGCCCTCTTCCTAGGGGCCTCTGACCCCAGCAACATACCCAGGGCTCCACCTCTCCCCCTGGACTTGCAGTAGAGGCCCCAGGGTGCTCCCTGGCCCTCCACCTATTGCCTTTGACCCCAGCAAGCTACCCAGGGGTTCCACCTCTCTTCCTGGACTTGCAGTAGAGGCCCTAGGGTGCCCCCTGGCCCTCCATCTAGGGGCGTCTGACCCCTTCAAGCAACCCACGGATCCAGCCCTCTCCCTCGTCTTGCAGTATAGGCCCCAGGGTGCCCCCTTGCCCTCCACCCAGGGCCCTCTGACCCCAACAAGCTACCCAGGGGTCCAGCTCTCTGTCTGGACTAGCAGTATAGGCCCCAGGTTGCCCCTTTGCCCTCCACCTAGGGGCCTGTGACCACAGCAAGCTTCCCAGGGGTCCACCTCTCTCCCTGGACTTGCAGTATAGGCCCCAGGGTCCCCCCTGGCCCTCCACCCAGGGGCCTCTGACCCTAGCAAGCTACCCAGGGGTATATATCTCTCCCTGGACTTGCAGTATAGGCCCAAGTGTGCCCCCTCGCCCTCCACATAAGGGCCTCTGTCCCTATCAAGCTTCCCAGGGGTCCACATCTCCCCCTGGACTTGCAGTAGAGGTCCCAGGGTGCCCCCTGGCCCTCCACCTATGGGCCTCTGACCCCAGCAAGCTACCCAGGGGTCCACCTCTCTCACTGGACTTGCAGTAGAGGCCCTAGGGTGCCCCCTGGCCCTTCAACTAGGGGCCTCTGACACCAGCAAGCTACCCAGGGGTCCACCTCTCTCACTGGACTTGCAGTAGAGGCCCCAGGGTGCCCCCTGGCCCTCCACCTAGGGGCCTCTGACCCCAGCAAGCTACCCAGGGGTCCACCTTTCTCCCAGGACTTGCAGTAGAGGCACTAGGGCACCCCCTGGCCCTTCACTTAGGGGCCTCTGACCCCAGCAAGCTACCCAGGGCTCCACCTCTATCCCTGGACTTGCGGTATAGGCCCCAGGGTGCCCCCTTGCCCTCAACCTAGGGGCCTCTGACCCCAGCAAGCTACACAGGGGTCAACCTCTCTCCCTGGACATGCAGTAGAGGCCCCAAGGTGCCCCCTGGCCCCCCACCGTATGGCCTCTGACCCCAGCAAGCTACCCAGGGGTCCACCTCTCTCCCTGGACTTAAATTAGAGGCCCTAGGGTGCCCCCTGGCCCTCCACCAAGGGGCCTCTGACAGCAGAAAGCTGCCCAGGGGTCCACCTCTCTCCCTGGACTTGCAGTACAGGCCCCAGGGTGACCACTGGCCCTCCTCCTAGGGGCCTCTGACCACAGCAAGCTACTCAGGGGTCCACCTCTCTCCCTGGACTTGCAGTAGAGGCCCCAGGGTGCTCCCTGGCCCTCCACCTATTGCCTTTGACCTCAGCAAGCTACCCAGGGGTTCCACCTCTCTCCCTGGACTTGCAGTAGAGGCCCCAGGGTGCCCCTGGCCCTCCACCTAGGGCCTTCTGACCTCAGCAATCTACCCAGGGGTTCACCTCTCTCACTGGACTTGCAGTAGAGGCCCTAGGGTGCCCCCTGGCCCTTCACCTAGGGGTCTCTGACCCCAGCAAGCTACCCAGGGTTCCACCTCTCTCTCTGGAAATGCAGTAGAGGCCCCAGGGTGCCCCCTGGCCCTCCACCTAGGGGCCTCTGACCCCAACGAGCTACCCAGGGGTCCACCTCTCTCCCTGGACTTTTAGTAGAGGCCACAGGGTGCCCCCTGGCCCTTCGCCTAGGGGCCTCTGACCCCAGCAAGCTAGCCAGGGGTCCACCTCTCTCACTGGACTTGCAGTAGAGGCCCCAGGGTGTCCCTGGCCCTCCACCTAGGGGCCTCTGACCCCAGCAAGCTACCCAGGGGTACACCTCTCTCACTGGACTTAGAGTAGAGGCTCTAGGGTGCCCCCTGGCCCTTCAACTAAGGATCTGACACCAGCAAGCTACCCAGGGGTCCACCTCTCTCACTGGACTTGCAGTAGAGGCCACATGTTGCCCCCTGGCCCTACTTCTAGGGGCCTCTGACCCCAGCAAGCTACTCAGGGGTCCACCTCTCTCCCAGGACTTGCAGTAGAGGCACTAGGGCACCCCCTGGCCCTTCACTTAGGGGCCTCTGACCCCAGCAAGCTACCCAGGGCTCCACCTCTATCCCTGGACTTGCGGTATAGGCCCCAGGGTGCCCCCTTGCCCTCAACCTAGGGGCCTCTGACCCCAGCAAGCTACACAGGGGTCAACCTCTCTCCCTGGACATGCAGTAGAGGCCCCAAGGTGCCCCCTGGCCCTCCACCTTATGGCCTCTGACCCTAGCAAGCTACCCAGGGGTCCACCTCTCTACCTGGACTTGCATTAGAGGCCCTAGGGTGCCCCCTGGCCCTCCACCAAGGGGCCTCTGACCCCAGCAAGCTACACAGGGGTCAACCTCTCTCTCTGGAAATGCAGTAGAGGCCCCAGGGTGCCCCCTGGCCCTCCACCTAGGGGCCTCTGACCCCAGCGAGCTACCAAGGGGTCCACCTCTCTCCCTGGACTTTTAGTAGAGGCCACAGGGTGCCCCCTGGCCCTACTTCTAGGGGCCTCTGACCCCAGCAAGCTACCCAGGGGTCCACCTCTCTCACTGGACTTGAAGTAGAGGCACTAGGGTGCCCCCTGGCCCTTCGCCTAGGGGCCTCTGACCCCAGCAAGCTAGCCAGGGGTCCACCTCTCTCACTGGACTTGCAGTAGAGGCCCCAAGGTGCCCCCTGGCCCTCCACCTTTTGGCCTCTGACCCCAGCAAGCTACCCAGGGGTCCACCTCTCTCTCTGGAAATGCAGTAGAGGCCCCAGGGTGCCCCCTGGCCCTTCACCTAGGGGCCTCTGACCCCAGCGAGCTACCCAGGGGTCCACCTCTCTCCCTGGACTTTTAGTAGAGGCCACAGGGTGCCCCCTGGCCCTACTTCTAGGGGCCTCTGACCCCAGCAAGCTACCCAGGGGTCCACCTCTCTCACTGGACTTGAAGTAGAGGCAGTAGGGTGCCCCCTGGCCCTTCGCCTAGGGGCCTCTGACCCCAGCAAGCTAGCCAGGGGTCCACCTCTCTCACTGGATTTGCAGTAGAGGCCCCAGGGTGTCCCCTGGCCCTCCACCTAGGGGCTTCTGACCCCAGCAAGCTACCCAGGGGTCCACCTCTCTCACTGGACTTAGAGTAGAGGCTCTAGGGTGCCCCCTGGCCCTTCAACTAGGGGCCTCTTACCCCAGCTAGCTTCTCAGGGGTGCACCTCTCTCCCTGGACTTGCAGTAGAGGCCCTAGGGTGCCCCCTGGCCCTCCATCTAGGGGCGTCTGACCCCATCAAGCAACCCATGGATCCAGCTCTCTCTCTGGACTTGCAGTATAGGCCCCAGGGTGCCCCCTTGCCCTCAACCTAGGGGCCTCTGATCCTAGCAACTACCCATGGGTCCAGCTCTCTCTCTGGACTTGCAGTAAAGGCCCCAGGGTGCCCCTTTGCCCTCCACCTGTGGGCCTCTGACCCTAGCAAGCTACCCAGGGGTCCACCTCTCTCCCTGGACTTGCAGTATAGGCCCCAGGGTGACCCCTTGCCCTCCACGTAGGGGACTCTGACAGCAGGAAGCTTCCCAGGGGTCCACCTCTTTCCCTAGACTTGCAGTAGAGGCCACAGGGTGCCCATGGCCCTCTTCCTAGGGACCTCTGACCCCAGCAAGCTACCAAAGGGTCCACCTCTCTTCCTGGACTTGAAGTAGAGGCACTAGGGTGCCCCCTGGCCCTTCACCTAGGGGCCTCTGACCCCATCAAGCTACCCAGGGGTCCACCTCTCTCCCTGGACTTCCAGTAGAGGCCCCAGGGTGCTCCCTGGCCCTCCACCTATTGCCTCTGACCCCAGCAAGCTACCCAGGGGTTCCACCTCTCTCCCTGGACTTGCAGTAGAGGCCCCAGGGTGCCCCTGGCCCTCCACCTAGGGCCTTCTGACCTCAGCAAGCTACCCAGGGGTTCACCTCTCTCCCTGGACTTGCAGTAGAGGCCCTAGGGTGCCCCCTGGCCCTTCACCTAGGGGCCTCTGACCCCAGCAAGCTACCCAGGGGTCCACATCTCTCTCTGGACTTGCAGTAGAGGCCCCAGGGTGCCCCCTGGCCCTCCACATAGGGGCCTCTGACCCCAGCAAGCTACCCAGGGGTCCACCTCTCTCCCTGGACTTGCGGTAGAGGCCACAGGGTGCCCACTGGCCCTCTTCCTAGGGGCCTCTGACCCCAGCAACATACCCAGGGCTCCACCTCTCCCCCTGGACTTGCAGTAGAGGCCCCAGGGTGCTCCCTGGCCCTCCACCTATTGCCTTTGACCCCAGCAAGCTACCCAGGGGTTCCACCTCTCTTCCTGGACTTGCAGTAGAGGCCCTAGGGTGCCCCCTGGCCCTCCATCTAGGGGCGTCTGACCCCTTCAAGCAACCCACGGATCCAGCCCTCTCCCTCGTCTTGCAGTATAGGCCCCAGGGTGCCCCCTTGCCCTCCACCCAGGGCCCTCTGACCCCAACAAGCTACCCAGGGGTCCAGCTCTCTGTCTGGACTAGCAGTATAGGCCCCAGGTTGCCCCTTTGCCCTCCACCTAGGGGCCTGTGACCACAGCAAGCTTCCCAGGGGTCCACCTCTCTCCCTGGACTTGCAGTATAGGCCCCAGGGTCCCCCCTGGCCCTCCACCCAGGGGCCTCTGACCCTAGCAAGCTACCCAGGGGTATATATCTCTCCCTGGACTTGCAGTATAGGCCCAAGTGTGCCCCCTCGCCCTCCACATAAGGGCCTCTGTCCCTATCAAGCTTCCCAGGGGTCCACATCTCCCCCTGGACTTGCAGTAGAGGTCCCAGGGTGCCCCCTGGCCCTCCACCTATGGGCCTCTGACCCCAGCAAGCTACCCAGGGGTCCACCTCTCTCACTGGACTTGCAGTAGAGGCCCTAGGGTGCCCCCTGGCCCTTCAACTAGGGGCCTCTGACACCAGCAAGCTACCCAGGGGTCCACCTCTCTCACTGGACTTGCAGTAGAGGCCCCAGGGTGCCCCCTGGCCCTCCACCTAGGGGCCTCTGACCCCAGCAAGCTACCCAGGGGTCCACCTTTCTCCCAGGACTTGCAGTAGAGGCACTAGGGCACCCCCTGGCCCTTCACTTAGGGGCCTCTGACCCCAGCAAGCTACCCAGGGCTCCACCTCTATCCCTGGACTTGCGGTATAGGCCCCAGGGTGCCCCCTTGCCCTCAACCTACGGGCCTCTGACCCCAGCAAGCTACACAGGGGTCAACCTCTCTCCCTGGACATGCAGTAGAGGCCCCAAGGTGCCCCCTGGCCCCCCACCGTATGGCCTCTGACCCCAGCAAGCTACCCAGGGGTCCACCTCTCTCCCTGGACTTAAATTAGAGGCCCTAGGGTGCCCCCTGGCCCTCCACCAAGGGGCCTCTGACAGCAGAAAGCTGCCCAGGGGTCCACCTCTCTCCCTGGACTTGCAGTACAGGCCCCAGGGTGACCACTGGCCCTCCTCCTAGGGGCCTCTGACCACAGCAAGCTACTCAGGGGTCAACCTCTCTCCCTGGACTTGCAGTAGAGGCCCCAGGGTGCTCCCTGGCCCTCCACCTATTGCCTTTGACCTCAGCAAGCTACCCAGGGGTTCCACCTCTCTCCCTGGACTTGCAGTAGAGGCCCCAGGGTGCCCCTGGCCCTCCACCTAGGGCCTTCTGACCTCAGCAATCTACCCAGGGGTTCACCTCTCTCACTGGACTTGCAGTAGAGGCCCTAGGGTGCCCCCTGGCCCTTCACCTAGGGGTCTCTGACCCCAGCAAGCTACCCAGGGTTCCACCTCTCTCTCTGGAAATGCAGTAGAGGCCCCAGGGTGCCCCCTGGCCCTCCACCTAGGGGCCTCTGACCCCAGCGAGCTACCCAGGGGTCCACCTCTCTCCCTAGACTTTTAGTAGAGGCCACAGGGTGCCCCCTGGCCCTTCGCCTAGGGGCCTCTGACCCCAGCAAGCTAGCCAGGGGTCCACCTCTCTCACTGGACTTGCAGTAGAGGCCCCAGGGTGTCCCCTGGCCCTCCACCTAGGGGCCTCTGACCCCAGCAAGCTACCCAGGGGTCCACCTCTCTCACTGGACTTAGAGTAGAGGCTCTAGGGTGCCCCCTGGCCCTTCAACTAGGGGCCTCTGACACCAGCAAGCTACCCAGGGGTCCACCTCTCTCACTGGACTTGCAGTAGAGGCCACATGTTGCCCCCTGGCCCTACTTCTAGGGGCCTCTGACCCCAGCAAGCTACTCAGGGGTCCACCTCTCTCCCAGGACTTGCAGTAGAGGCACTAGGGCACCCCCTGGCCCTTCACTTAGGGGCCTCTGACCCCAGCAAGCTACCCAGGGCTCCACCTCTATCCCTGGACTTGCGGTATAGGCCCCAGGGTGCCCCCTTGCCCTCAACCTAGGGGCCTCTGACCCCAGCAAGCTACACAGGGGTCAACCTCTCTCCCTGGACATGCAGTAGAGGCCCCAAGGTGCCCCCTGGCCCTCCACCTTATGGCCTCTGACCCTAGCAAGCTACCCAGGGGTCCACCTCTCTACCTGGACTTGCATTAGAGGCCCTAGGGTGCCCCCTGGCCCTCCACCAAGGGGCCTCTGACCCCAGCAAGCTACACAGGGGTCAACCTCTCTCTCTGGAAATGCAGTAGAGGCCCCAGGGTGCCCCCTGGCCCTCCACCTAGGGGCCTCTGACCCCAGCGAGCTACCAAGGGGTCCACCTCTCTCCCTGGACTTTTAGTAGAGGCCACAGGGTGCCCCCTGGCCCTACTTCTAGGGGCCTCTGACCCCAGCAAGCTACCCAGGGGTCCACCTCTCTCACTGGACTTGAAGTAGAGGCACTAGGGTGCCCCCTGGCCCTTCGCCTAGGGGCCTCTGACCCCAGCAAGCTAGCCAGGGGTCCACCTCTCTCACTGGACTTGCAGTAGAGGCCCCAAGGTGCCCCCTGGCCCTCCACCTTTTGGCCTCTGACCCCAGCAAGCTACCCAGGGGTCCACCTCTCTCCCTGGACTTGCAGTAGAGGCCCTAGGGTGCCCCCTGGCCATCCACCAAGGGGCCACTGACAGCAGGAAGCTGCCCAGGGGTCCACCTCTTTCCCTGGACTTGCAGTAGAGGCCCCAGGATGCCCGCTGGCCTTCCACCTAGGGGCCTCTGACCCCAGCAAGCTTCTCATGGGTCCACCTTTCTCTCTGGACTTGCAGTAGAGGCCCTAGGGTGCCCCCTGGCCCTTCATCTACGGGTCTCTGACCCCAGCAAGCTACCCAGGGGTCCACCTCTCTCTCTGGAAATGCAGTAGAGGCCCCAGGGTGCCCCCTGGCCCTCCACCTAGGGGCCTCTGACCCCAGCGAGCTACCCAGGGGTCCACCTCTCTCCCTGGACTTGCAGTAGAGGCCACAGGGTGCCCACTGGCCCTCCTCCTAGGGGCCTCTGACCCCATCAAGCTACCCAGGAGTCCAACTCTCCCCCTGGACTTGCAGTAGAGGCCCCTGGGTGCCCCGTGGCCCTCAACCTAGGGGCCTCAGACCCCAGCAATCTTCCCAGGGGACCACCTCTCTCCCTGGACTTGCAGTAGAGGCCCCAGGGTACCCCCTGGCCCTCCACCTAGGGGCCTCTGACCCCAGCAAGCTACCTAGGGGTCCAGCTCTCTGTCTGGACTAGCAGTATAGGCCCTAGGGTGCCCCTTTGCCCTCCGCCTAGGGGCCTTTGACCACAGCAAGCTTCCCGGGGGTCCACCTCTCTCCCTGGACTTGCAGTATAGGCCCCAGGGTGCCCCCTGGCCCTCCACCCAGGGGCCTCTGACCCTAGCAAGCTACCCAGGGGTATACCTCTCTCCCTGGACTTGCAGTATAGGCCCAAGAGTGCCCCCTGGCCCTCCACATAGGGGCCTCTGTCCCCATCAAGCTTCCCAGGGGTCCACCTCTCCCCCTGGACTTGCAGTAGAGGCCCCTGGGTGCCCCCTTGCCCTCCACCCAGGTTCCTCTGACCCCAGCAAGCTACACAGGGGTCAACCTCTCTCCCTGGACTTGCAGTAGAGGCCCCAAGGTGCCCCCTGGCCCTACACCTTATGGCCTCTGACCCCAGCAAGCTACACAGGGGTCAACCTCTCTCCCTGGACTTGCATTAGAGGCCCTAGGGTGCCCCCTGGCCCTCCACCAAGGGGCCTCTGACAGCAGGAAGCTGCCCAGGGGTCCACTTCTCTCCCAGGACCTGCAGTACAGGCCCCAGGGTGCCCACTGACCCTCCTCCTAGGGGCCTCTGACACCAGCAAGCTACACAGGGGTCAACCTCTCTCTCTGGAAATGCAGTAGAGGCCCCAGGGTGCCCCCTGGCCCTCCACCTAGGGGCCTCTGACCACAGCAAGCTACCCAGGGGTCCACCTCTCTCCCTGGACTTGCAGTAGAGGCCCCAGGGTGCCCCTGGCCCTCCACCTAGGGCCTTCTGACCTCAGCAAGCTACCCAGGGGTTCACCTCTCTCCCTGCACTTGCAGTAGAGGCCCTAGGGTGCCCGCTGGCCCTTCACCTAGAGCTTCTGACCCCAGCAAGCTACCCAGGGGTCCACCTCTCTCCCTGGACTTATAGTAGAGGCACTAGGGAACCCCCTGGCCCTTCACTTAGGGGCCTCGGACCCCAGCAAGTTACCCAGGGGTCCACCTCTCTCTCTGGACTTGCAGTAGAGGCCACAGGGTGCCCACTGGCCCTCTTCCTAGGGGTCTCTGACCCCAGTAAGCTACCCAGGGCTCCACCTCTCCCCCTGGACTTGCAGTAGAGGCCCCAGGGTGCCCCGTGGCCCTCAACCTAGGGGCCTCTGACCCCAGCAAGCTACACAGGAGTCCACCTCTTTCCCTGGACTTGCATTAGAGGCCCTAGGGTGCCCCCTGGCCCTCCACCAAGGGGCCTCTGATAGCAGGAAGCTGCCCAGGGGTCCACTTCTCTCCCTGGACTTGCAGTAGAGGCCCCAGGGTGCCCACTGACCCTCCTCCTAGGGGCCTATTACCACAGCAAGCTACCCAGGGGTCCACCTCTCTCCCTGGACCTGCAGTGGAGGACCCAGCGTGCTCCCTGGCCCTCCACCTATTGCCTCTGACCCCAGCAAGCTACCTAGGGGTTCCACCTCTCTCCCTGGAATTGCAGTAGAGGCCCCAGGGTGCCCCTGGCCCTCCACCTAGGGCCTTCTGACCTTAGCAAGCTACCCAGGGGTCCACCTTTCTCCCTGGACTTGCAGTAGAGGCCCTAGGGTGCCCCCTGGCCCTTCACCTAGAGCCTCTGACCCCAACAAGTTACCCAGGGGTCCACCTCTCTCTCTGGACTTGCAGTAGAGGCCACAGGGTGCCCACTGGCCCTCTTCCTAGGGGTCTCTGACCCCAGTAAGCTACCCAGGGCTCCACCTCTCCCCCTGGACTTGCAGTAGAGGCCCCAGGGTGCCCCGTGGCCCTCAACCTAGGGGCCTCTGACCCCAGCAAGCTACCCAGGGCTCCACCTCTATCCCTGGACTTGCGGTATAGGCCCCAGGGAGCCCCCTTGCCCTCAACCTAGGGGCCTCTGACCCCAGCAAGCTACACAGGGGTCAACCTCTCTCCCTGGACATGCAGTAGAGGCCCCAAGGTGCCCCCTGGCCCTCCACCTTATGGCCTCTGACCCCAGCAAGCTACCCTGGGGTCCACCTCTCACCCTGGACTTGCAGTAGAGGCCCCAGGGTGCCCCTTGGCCCTCCAGCTAGGGGCCTCTGACCCCAGCAAGCTACCTAGGGGTCCACCTCTCTCATTGGACTTGCAGTAGAGGCCACAGGGTGCCCCTGGCCCTCTTCCTAGGGGCCTCTGACCCCAGCAAGCTACCAAGGGGTCCACCTCTCTTCCTGGAGTTGAAGTAGAGGCACTAGGGTGCCCCCTGGCCCTTCACCTAGGGGCCTTTGACCCCAGCAAGCTACCCAGGGGTCCACCTCTCTCCCTGGACTTCCATCAGAGGCCCCAGGGTGCTCCCTGGCCCTCCACCTATTGCCTCTGACCCCAGCAAGCTACCCAGGGGTTCCACCTCTCTCCCTGGACTTGCAGTAGAGGCCCCAGGGTGCCCCCTGGCCCTCAACCTAGGGGCCTCTGACCCCAGCAAGCTACACAGGCGTCAACCTCTCTCCCTGGACTTGCAGTAGAGGCCCCAAGGTGCCCCCTGGCCCTTTACCTTATGGCCTCTTACCCCAGCAAGCTACACAGGGGTCAACCTCTCTCCCTGGACTTGCTTTAGAGGCCCTAGGGTGCCCCCTGGCCCTCCACCAAGGGGCCTCTGACAGCAGGAAGCTGCCCAGGGGTCCACTTCTCTCCCTGGACTTGCAGTAGAGGCCCTAGGGTGCCCCCTGGCCCTTCACCTAGAGCCTCTGACCCCAACAAGTTACCCAGCCTCTGTCCCCAGCAAGTTACCCAGGGGTCCACCTCTCTCTCTGGACTTGCAGTAGAGGCCCCAGGGTGCCCCCTGGCCCTCCACCTAGGGGCCTCTGACCCCAGCAAGCTACCCAGGGGTCCACCTCTCTCCCTGGACTTGCAGTAGAGGCCACAGGATGCCCACTGGCCCTCTTCCTAGGGGTCTCTGACCCCAGTAAGCTACCCAGGGCTCCACCTCTCCCCCTGGACTTGCAGTAGAGGCCCCAGGGTGCCCCGTGGCCCTCAACCTAGGGGCCTCCGACCCCAGCAAGCTACCCTGGGGTCCACCTCTCACCCTGGACTTGCAGTAGAGGCCCCAGGGTGCCCCCTGGCCCTCCACCTAGGGGCCTCTGACCCCAGCAAGCTACCTAGGGGTCCACCTCTCTCATTGGACTTGCAGTAGAGGCCACAGGGTGCCCCTGGCCCTCTTCCTAGGGGCCTCTGACCCCAGCAAGCTACCAAGGGGTCCACCTCTCTTCCTGGACTTGAAGTAGAGGCACTAGGGTGCCCCCTGGCCCTTCACCCAGGGACCTCTGACCCCAGCAAGCTACCCATGGGTCCACCTCTCTCACTGGACTTGCAGTAGAGGCCCCAGGGTGTCCCCTCGCCCTCCACCTAGGGGCCTCTGACCCCAGCAAGCTACCCATGGGTCCACCTCTCTCCCTGGACTTGCAGTAGAGGCTCTAGGGTGCCCCTTGGCCCTCCATCTAGTGGGCGTCTGACCCCAGCAAGCTACCCAGGGGTCCACCTCTCTCCCTGGACTTGCAGTATAGGCCCCAGGGTGCCCCCTTGCCCTCCACCTAGGGGAATCTGACAGCAGGAAGTTTCCCAGGGGTCCACCTCTTTCCCTGGATTTGCAATAGGGACCCCATCGTGCCCGCTGGCCCTCCACCTAGGGGCCTCTTACCCCAGCTAGCTTCTCAGGGGTGCACCTCTCTCCCTGGACTTGCAGTACAGGCCCTAGGGTGCCCCCTGGCCCTCCATCTAGGGGCGTCTGACCCCATCAAGCAACCCATGGATCCAGCTCTCTCTCTGGACTTGCAGTATAGGCCCCAGGGTGCCCCCTTGCCCTCAACCTAGGGGCCTCTGATCCAAGCAACTACCCACGGGTCCAGCTCTCTCTCTGGACTTGCAGTAAAGGCCCCAGGGTGCCCCTTTGCCCTCCACCTGTGGGCCTCTGACCCTAGCAAGCTACCCAGGGGTCCACCTCTCTCCCTGGACTTGCAGTAGAGGTCCCAGGGTGCCCCGTGGCCCTCTACCTAGGGGCCTCTGACCCCAGCAAGCTACCCTGGGAACCACCTCTCTCCCTGGACTTGCAGTAGAAGCCCCAGGGTGCCCCCTGGCCCTCCACCTAGGGGCCTCTGACCCCAGCAAGCTACCTAGGGGTCCACCTCTCTCATTGGACTTGCAGTAGAGGCCACAGGGTGCCCCTGGCCCTCTTCCTAGGGGCCTCTGACCCCAGCAAGCTACCAAAGGGTCCAACTCTCTTCCTGGACTTGAAGTAGAGGCACTAGGGTGCCCCCTGCCCTTCACCTAGGGGCCTTTGACCCCAGCAAGCTACCCAGGGGTCCACCTTTCTCCCTGGACTTCCATTAGAGGCCCCAGGGTGCTCCCTGGCCCTCCACCTATTGCCTCTGACCCCAGCAAGCTACCCAGGGGTCCACCTCTCTCTCTGGACTTGCTGTAGAGGCCCCAGGGTGCCCCTTGGCCCTCCACCTAGGGCCTTCTGACCTCAGCAAGCTACCCAGGGGTTCACCTCTCTCCCTGGACTTGCAGTAGAGGCCCTAGGGTGCCCCCTGGCCCTTCACCTAGGGGCCTCTGACCCCAGCAAGCTACCCAGGGGTCCACCTCTCTCTCTGGACTTGCTGTAGAGGCCCCAGGGTGCCCCCGGGCCCTCCACATAGGGGCCTCTGACCCCAGCAAGCTACCCAGGGGTCCACCTCTCTCCCTGGACTTGCAATAGAGGCCACAGGGTGCCCACTGGCCCTCTTCCTAGGGGCCTCTGACCCCAGCAAGCTACCCAGGGCTCCACCCCTCCCCCTGGACTTGCAGTAGAGGCCCCAGGGTGCCACGTGGCCCTCAACCTAGGGGCCTCTGACCCCAGCAAGCTACTCAAGGTTCAACCTCTCTCCCTGGACTTGCAGTAGAGGCCCCAAGGTGCCCCCTGGCCCTCCACCTTATGGCCTCTGACCCCAGCAAGCTACACAGGGGTCAACCTCTCTCCCTGGACTTGCATTAGAGGCCCTAGGGTGCCCCCTGGCCCTCCACCAAGGGGCCTCTGACAGCAGGAAGCTGCCCAGGGGTCCACTTCTCTCCCAGGACTTGCAGTACAGGCCCCAGGGTGCCCACTGACCCTCCTCCTAGGGGCCTCTGACCACAGCAAGCTACCCAGGGGTCCACCTCTCTCCCTGGACTTGCAGTAGAGGCCCCAGGGTGCCCCTGGCCCTCCACCTAGGGCCTTCTGACCTCAGCAAGCTACCCAGGGGTTCACCTCTCTCCCTGGACTTGCAGTAGAGGCCCTAGGGTGCCCGCTGGCCCTTCACCTAGAGCCTCTGACCCCAGCAAGCTACCCAGGGGTCCACCTCTCTCCCTGGACTTGCAGTGGAGGCCCCAGGGTGCTCCCTGGCCCTCCACCTATTGCCTCTGACCCCAGCAAGCTACCCAGGGGTTCCACCTCTCTCCCTGGACTTGCAGTAGAGGCCCCAGGGTGCCCCGTGGCCCTCAACCTAGGGGCCTCTGACCCCATCAAGCTACACAGGGGTCAACCTCTCTCCCTGGACTTGCAGTAGAGGCCCCAAGGTGCCCCCTGGCCCTCCACCTTATGGCCTCTGACCCCAGCAGGCTACACAGGGGTCAACCTCTCTCCCTGGACTTGCATTAGAGAACCTAGGGTGCCCCCTGGCCCTCCACCAAGGGGCCTCTGACAGCAGGAAGCTGCCCAGGGGTCCACTTCTCTCCCAGGACTTGCAGTACAGGCCCCAGGGTGCCCACTGACTCTCCTCCTAGGGGCCTCTGACCACAGCAAGCTACCCAGGGGTCCACCTCTCTCCCTGGACTTGCAGTAGAGGCCCCAGGGTGCCCCTGGCCCTCCACCTAGGGCCTTCTGACCTCAGCAAGCTACCCAGGGGTTCACCTCTCTCCCTGTACTTGCAGTAGAGGCCCTAGGGTGCCCGCTGGCCCTTTACCTGGAGCCTCTGACCCCAGCAAGCTACCCAGGGGTCCACCTCTCTCCCTGGACTTGCAGTAGAGGCACTAGGGAACCCCCTGGCCCTTCACTTAGGGGCCTCTGACCCCAGCAAGCTACCCATGGCTCCACCTCTATCCCTGGACTTGCGGTATAGGCCCCAGGGTGCCCCCTTGCCCTCGACCTAGGGGCCTCTGACCCCAGCAAGCTACACAGGGGTCAACCTCTCTCCCTGGACATGCAGTAGAGGCCCCAAGGTGCCCCCTGGCCCACCACCTTATGACCTCTGACCCCAGCAAGCTACCCAGGGGTCCACCTCTCTCCCTGGACTTGCAGTGGAGGTCCCAGTGTGCTCCCTGGCCCTCCACCTATTGCCTCTGACCCCAGCAAGCTACCCAGGGGTTCCACCTCTCTCCCTGGACTTGCAGTAGAGGCCCCCAGGGTGCCCCTGGCCCTCCACCTTGGGCCTTCTGAACACAGCAAGCTACCCAGGGGTTCACCTCTCTCCCTGGACTTGCAGTAGAGGCCCTAGGGTGCCCGCTGACCCTTCACCTAGAGCCTCTGACCCCAGCAAGTTACCCAGGGGTCCACCTCTCTCTCTGGACTTGCAGTAGAGGCCCCAGGGTGCCCCCTGGCCCTCCACCTAGGGGCCTCTGACCCCAGCAAGCTACCCAGGGGTCCACCTCTCTCCCTTGACTTGCAGTAGAGGCCACAGGGTGCCCACTGGCACTCTTCCTAGGGGCCTCTGACCCCAGCAAGCTACCCAGGGCTCCACCTCTCCCCCTGGACTCGCAGTAGAGGCCCCAGGGTGCCCCGTGGCCCTCTACCTAGGGGCCTCTGACCCCAGCAAGCTACCTTGGGGTCCACCTCTCTCCCTGGACTGGCAGTAGAGGCCCCAAGGTGCCCCCTGGCCCTCCACCTTATGGCCTCTGACCCCAGCAAGCTACCCAGGGGTCCACCTCTCTCCCTGGACTGGCAGTAGAGGCCCCAAGGTGCCCCCTGGCCTCCACCTTATGGCCTCTGACCCCAGCAAGCTACCCAGGGGTCTACCTCTGTCCCTGGACTTGCAGTAGAGGCACTAGGGCACCCCCTGGCCCTTCACTTAGGGGCCTTTGACCCCAGCAAGCTACTCAGGGCTCCACCTCTATCCCTGGATTTGCGGTATAGGCCCCAGGGTGCCCCCTTGCCCTCAACCTAGGGGCCTCTGACCCCAGCAAGCTACACAGGGGTTAACCTCTCTCCCTGGACTTGCAGTAGAGGCCCCAAGGTGCCCCCTGGCCCTCCACCTTATGGCCTCTGCCCCCAGCAAGCTACCCAGGGGTCCACCTCTCTCCCTGGACTTGCATTAGAGGCCCTAGGGTGCCCCCTGGCTCTCCACCAAGGGGCCTCTGACAGCAGGAAGCTGCCCAGGGGTCTACTTCTCTCCCTGGACTTGCAGTACAGGCCCCAAGGTGCCCACTGACCCTCCTCCTAGCGGCCTTTGACCACAGCAAGCTACCCAGGGGTCCACCTCTCTCCCTGGACTTGCAGTTGAGGCCCCAGGGTGCTCCCTGGCCCTCCACCTATTGCCTCTGACCCCAGCAAGCTACCCAGGGGTTCCACCTCTCTCCCTGGACTTGCAGTAGAGGCCCCAGGGTGCCCCTGGCCCTCCACCTAGGGCCTTCTGACCTCAGCAAGCTACCCAGGGGTTCACCTCTCTCCCTGGACTTGCAGTAGAGGCCCTAGGGTGCCCGCTGGCCCTTCACCTAGAGCCTTTGACCCCAGCAAGTTACCCAGGGGTCCACCTCTCTCTCTGGACTTGCAGTAGAGGCCCCAGGGTGCATCCTGACCCTCCACCTAGGGGCCTCTGACCCCAGCAAGCTACCCAGGGGTCCACCTCTCTCCCTTGACTTGCAGTAGAGGCTACAGGGTGCCCACTGGCCCTCTTCCTAGGGGCCTCTGACCCCAGCAAGCTACCCAGGGCTCCACCTCTCCCCCTGGACTTGCAGTAGAGGTCCCAGGGTGCCCCGTGGCCCTCTACCTAGGGGCCTCTGACCCCAGCAAGCTACCTAGGGGTCCACCTCTCTACCTGGACTTGCAGTAGAGGCCACAGGGTGCCCCCTTGCCCTCCTCCTAGGGGCCTCAGACCCCAGCAAGCTACCCAAGGGTCCACCTCTCTTCCTGGACTTGAAGTAGAGGCACTAGGGTACCCCCTGGCCCTTCACCTAGGGGCCTCTGACCCCAGCAAGCTACCCATGGGTCCACCTCTCTCCCTGGACTTGCAGTAGAGGCCCTAGGATGCCCCTTGGCCCTCCATCTAGTGGGCCTCTGACCCCAGCAAGCTACCCTGGGGTCCACCTCTCTCCCTGGACTTGCAGTAGAAGCCCCAGGGTGCCCCCTGGCCCTCCATCTAGGGGCCTCTTACCCGAGCAAGCTACCTAGGGGTCCACCTCTCTACCTGGACTTGCAGTAGAGGCCACAGGGTGCCCCCTTGCCCTCCTCCTAGGGGCCTCAGACCCCAGCAAGCTACCCAAGGGTCCACCTCTCTTCCTGGACTTGAAGTAGAGGCACTAGGGTGCCCCCTGGCCCGTCACCTAGGGGCCTCTGACCCCAGCAAGCTACCCATGGGTCCACCTCTCTCACTGGACTTGCAGTAGAGGCCCCAGTGTGTCCCCTCGCCCTCCACCTAGGGGCCTCAGACCCCAGCAAGCTACCCAAGGGTCCACCTCTCTTCCTGGACTTGAAGTAGAGGCTCTAGGGTGCCCCTTGGCCCTCCATCTAGTGGGCGTCTGACCCCAGCAAGCTACCCAGGGGTCCACCTCTCTCCCTGGACTTGCAGTATAGGCCCCAGGGTGCCCCCTTGCCCTCCACCTAGGGGACTCTGACAGCAGGAAGTTTCCCAGGGGTCCACCTCTTTCCCTGGATTTGCACTAGGGGCCCCATCGTGCCCGCTGGCCCTCCACCTAGGGGCCTCTTACCCCAGCTAGCTTCTCAGGGGTGCACCTCTCTCCCTGGACTTGCAGTAGAGGCCCTAGGGTGCCCCCTGGCCCTCCATCTAGGGGCGTCTGACCCCATCAAGCAACCCATGGATCCAGCTCTCTCTCTGGACTTGCAGTATAGGCCCCAGGGTGCCCCCTTGCCCTCAACCTAGGGGCCTCTGATCCCAGCAACTACCCACGGGTCCAGCTCTCTCTCTGGACTTGCAGTAAAGGCCCCAGGGTGCCCCTTTGCCCTCCACTTGTGGGCCTCTGACCCTAGCAAGCTACCCAGGGGTCCACCTCTCTCCCTGGACGTGCAGTATAGGCCCCAGGGTGACCCCTTGCCCTCCACCTAGGGGACTCTGACAGCAGGAAGCTTCCCAGGGGTCCACCTCTTTCCCTAGACTTGCAGTAGAGGCCCCAGAGTGCCCGCTGGCCCTCTACCTAGGGGCCTCTTACCCCAGTTAGCTTCTCAGGGGTCCACCTCTTTCCCTGGACTTGCAGTAGAGGCCCCAGCGTGCCCGCTGGCGCTCTACCTAGGGGCCTCTTACCCCAGCTAGCTTCTCAGGGGTCCACCTCTCTCCCTGGTCTTGCAGTAGAGGCCCTAGGGTGCCCCCTGGCCCTCCATCTAGGGGCGTCTGACCCCATCAAGCAACCAAGGGATCCAGCTCTCTCTCTGGACTTGCAGTAGAGGACCCAGGGTGCCCCGTGGCCCTCAAACTAGAGGCCTCTCACCCCAGCAAGCTACCCAGGGGTCCACCTCTCTCCCTGGACTTGCAGCAGAGGCCACAGGGTGCCCCCTGGACCTCATCCTAGGGGCCTCTGACCCCAGCAAGCTACCCAGGGGTCCACCTCTCTTCCTGGACTTAAAGTAGAGGCACTAGGGTGCCCCCTGGCCCTTCACCTAGGGGACTCTGACCCCAGCAGGCTACCCAGGGGTCCACCTCTCTCACTGGACTTGCAGTAGAGGCCCCAGGGTGTCCTCTGGCCCTCCACCTAGGGGCCTCTGACCTCAGCAAGCTACCCAGGGGTCCACCTCTCTCCCTGGACTTGCATTAGAGGCCCAAGGGTGCCCCCTGGCCCTCCACCAAGGGGCCTCAGACAGCAGGAAGCTGCCCAGGGGTCCACCTCTCTCCCTGTACTTGCAGTACAGGCCCCAGGGTGACCACTGGCCCTCCTCCTAGGGGCCTCTGACCACAGCAAGCTACCCAGGGGTCCACCTCTCTCCCTGGACTTGCAGTAGAGGCCCCAGGGTGCTCCCTGGCCCTCCACCTATTGCCTTTGACCCCAGCAAGCTACCCAGGGGTTCCACCTCTCTTCCTGGACTTGCAGTAGAGGCCCTAGGGTGCCCCCTGGCCCTCCATCTAGGGGTGTCTGACCCCATCAAGCAACCCATGGATCCAGCTCTCTCTCTCTGGACTTGCAGTATAGGCCCCAGGGTGCCCCCTTGCCCTCAACCTAGGGGCCTCTGATCCCAGCAAGCTACCCACGGGTCCAGCTCTCTCTCTGGACTTGCAGTAAGGCCCCAGGGTGCCCCTTTGCCCTCCACCTGTGGGCCTCTGACCCTAGCAAGCTACCCAGGGGTCCACCTCTCTCCCTAAACTTGCAGTATAGGCCCCAGGGTGACCCCTTGCCCTCCAACTAGGGGACTCTGACAGCAGGAAGCTTCCCAGGGGTCCACCTCTTTCCCTGGATTTGCACTAGGGGCCCCAGCGTGCCCGCTGGCCCTCCACCTAGGGGCCTCTTACCCCAGCTAGCTTCTCAGGGGTGCACCTCTCTCCCTGGATTTGCAGTAGAGGCCCTAGGGTGCCCCCTGGCCCTCCATCTAGGGGCGTCTGACCCCATCAAGCAACCCATGGATCCAGCTCTCTCTCTGGACTTGCAGTATAGGCCCCAGGGTGCCCCCTTGCCCTCAACCTAGGGGCCTCTGATCCCAGCAACTACCCACGGGTCCAGCTCTCTCTCTGGACTTGCAGTAAAGGCCCCAGGGTGCCCCTTTGCCCTCCACCTGTGGGCCTCTGACCCTAGCAAGCTACCCAGGGGTCCACCTCTCTCCCTGGACTTGCAGTATAGGCCCCAGGGTGACCCCTTGCCCTCCACGTAGGGGACTCTGAATGCAGGAAGCTTTCCAGGGGTCCACCTCTTTCCCTAGACTTGCAGTAGAGGCCACAGGGTGCCCCTGGCCCTCTTCCTAGGGGCCTCTGACCCCAGCAAGCTACCAAAGGGTCCACCTCTCTTCCTGGACTTGCAGTAGAGGCCCTAGGGTGCCCCCTGGCCCTCCATCTAGGGGCGTCTGACCACATCAAGCAACCTATGGATCCAGCTCTCTCTCTGGACTTGCAGTATAGGCCCCAGGGTGCCCCCTTGCCCTCAACCTAGGGGCCTCTGATCCCAGCAACTACCCACGGGTCCAGCTCTCTCTCTGGACTTGCAGTAAAGGCCCCAGGGTGCCCCTTTGCCCTCCACCTGTGGGCCTCTAACCCTTGCAAGCTACCCAGGGGTCCACCTCTCTCCCTGGACTTGCAGTATAGGCCCCAGGGTGACCCCTTGCCCTCCACGTAGGGGACTCTGACAGCAAGAAGCTTCCCAGGGGTCCACCTCTTTCCCTAGACTTGCAGTAGAGGCCACAGGGTGCCCCTGGCCCTCTTCCTAGGGGCCTCTGACCCCAGCAAGCTACCAAATTGTCAACCTCTCTTCCTGGACTTGAAGTAGAGGCACTAGGGTGCCCCCTGGCCCTTCACCTAGGGGCCTCTGACCCCATCAAGCTACCCAGGGGTCCACCTCTCTCCCTGGACTTCCAGTAGAGGCCCCAGGGTGCTCCCTGGCCCTCCACCTATTGCCTCTGACCCCAGCAAGCTACCCAGGGGTTCCACCTCTCTCCCTGGACTTGCAGTAGAGGCCCCAGGGTGCCCCTGGCCCTCCACCTAGGGCCTTCTGACCTCAGCAAGCTACCCAGGGGTTCACCTCTCTCCCTGGACTTGCAGTAGAGGCCCTAGGGTGCCCCCTGGCCCTTCACCTAGGGGCCTCTGACCCCAGCAAGCTACCCAGGGGTCCACCTTTCTCTCTGGACTTGCAGTAGAGGCCCCAGGGTGCCCCCTTGCCCTCCACATAGGGGCCTCTGACCCCAGCAAGCTACCCAGGGCTCCACCTCTCTCCCTGGACTTGCAGTAGAGGCCCCAGGGTGCTCCCTGGCCCTCCACCTATTGCCTTTGACCCCAGCAAGCTACCCAGGGGTTCCACCTCTCTTCCTGGACTTGCAGTAGAGGCCCTAGGGTGCCCCCTGGCCCTCCATATATGGGCGTCTGACCCCTTCAAGCAACCCACGGATCCAGCCCTCTCCCTCGTCTTGCAGTATAGGCCCCAGGGTGCCCCCTTGCCCTCCACCCAGGGCCCTCTGACCCCAACAAGCTACCCAGGGGTCCAGCTCTCTGTCTGGACTAGCAGTATAGGCCCCAGGGTGCCCCTTTGCCCTCCACCTAGGGGCCTGTGACCACAGCAAGCTTCCCAGGGGTCCACCTCTCTCCCTGGACTTGCAGTATAGGCCCCAGGGTCCCCCCTGGCCCTCCACCCAGGGGCCTCTGACCCTAGCAAGCTACCCAGGGGTATATATCTCTCCCTGGACTTGCAGTATAGGCCCAAGTGTGCCCCCTCGCCCTCAACATAAGGGCCTCTGTCCCTATCAAGCTTCCCAGGGGTCCACCTCTCCCCCTGGACTTGCAGTAGAGGTCCCAGGGTGCCCCCTGGCCCTCCACCTATGGGCCTCTGACCCCAGCAAGCTACCCAGGGGTCCACCTCTCTCACTGGACTTGCAGTAGAGGCCCCAGGGTGCCCCCTGGCCCTTCAACTAGGGGCCTCTGACACCAGCAAGCTACCCAGGGGTCCACCTCTCTCACTGGACTTGCAGTAGAGGCCCCAGGGTGCCCCCTGGCCCTCCACCTAGGGGCCTCTGACCCCAGCAAGCTACCCAGGGGTCCACCTTTCTCCCAGGACTTGCAGTAGAGGCACTAGGGCACCCCCTGGCCCTTCACTTAGGGGCCTCTGACCCCAGCAAGCTACCCAGGGCTCCACCTCTATCCCTGGACTTGCGGTATAGGCCCCAGGGTGCCCCCGTGCCCTCAACCTAGGGGCCTCTGACCCCAGCAAGCTACACAGGGGTCAACCTCTCTCCCTGGACATGCAGTAGAGGCCCCAAGGTGCCCCCTGGCCCTCCACCTTATGGCCTCTGACCCCAGCAAGCTACCCAGGGGTCCACCTCTCTCCCTGGACTTAAATTAGAGGCCCTAGGGTACCCCCTGGCCCTCCACCAAGGGGCCTATGACAGCAGAAAGCTGCCCAGGGGTCCACCTCTCTCCCTGGACTTGCAGTACAGGCCCCAGGGTGACCACTGGCCCTCCTCCTAGAGGCCTCTGACCACAGCAAGCTACTCAGGGGTCCACCTCTCTCCCTGGACTTGCAGTAGAGGCCCCAGGGTGCTCCCTGGCCCTCCACCTATTGCCTTTGACCTCAGCAAGCTACCCAGGGGTTCCACCTCTCTCCCTGGACTTGCAGTAGAGGCCCCAGGGTGCCCCTGGCCCTCCACCTAGGGCCTTCTGACCTCAGCAATCTACCCAGGGGTTCACCTCTCTCCCTGGACTTGCAGTAGAGGCCCTAGGGTGCCCCCTGGCCCTTCACCTAGGGGTCTCTGACCCCAGCAAGCTACCCAGGGGTCCACCTCTCTTTCTGGAAATGCAGTAGAGGCCCCAGGGTGCCCCCTGGCCCTTCACCTAGGGGCCTCTGACCCCAGCGAGCTACCCAGGGGTCCACCTCTCTCCCTGGACTTTTAGTAGAGGCCACAGGGTGCCCCCTGGCCCTACTTCTAGGGGCCTCTGACCCCAGCAAGCTACCCAGGGGTCCACCTCTCTCACTGGACTTGAAGTAGAGGCAGTAGGGTGCCCCCTGGCCCTTCGCCTAGGGGCCTCTGACCCCAGCAAGCTAGCCAGGGGTCCACCTCTCTCACTGGACTTGCAGTAGAGGCCCCAGGGTGTCCCCTGGCCCTCCACCTAGGGGCTTCTGACCCCAGCAAGCTACCCAGGGGTCCACCTCTCTCACTGGACTTAGAGTAGAGGCTCTAGGGTGCCCCCTGGCCCTTCAACTAGGGGCCTCTTACCCCAGCTAGCTTCTCAGGGGTGCACCTCTCTCCCTGGACTTGCAGTAGAGGCCCTAGGGTGCCCCCTGGCCCTCCATCTAGGGGCGTCTGACCCCATCAAGCAACCCATGGATCCAGCTCTCTCTCTGGACTTGCAGTATAGGCCCCAGGGTGCCCCCTTGCCCTCAACCTAGGGGCCTCTGATCCCAGCAACTACCCATGGGTCCAGCTCTCTCTCTGGACTTGCAGTAAAGGCCCCAGGGTGCCCCTTTGCCCTCCACCTGTGGGCCTCTGACCCTAGCAAGCTACCCAGGGGTCCACCTCTCTCCCTGGACTTGCAGTATAAGCCCCAGGGTGACCCCTTGCCCTCCACGTAGGGGACTCTGACAGCAGGAAGCTTCCCAGGGGTCCACCTCTTTCCCTAGACTTGCAGTAGAGGCCACAGGGTGCCCATGGCCCTCTTCCTAGGGACCTCTGACCCCAGCAAGCTACCAAAGGGTCCACCTCTCTTCCTGGACTTGAAGTAGAGGCACTAGGGTGCCCCCTGGCCCTTCACCTAGGGGCCTCTGACCCCATCAAGCTACCCAGGGGTCCACCTCTCTCCCTGGACTTCCAGTAGAGGCCCCAGGGTGCTCCCTGGCCCTCCACCTATTGCCTCTGACCCCAGCAAGCTACCCAGGGGTTCCACCTCTCTCCCTGGACTTGCAGTAGAGGCCCCAGGGTGCCCCTGGCCCTCCACCTAGGGCCTTCTGACCTCAGCAAGCTACCCAGGGGTTCACCTCTCTCCCTGGACTTGCAGTAGAGGCCCTAGGGTGCCCCCTGGCCCTTCACCTAGGGGCCTCTGACCCCAGCAAGCTACCCAGGGGTCCACCTCTCTCTCTGGACTTGCAGTAGAGGCCCCAGGGTGCCCCCTGGCCCTCCACATAGGGGCCTCTGACCCCAGCAAGCTACCCAGGGGTCCACCTCTCTCCCTGGACTTGCGGTAGAGGCCACAGGGTGCCCACTGGCCCTCTTCCTAGGGGCCTCTGACCCCAGCAACATACCCAGGGCTCCACCTCTCCCCCTGGACTTGCAGTAGAGGCCCCAGGGTGCTCCCTGGCCCTCCACCTATTGCCTTTGACCCCAGCAAGCTACCCAGGGGTTCCACCTCTCTTCCTGGACTTGCAGTAGAGGCCCTAGGGTGCCCCCTGGCCCTCCATCTAGGGGCGTCTGACCCCTTCAAGCAACCCACGGATCCAGCCCTCTCCCTCGTCTTGCAGTATAGGCCCCAGGGTGCCCCCTTGCCCTCCACCCAGGGCCCTCTGACCCCAACAAGCTACCCAGGGGTCCAGCTCTCTGTCTGGACTAGCAGTATAGGCCCCAGGTTGCCCCTTTGCCCTCCACCTAGGGGCCTGTGACCACAGCAAGCTTCCCAGGGGTCCACCTCTCTCCCTGGACTTGCAGTATAGGCCCCAGGGTCCCCCCTGGCCCTCCACCCAGGGGCCTCTGACCCTAGCAAGCTACCCAGGGGTATATATCTCTCCCTGGACTTGCAGTATAGGCCCAAGTGTGCCCCCTCGCCCTCCACATAAAGGCCTCTGTCCCTATCAAGCTTCCCAGGGGTCCACATCTCCCCCTGGACTTGCAGTAGAGGTCCCAGGGTGCCCCCTGGCCCTCCACCTATGGGCCTCTGACCCCAGCAAGCTACCCAGGGGTCCACCTCTCTCACTGGACTTGCAGTAGAGGCCCTAGGGTGCCCCCTGGCCCTTCAACTAGGGGCCTCTGACACCAGCAAGCTACCCAGGGGTCCACCTCTCTCACTGGACTTGCAGTAGAGGCCCCAGGGTGCCCCCTGGCCCTCCACCTAGGGGCCTCTGACCCCAGCAAGCTACCCAGGGGTCCACCTTTCTCCCAGGACTTGCAGTAGAGGCACTAGGGCACCCCCTGGCCCTTCACTTAGGGGCCTCTGACCCCAGCAAGCTACCCAGGGCTCCACCTCTATCCCTGGACTTGCGGTATAGGCCCCAGGGTGCCCCCTTGCCCTCAACCTAGGGGCCTCTGACCCCAGCAAGCTACACAGGGGTCAACCTCTCTCCCTGGACATGCAGTAGAGGCCCCAAGGTGCCCCCTGGCCCCCCACCTTATGGCCTCTGACCCCAGCAAGCTACCCAGGGGTCCACCTCTCTCCCTGGACTTAAATTAGAGGCCCTAGGGTGCCCCCTGGCCCTCCACCAAGGGGCCTCTGACAGCAGAAAGCTGCCCAGGGGTCCACCTCTCTCCCTGGACTTGCAGTACAGGCCCCAGGGTGACCACTGGCCCTCCTCCTAGGGGCCTCTGACCACAGCAAGCTACTCAGGGGTCCACCTCTCTCCCTGGACTTGCAGTAGAGGCCCCAGGGTGCTCCCTGGCCCTCCACCTATTGCCTTTGACCTCAGCAAGCTACCCAGGGGTTCCACCTCTCTCCCTGGACTTGCAGTAGAGGCCCCAGGGTGCCCCTGGCCCTCCACCTAGGGCCTTCTGACCTCAGCAATCTACCCAGGGGTTCACCTCTCTCACTGGACTTGCAGTAGAGGCCCTAGGGTGCCCCCTGGCCCTTCACCTAGGGGTCTCTGACCCCAGCAAGCTACCCAGGGTTCCACCTCTCTCTCTGGAAATGCAGTAGAGGCCCCAGGGTGCCCCCTGGCCCTCCACCTAGGGGCCTCTGACCCCAGCGAGCTACCCAGGGGTCCACCTCTCTCCCTGGACTTTTAGTAGAGGCCACAGGGTGCCCCCTGGCCCTTCGCCTAGGGGCCTCTGACCCCAGCAAGCTAGCCAGGGGTCCACCTCTCTCACTGGACTTGCAGTAGAGGCCCCAGGGTGTCCCCTGGCCCTCCACCTAGGGGCCTCTGACCCCAGCAAGCTACCCAGGGGTCCACCTCTCTCACTGGACTTAGAGTAGAGGCTCTAGGGTGCCCCCTGGCCCTTCAACTAGGGGCCTCTGACACCAGCAAGCTACCCAGGGGTCCACCTCTCTCACTGGACTTGCAGTAGAGGCCACATGTTGCCCCCTGGCCCTACTTCTAGGGGCCTCTGACCCCAGCAAGCTACTCATGGGTCCACCTCTCTCCCAGGACTTGCAGTAGAGGCACTAGGGCACCCCCTGGCCCTTCACTTAGGGGCCTCTGACCCCAGCAAGCTACCCAGGGCTCCACCTCTATCCCTGGACTTGCGGTATAGGCCCCAGGGTGCCCCCTTGCCCTCAACCTAGGGGCCTCTGACCCCAGCAAGCTACACAGGGGTCAACCTCTCTCCCTGGACATGCAGTAGAGGCCCCAAGGTGCCCCCTGGCCCTCCACCTTATGGCCTCTGACCCTAGCAAGCTACCCAGGGGTCCACCTCTCTACCTGGACTTGCATTAGAGGCCCTAGGGTGCCCCCTGGCCCTCCACCAAGGGGCCTCTGACTCCAGCAAGCTACACAGGGGTCAACCTCTCTCTCTGGAAATGCAGTAGAGGCCCCAGGGTGCCCCCTGGCCCTCCACCTAGGGGCCTCTGACCCCAGCGAGCTACCAAGGGGTCCACCTCTCTCCCTGGACTTTTAGTAGAGGCCACAGGGTGCCCCCTGGCCCTACTTCTAGGGGCCTCTGACCCCAGCAAGCTACCCAGGGGTCCACCTCTCTCACTGGACTTGAAGTAGAGGCACTAGGGTGCCCCCTGGCCCTTCGCCTAGGGGCCTCTGACCCCAGCAAGCTAGACAGGGGTCCACCTCTCTCACTGGACTTGCAGTAGAGGCCCCAAGGTGCCCCCTGGCCCTCCACCTTTTGGCCTCTGACCCCAGCAAGCTACCCAGGGGTCCACCTCTCTCCCTGGACTTGCAGTAGAGGCCCTAGGGTGCCCCCTGGCCATCCACCAAGGGGCCACTGACAGCAGGAAGCTGCCCAGGGGTCCACCTCTTTCCCTGGACTTGCAGTAGAGGCCCCAGGATGCCCGCTGGCCTTCCACCTAGAGGCCTCTGACCCCAGCAAGCTTCTCATGGGTCCACCTTTCTCTCTGGACTTGCAGTAGAGGCCCTAGGGTGCCCCCTGGCCCTTCATCTACGGGTCTCTGACCCCAGCAAGCTACCCAGGGGTCCACCTCTCTCTCTGGAAATGCAGTAGAGGCCCCAGGGTGCCCCCTGGCCCTCCACCTAGGGGCCTCTGACCCCAGCGAGCTACCCAGGGGTCCACCTCTCTCCCTGGACTTGCAGTAGAGGCCACAGGGTGCCCACTGGCCCTCCTCCTAGGGGCCTCTGACCCCATCAAGCTTCCCAGGAGTCCAACTCTCCCCCTGGACTTGCAGTAGAGGCCCCTGGGTGCCCCGTGGCCCTCAACCTAGGGGCCTCAGACCCCAGCAAGCTTCCCAGGGGACCACCTCTCTCCCTGGACTTGCAGTAGAGGCCCCAGGGTACCCCCTGGCCCTCCACCTAGGGGCCTCTGACCCCAGCAAGCTACCTAGGGGTCCAGCTCTCTGTCTGGACTAGCAGTATAGGCCCTAGGGTGCCCCTTTGCCCTCCGCCTAGGGGCCTTTGACCACAGCAAGCTTCCCGGGGGTCCACCTCTCTCCCTGGACTTGCAGTATAGGCCCCAGGGTGCCCCCTGGCCCTCCACCCAGGGGCCTCTGACCCTAGCAAGCTACCCAGGGGTATACCTCTCTCCCTGGACTTGCAGTATAGGCCCAAGAGTGCCCCCTGGCCCTCCACATAGGGGCCTCTGTCCCCATCAAGCTTCCCAGGGGTCCACCTCTCCCCCTGGACTTGCAGTAGAGGCCCCTGGGTGCCCCCTTGCCCTCCACCCAGGTTCCTCTGACCCCAGCAAGCTACACAGGGGTCAACCTCTCTCCCTGGACTTGCAGTAGAGGCCCCAAGGTGCCCCCTGGCCCTCCACCTTATGGCCTCTGACCCCAGCAAGCTACACAGGGGTCAACCTCTCTCCCTGGACTTGCATTAGAGGCCCTAGGGTGCCCCCTGGCCCTCCACCAAGGGGCCTCTGACAGCAGGAAGCTGCCCAGGGGTCCACTTCTTTCCCAGGACTTGCAGTACAGGCCCCAGGGTGCCCACTGACCCTCCTCCTAGGGGCCTCTGACCCCAGCAAGCTACACAGGGGTCAACCTCTCTCCCTGGACTTGCAGTAGAGGCCCCAAGGTGCCCCCTGGCCCTCCACCTTATGGCCTCTGACCCCAGCAAGCTACACAGGGGTCAACCTTTCTCCCTGGACTTGCATTAGAGGCCCTAGGGTGCCCCCTGGCCCTCCACCAAGGGGCCTCTGACAGCAGGAAGCTGCCCAGGGGTCCACTTCTCTCCCAGGACTTGCAGTACAGGCCCCAGGGTGCCCACTGACCCTCTTCCTAGGGGCCTCTGACCACAGCAAGCTACCCAGGGGTCCACCTCTCTCCCTGGACTTGCAGTAGAGGCCCCAGGGTGCCCCTGGCCCTCCACCTAGGGCCTTCTGACCTCAGCAAGCTACCCAGGGGTTCACCTCTCTCCCTGCACTTGCAGTAGAGGCCCTAGGGTGCCCGCTGGCCCTTCACCTAGAGCTTCTGACCCCAGCAAGCTACCCAGGGGTCCACCTCTCTCCCTGGACTTATAGTAGAGGCACTAGAAAACCCCCTGGCCCTTCACTTAGGGGCCTCTGACCCCAGCAAGTTACCCAGGGGTCCACCTCTCTCTCTGGACTTGCAGTAGAGGCCACAGGGTGCCCACTGGCCCTCTTCCTAGGGGTCTCTGACCCCAGTAAGCTACCCAGGGCTCCACCTCTCCCCCTGGACTTGCAGTAGAGGCCCCAGGGTGCCCCGTGGCCCTCAACCTAGGGGCCTCTGACCCCAGCAAGCTACACAGGAGTCCACCTCTTTCCCTGGACTTGCATTAGAGGCCCTAGGGTGCCCCCTGGCCCTCCACCAAGGGGCCTCTGATAGCAGGAAGCTGCCCAGGGGTCCACTTCTCTCCCTGGACTTGCAGTAGAGGCCCCAGGGTGCCCACTGACCCTCCTCCTAGGGGCCTATTACCACAGCAAGCTACCCAGGGGTCCACCTCTCTCCCTGGACCTGCAGTGGAGGCCCCAGCGTGCTCCCTGGCCCTCCACCTATTGCCTCTGACCCCAGCAAGCTACCTAGGGGTTCCACCTCTCTCCCTGGAATTGCAGTAGAGGCCCCAGGGTGCCCCTGGCCCTCCACCTAGGGCCTTCTGACCTTAGCAAGCTACCCAGGGGTCCACCTCTCTCCCTGGACTTGCAGTAGAGGCCCTAGGGTGCCCCCTGGCCCTTCACCTAGAGCCTCTGACCCCAACAAGTTACCCAGGGGTCCACCTCTCTCTCTGGACTTGCAGTAGAGGCCACAGGGTGCCCACTGGCCCTCTTCCTAGGGGTCTCTGACCCCAGTAAGCTACCCAGGGCTCCACCTCTCCCCCTGGACTTGCAGTAGAGGCCCCAGGGTGCCCCGTGGCCCTCAACCTAGGGGCCTCTGACCCCAGCAAGCTACCCAGGGCTCCACCTCTATCCCTGGACTTGCGGTATAGGCCCCAGGGTGCCCCCTTGCCCTCAACCTAGGGGCCTCTGACCCCAGCAAGCTACACAGGGGTCAACCTCTCTCCCTGGACATGCAGTAGAGGCCCCAAGGTGCCCCCTGGCCCTCCACCTTATGGCCTCTGACCCCAGCAAGCTACCCTGGGGTCCACCTCTTACCCTGGACTTGCAGTAGAGGCCCCAGGGTGCCCCTTGGCCCTCCAGCTAGGGGCCTCTGACCCCAGCAAGCTACCTAGGGGTCCACCTCTCTCATTGGACTTGCAGTAGAGGCCACAGGGTGCCCCTGGCCCTCTTTCTAGGGGCCTCTGACCCCAGCAAGCTACCAAGGGGTCCACCTCTCTTCCTGGAGTTGAAGTAGAGGCACTAGGGTGCCCCCTGGCCCTTCACCTAGGGGCCTTTGACCCCAGCAAGCTACCCAGGGGTCCACCTCTCTCCCTGGACTTCCATCAGAGGCCCCAGGGTGCTCCCTGGCCCTCCACCTATTGCCTCTGACCCCAGCAAGCTACCCAGGGGTTCCACCTCTCTCCCTGGACTTGCAGTAGAGGCCCCAGGGTGCCCCTGGCCCTCCACCTAGGGCCTTCTGACCTCAGCAAGCTACCCAGGGGTTCACCTCTCTCCCTGGACTTGCAGTAGAGGCCCTAGGGTGCCCCCTGGCCCTTCACCTAGGGGCCTCTGACCCCAGCAAGCTACCCAGGGGTCCACCTCTCTCTCTGGACTTGCAGTAGAGGCCCCAGGGTGCCCCCTGGCCCTCCACATAGGGGCCTCTGACCCCAGCAAGCTACCCAGGGGTCCACCTCTCTCCCTGGACTTGCAGTAGAG
This sequence comes from Danio rerio, assembly GCF_052040795.2. NCBI lineage: Eukaryota > Metazoa > Chordata > Actinopteri > Cypriniformes > Danionidae > Danio > Danio rerio. The sequence goes on from NC_141027.1 coordinate 68,338,330, forward strand.
GCCACAGGGTGCCCACTGGCCCTCTTCCTAGGGGCCTCTGACCCAAGCAAGCTACACAGGGCTCCACCTCTATCCCTGGACTTGCAGTAGAGGCCCCAGGGTGCCCCCTGGCCCTCAACCTAGGGGCCTCTGACCCCAGCAAGCTACACAGGGGTCAACCTCTCTCCCTGGACTTGCAGTAGAGGCCCCAAGGTGCCCCCTGGCCCTCCACCTTATGGCCTCTTACCCCAGCAAGCTACACAGGGGTCAACCTCTCTCCCTGGACTTGCTTTAGAGGCCCTAGGGTGCCCCCTGGCCCTCCACCAAGGGGCCTCTGACAGCAGGAAGCTGCCCAGGGGTCCACTTCTCTCCCAGGACTTGCAGTACAGGCCCCAGGGTGCCCACTGACCCTCCTCCTAGGGGCCTATTACCACAGCAAGCTACCCAGGGGTCCACCTCTCTCCCTGGACCTGCAGTGGAGGCCCCAGCGTGCTCCCTGGCCCTCCACCTATTGCCTCTCACCCAAGCAAGCTACCCAGGGGTTCCACCTCTCTCCCTGGACTTGCAGTAGAGGCCCCAGGGTGCCCCTGGCCCTCCACCTAGGGCCTTCTGACCTTAGCAAGCTACCCAGGGGTCCACCTCTCTCCCTGGACTTGCAGTAGAGGCCCTAGGGTGCCCCCTGGCCCTTCACCTAGAGCCTCTGTCCCCAGCAAGTTACCCAGGGGTCCACCTCTCTCTCTGGACTTGCAGTAGAGGCCCCAGGGTGCCCCCTGGACCTCCACCTAGGGGCCTCTGACCCCAGCAAGCTACCCAGGGGTCCACCTCTCTCCCTGGACTTGCAGTAGAGGCCACAGGATGCCCACTGGCCCTCTTCCTAGGGGTCTCTGACCCCAGTAAGCTACCCAGGGCTCCACCTCTCCCCCTGGACTTGCAGTAGAGGCCCCAGGGTGCCCCGTGGCCCTCAACCTAGGGGCCTCCGACCCCAGCAAGCTACCCTGGGGTCCACCTCTCACCCTGGACTTGCAGTAGAGGCCCCAGGGTGCCCCCTGGCCCTCCACCTAGGGGCCTCTGACCCCAGCAAGCTACCTAGGGGTCCACCTCTCTCATTGGACTTGCAGTAGAGGCCACAGGGTGCCCCTGGCCCTCTTCCTAGGGGCCTCTGACCCCAGCAAGCTACCAAGGGGTCCACCTCTCTTCCTGGACTTGAAGTAGAGGCACTAGGGTGCCCCCTGGCCCTTCACCCAGGGGCCTTTGACCCCAGCAAGCTACCCAGGGGTCCACCTCTCTCCCTGGACTTCCATCAGAGGCCCCAGGGTGCTCCCTGGCCCTCCACCTATTGCCTCTGACCCCAGCAAGCTACCCAGGGGTTCCACCTCTCTCCCTGGACTTGCAGTAGAGGCCCCAGGGTGCCCCTGGCCCTCCACCTAGGGCCTTCTGACCTCAGCAAGCTACCCAGGGGTTCACCTCTCTCCCTGGACTTGCAGTAGAGGCCCTAGGGTGCCCCCTGGCCCTTCACCTAGGGGCCTCTGACCCCAGCAAGCTACCCAGGGGTTCACCTCTCTCCCTGGACTTGCAGTAGAGGCCCTAGGGTGCCCCGTGGCCCTCAACCTAGGGGCCTCTGACCCCAGCAAGCTACCCTGGGGTCCACCTCTCACCCTGGACTTGCAGTAGAGGCCCCAGGGTGCCCCCTGGCCCTCCACCTAGGGGCCTCTGACCCCAGCAAGCTACCTATTGGTCCACCTCTCTCATTGGACTTGCAGTAGAGGAAACAGGGTGCCCCTGGCCCTCTTCCTAGGGGCCTCTGACCCCAGCAAGCTACCAAAGGGTCCACCTCTCTTCCTGGACTTGAAGTAGAGGCACTAGGGTGCCCCCTGGCCCTTCACCTAGGGGCCTTTGACCCCAGCAAGCTACCCAGGGGTCCACCTCTCTCCCTGGACTTCCAGTAGAGGCCCCAGGGTGCTCCCTGGCCCTCCACCTATTGCCTCTGACCCCAGCAAGCTACCCAGGGGTTCCACCTCTCTCCCTGGACTTGCAGTAGAGGCCCCAGGGTGCCCCTGGCCCTCCACCTAGGGCCTTCTGACCTCAGCAAGCTACCCAGGGGTTCACCTCTCTCCCTGGACTTGCAGTAGATGCCCTAGGGTGCCCCCTGGCCCTCCACATAGGGGCCTCTGACCCCAGCAAGCTACCCAGGGGTCCACCTCTCTCCCTGGACTTGCAGTAGAGGCCACAGGGTGCCCACTGGCCCTCTTCCTAGGGGCCTCTGACCCCAGCAAGCTACCCAGGGCTCCACCCATCCCCCTGGACTTGCAGTAGAGGCCCTAGGGTGCCCCCTGGCCCTCCACATAGGGGCCTCTGACCCCAGCAAGCTACCCAGGGGTCCATCTCTCTCCCTGGACTTGCAGTAGAGGCCACAGGGTGCCCACTGGCCCTCTTCCTAGGGGCCTCTGACCCCAGCAAGCTACCCAGGGCTCCACCCCTCCCCCTGGACTTGCAGTAGAGGCCCCAGGGTGCCCCGTGGCCCTCAACCTAGGGGCCTCTGACCCCAGCAAGCTACACAGGGGTCAACCTCTCTCCCTGGACTTGCAGTAGAGGCCCTAGGGTGCCCCCTGGCCCTTCACCTAGAGCCTCTGACCCCAGCAAGTTACCCAGGGGTCCACCTCTCTCTCTGGACTTGCAGTAGAGGCCCCAGGGTGCCCCCTGGCCCTCCACCTAGGGGCCTCTGACCCCAGCAAGCTACCCAGGGGTCCACCTCTCTCCCTGGACTTGCAGTAGAGGCCACAGGGTGCCCACTGGCCCTCTTCCTAGGGGCCTCTGACCCCAGCAAGCTACCCAGGGCTCCACCCCTCCCCCTGGACTTGCAGTAGAGGCCCTAGGGTGCCCCTGGCCCTCTTCCTAGGGGCCTCTGACCCCAGCAAGCTACCAAAGGGTCCACCTCTCTTCCTGGACTTGAAGTAGAGGCACTAGGGTGCCCCCTGGCCCTTCACCTAGGGGCCTTTGACCCCAGCAAGCTACCCAGGGGTCCACCTCTCTCCCTGGACTTCCAGTAGAGGCCCCAGGGTGCTCCCTGGCCCTCCACCTATTGCCTCTGACCCCAGCAAGCTACCCAGGGGTTCCACCTCTCTCCCTGGACTTGCAGTAGAGGCCCCAGGGTGCCCCTGGCCCTCCACCTAGGGCCTTCTGACCTCAGCAAGCTACCCAGGGGTTCACCTCTCTCCCTGGACTTGCAGTAGAGGCCCTAGGGTGCCCCCTGGCCCTCCACATAGGGGCCTCTGACCCCAGCAAGCTACCCAGGGGTTCCACCTCTCTTCCTGGACTTGCAGTAGAGGCCCTAGGGTGCCCCCTGGCCCTCCATCTAGGGGCGTCTGACCCCTTCAAGCAACCCACGGATCCAGCCCTCTCCCTCGTCTTGCAGTATAGGCCCCAGGGTGCCCCCTTGCCCTCCACCCAGGGCCCTCTGACCCCAACAAGCTACCCAGGGGTCCAGCTCTCTGTCTGGACTAGCAGTATAGGCCCCAGGTTGCCCCTTTGCCCTCCACCTAGGGGCCTGTGACCACAGCAAGCTTCCCAGGGGTCCACCTCTCTCCCTGGACTTGCAGTATAGGCCCCAGGGTCCCCCCTGGCCCTCCACCCAGGGGCCTCTGACCCTAGCAAGCTACCCAGGGGTATATATCTCTCCCTGGACTTGCAGTATAGGCCCAAGTGTGCCCCCTCGCCCTCCACATAAAGGCCTCTGTCCCTATCAAGCTTCCCAGGGGTCCACATCTCCCCCTGGACTTGCAGTAGAGGTCCCAGGGTGCCCCCTGGCCCTCCACCTATGGGCCTCTGACCCCAGCAAGCTACCCAGGGGTCCACCTCTCTCACTGGACTTGCAGTAGAGGCCCTAGGGTGCCCCCTGGCCCTTCAACTAGGGGCCTCTGACACCAGCAAGCTACCCAGGGGTCCACCTCTCTCACTGGACTTGCAGTAGAGGCCCCAGGGTGCCCCCTGGCCCTCCACCTAGGGGCCTCTGACCCCAGCAAGCTACCCAGGGGTCCACCTTTCTCCCAGGACTTGCAGTAGAGGCACTAGGGCACCCCCTGGCCCTTCACTTAGGGGCCTCTGACCCCAGCAAGCTACCCAGGGCTCCACCTCTATCCCTGGACTTGCGGTATAGGCCCCAGGGTGCCCCCTTGCCCTCAACCTAGGGGCCTCTGACCCCAGCAAGCTACACAGGGGTCAACCTCTCTCCCTGGACATGCAGTAGAGGCCCCAAGGTGCCCCCTGGCCCCCCACCTTATGGCCTCTGACCCCAGCAAGCTACCCAGGGGTCCACCTCTCTCCCTGGACTTAAATTAGAGGCCCTAGGGTGCCCCCTGGCCCTCCACCAAGGGGCCTCTGACAGCAGAAAGCTGCCCAGGGGTCCACCTCTCTCCCTGGACTTGCAGTACAGGCCCCAGGGTGACCACTGGCCCTCCTCCTAGGGGCCTCTGACCACAGCAAGCTACTCAGGGGTCCACCTCTCTCCCTGGACTTGCAGTAGAGGCCCCAGGGTGCTCCCTGGCCCTCCACCTATTGCCTTTGACCTCAGCAAGCTACCCAGGGGTTCCACCTCTCTCCCTGGACTTGCAGTAGAGGCCCCAGGGTGCCCCTGGCCCTCCACCTAGGGCCTTCTGACCTCAGCAATCTACCCAGGGGTTCACCTCTCTCACTGGACTTGCAGTAGAGGCCCTAGGGTGCCCCCTGGCCCTTCACCTAGGGGTCTCTGACCCCAGCAAGCTACCCAGGGTTCCACCTCTCTCTCTGGAAATGCAGTAGAGGCCCCAGGGTGCCCCCTGGCCCTCCACCTAGGGGCCTCTGACCCCAGCGAGCTACCCAGGGGTCCACCTCTCTCCCTGGACTTTTAGTAGAGGCCACAGGGTGCCCCCTGGCCCTTCGCCTAGGGGCCTCTGACCCCAGCAAGCTAGCCAGGGGTCCACCTCTCTCACTGGACTTGCAGTAGAGGCCCCAGGGTGTCCCCTGGCCCTCCACCTAGGGGCCTCTGACCCCAGCAAGCTACCCAGGGGTCCACCTCTCTCACTGGACTTAGAGTAGAGGCTCTAGGGTGCCCCCTGGCCCTTCAACTAGGGGCCTCTGACACCAGCAAGCTACCCAGGGGTCCACCTCTCTCACTGGACTTGCAGTAGAGGCCACATGTTGCCCCCTGGCCCTACTTCTAGGGGCCTCTGACCCCAGCAAGCTACTCAGGGGTCCACCTCTCTCCCAGGACTTGCAGTAGAGGCACTAGGGCACCCCCTGGCCCTTCACTTAGGGGCCTCTGACCCCAGCAAGCTACCCAGGGCTCCACCTCTATCCCTGGACTTGCGGTATAGGCCCCAGGGTGCCCCCTTGCCCTCAACCTAGGGGCCTCTGACCCCAGCAAGCTACACAGGGGTCAACCTCTCTCCCTGGACATGCAGTAGAGGCCCCAAGGTGCCCCCTGGCCCTCCACCTTATGGCCTCTGACCCTAGCAAGCTACCCAGGGGTCCACCTCTCTACCTGGACTTGCATTAGAGGCCCTAGGGTGCCCCCTGGCCCTCCACCAAGGGGCCTCTGACCCCAGCAAGCTACACAGGGGTCAACCTCTCTCTCTGGAAATGCAGTAGAGGCCCCAGGGTGCCCCCTGGCCCTCCACCTAGGGGCCTCTGACCCCAGCGAGCTACCAAGGGGTCCACCTCTCTCCCTGGACTTTTAGTAGAGGCCACAGGGTGCCCCCTGGCCCTACTTCTAGGGGCCTCTGACCCCAGCAAGCTACCCAGGGGTCCACCTCTCTCACTGGATTTGAAGTAGAGGCACTAGGGTGCCCCCTGGCCCTTCGCCTAGGGGCCTCTGACCCCCAGCAAGCTAGACAGGGGTCCACCTCTCTCACTGGACTTGCAGTAGAGGCCCCAAGGTGGCCCCTGGCCCTCCACCTTTTGGCCTCTGACCCCAGCAAGCTACCTAGGGGTCCACCTCTCTCCCTGGACTTGCAGTAGAGGCCCTAGGGTGCCCCCTGGCCATCCACCAAGGGGCCACTGACAGCAGGAAGCTGCCCAGGGGTCCACCTCTTTCCCTGGACTTGCAGTAGAGGCCCCAGGATGCCCGCTGGCCTTCCACCTAGGGGCCTCTGACCCCAGCAAGCTTCTCATGGGTCCACCTTTCTCTCTGGACTTGCAGTAGAGGCCCTAGGGTGCCCCCTGGCCCTTCATCTACGGGTCTCTGACCCCAGCAAGCTACCCAGGGGTCCACCTCTCTCTCTGGAAATGCAGTAGAGGCCCCAGGGTGCCCCCTGGCCCTCCACCTAGGGGCCTCTGACCCCAGCGAGCTACCCAGGGGTCCACCTCTCTCCCTGGACTTGCAGTAGAGGCCACAGGGTGCCCACTGGCCCTCCTCCTAGGGGCCTCTGACCCCATCAAGCTTCCCAGGAGTCCAACTCTCCCCCTGGACTTGCAGTAGAGGCCCCTGGGTGCCCCGTGGCCCTCAACCTAGGGGCCTCAGACCCCAGCAAGCTTCCCAGGGGACCACCTCTCTCCCTGGACTTGCAGTAGAGGCCCCAGGGTACCCCCTGGCCCTCCACCTAGGGGCCTCTGACCCCAGCAAGCTACCTAGGGGTCCAGCTCTCTGTCTGGACTAGCAGTATAGGCCCTAGGGTGCCCCTTTGCCCTCCGCCTAGGGGCCTTTGACCACAGCAAGCTTCCCGGGGGTCCACCTCTCTCCCTGGACTTGCAGTATAGGCCCCAGGGTGCCCCCTGGCCCTCCACCCAGGGGCCTCTGACCCTAGCAAGCTACCCAGGGGTATACCTCTCTCCCTGGACTTGCAGTATAGGCCCAAGAGTGCCCCCTGGCCCTCCACATAGGGGCCTCTGTCCCCATCAAGCTTCCCAGGGGTCCACCTCTCCCCCTGGACTTGCAGTAGAGGCCCCTGGGTGCCCCCTTGCCCTCCACCCAGGTTCCTCTGACCCCAGCAAGCTACACAGGGGTCAACCTCTCTCCCTGGACTTGCAGTAGAGGCCCCAAGGTGCCCCCTGGCCCTCCACCTTATGGCCTCTGACCCCAGCAAGCTACACAGGGGTCAACCTCTCTCCCTGGACTTGCATTAGAGGCCCTAGGGTGCCCCCTGGCCCTCCACCAAGGGGCCTCTGACAGCAGGAAGCTGCCCAGGGGTCCACTTCTCTCCCAGGACTTGCAGTACAGGCCCCAGGGTGCCCACTGACCCTCCTCCTAGGGGCCTCTGACCCCAGCAAGCTACACAGGGGTCAACCTCTCTCCCTGGACTTGCAGTAGAGGCCCCAAGGTGCCCCCTGGCCCTCCACCTTATGGCCTCTGACCCCAGCAAGCTACACAGGGGTCAACCTTTCTCCCTGGACTTGCATTAGAGGCCCTAGGGTGCCCCCTGGCCCTCCACCAAGGGGCCTCTGACAGCAGGAAGCTGCCCAGGGGTCCACTTCTCTCCCAGGACTTGCAGTACAGGCCCCAGGGTGCCCACTGACCCTCTTCCTAGGGGCCTCTGACCACAGCAAGCTACCCAGGGGTCCACCTCTCTCCCTGGACTTGCAGTAGAGGCCCCAGGGTGCCCCTGGCCCTCCACCTAGGGCCTTCTGACCTCAGCAAGCTACCCAGGGGTTCACCTCTCTCCCTGCACTTGCAGTAGAGGCCCTAGGGTGCCCGCTGGCCCTTCACCTAGAGCTTCTGACCCCAGCAAGCTACCCAGGGGTCCACCTCTCTCCCTGGACTTATAGTAGAGGCACTAGAAAACCCCCTGGCCCTTCACTTAGGGGCCTCTGACCCCAGCAAGTTACCCAGGGGTCCACCTCTCTCTCTGGACTTGCAGTAGAGGCCACAGGGTGCCCACTGGCCCTCTTCCTAGGGGTCTCTGACCCCAGTAAGCCACCCAGGGCTCCACCTCTCCCCCTGGACTTGCAGTAGAGGCCCCAGGGTGCCCCGTGGCCCTCAACCTAGGGGCCTCTGACCCCAGCAAGCTACACAGGAGTCCACCTCTTTCCCTGGACTTGCATTAGAGGCCCTAGGGTGCCCCCTGGCCCTCCACCAAGGGACCTCTGATAGCAGGAAGCTGCCCAGGGGTCCACTTCTCTCCCTGGACTTGCAGTAGAGGCCCCAGGGTGCCCACTGACCCTCCTCCTAGGGGCCTATTACCACAGCAAGCTACCCAGGGGTCCACCTCTCTCCCTGGACCTGCAGTGGAGGCCCCAGCGTGCTCCCTGGCCCTCCACCTATTGCCTCTGACCCCAGCAAGCTACCTAGGGGTTCCACCTCTCTCCCTGGAATTGCAGTAGAGGCCCCAGGGTGCCCCTGGCCCTCCACCTAGGGCCTTCTGACCTTAGCAAGCTACCCAGGGGTCCACCTCTCTCCCTGGACTTGCAGTAGAGGCCCTAGGGTGCCCCCTGGCCCTTCACCTAGAGCCTCTGACCCCAACAAGTTACCCAGGGGTCCACCTCTCTCTCTGGACTTGCAGTAGAGGCCACAGGGTGCCCACTGGCCCTCTTCCTAGGGGTCTCTGACCCCAGTAAGCTACCCAGGGCTCCACCTCTCCCCCTGGACTTGCAGTAGAGGCCCCAGGGTGCCCCCTGGCCCTTCACCTAGGGGCCTCTGACCCCAGCAAGCTACCCAGGGGTCCACCTCTCTCTCTGGACTTGCAGTAGAGGCCCCAGGGTGCCCCCTGGCCCTCCACATAGGGGCCTCTGACCCCAGCAAGCTACCCAGGGGTCCACCTCTCTCCCTGGACTTGCAGTAGAGGCCACAGGGTGCCCACTGGCCCTCTTCCTAGGGGCCTCTGACCCCAGCAAGCTACCCAGGGCTCCACCCCTCCCCCTGGACTTGCAGTAGAGGCCCCAGGGTGCCCCGTGGCCCTCAACCTAGGGGCCTCTGACCCCAGCAAGCTACACAGGGGTCAACCTCTCTCCCTGGACTTGCAGTAGAGGCCCCAAGGTGCCCCCTGGCCCTCCACCTTATGGCCTCTGACCCCAGCAAGCTACACAGGGGTCATCCTCTCTCCCTGGACTTGCATTAGAGGCCCTAGGGTGCCCCCTGGCCCTCCACCAAGGGGCCTCTGACAGCAGGAAGCTGCCCAGGGGTCCACTTCTCTCCCAGGACTTGCAGTACAGGCCCCAGGGTGCCCACTAACCCTCCTCCTAGGGGCCTCTGACCACAGCAAGCTACCCAGGGGTCCACCTCTCTCCCTGGACTTGCAGTAGAGGCCCCAGGGTGCCCCTGGCCCTCCACCTAGGGCCTTCTGACCTCAGCAAGCTACCCAGGGGTTCACCTCTCTCCCTGGACTTGCAGTAGAGGCCCTAGGGTGCCCGCTGGCCCTTCACCTAGAGCCTCTGACCCCAGCAAGCTACCCAGGGGTCCACCTCTCTCCCTGGACTTGCAGTGGAGGCCCCAGGGTGCTCCGTGGCCCTCCACCTATTGCCTCTGACCCCAGCAAGCTACCCAGGGGTTCCACCTCTCTCCCTGGACTTGCAGTAGAGGCCCCAGGGTGCCCCGTGGCCCTCAACCTAGGGGCCTCTGACCCCAGCAAGCTACCCAGGGGTCCACCTCTCTCCCTGGACTTGCAGTAGAGGCACTAGGGAACCCCCTGGCCCTTCACTTAGGGGCCTCTGACCCCAGCAAGCTACCCATGGCTCCACCTCTATCCCTGGACTTGCGGTATAGGCCCCAGGGTGCCCCCTTGCCGTAAACCTAGGGGCCTCTGACCCCAGCAAGCTACACAGGGGTCAACCTCTCTCCCTGGACATGCAGTAGAGGCCCCATGGTGCCCCCTGGCCCACCACCTTATGGCCTCTGACCCCAGCAAGCTACCCAGGGGTCCACCTCTCTCCCTGGACTTGCATTAGAGGCCCTAGGGTGCCCCCTGGCCCTCCACCAAGGGGCCTCTGACAGAAGGAAGCTGCCAGGGGTCCACCTCTCTCCCTGGACTTGCAGTACAGGCCCCAGGGTGACCACTGGCCCTCCTCCTAGAGGCCTCTGACCACAGCAAGCTAACCAGGGGTCCACCTCTCTCCCTGGACTTGCAGTAGAGGCCCCAGGGTGCTCCCTGGCCCTCCACCTATTGCCTATGACCCCAGCAAGCACCCCAGGGGTTCCACCTCTCTCCCTGGACTTGCAGTAGAGGCCCTAGGGTGCCCCCTGGCCCTCCACCTAGGGGCCTCTGACCCCAGCAAGCTACCCAGGGGTCCACCTCTCTCCCTTGACTTGCAGTAGAGGCCACAGGGTGCCCACTGGCACTCTTCCTAGGGGCCTCTGACCCCAGCAAGCTACCCAGGGGTCCACCTCTCTCCCTTGACTTGCAGTAGAGGCCACAGGGTGCCCCCTGGCCCTCCTCCTAGGGGCCTCTGACCCCAGCAAGCTACCCAAGGGTCCACCTCTCTTCCTGGACTTGAAATAGAGGCACTAGGGTGCCCCCTGGCCCTTCACTTAGGGGCCTTTGACCCCAGCAAGCTACTCAGGGCTCCACCTCTATCCCTGGACTTGCGGTATAGGCCCCAGGGTGCCCCCTTGCCCTCAACCTAGGGGCCTCTGACACCAGCAAGCTACCCAGGGGTCCACCTCTCTCACTGGACTTGCAGTAGAGGCCCCAGGGTGCCCCCTGGCCCTCCACCTAGGGGCCTCTGACCCCAGCAAGCTACCCAGGGGTCCACCTTTCTCCCAGGACTTGCAGTAGAGGCACTAGGGCACCCCCTGGCCCTTCACTTAGGGGCCTCTGACCCCAGCAAGCTACCCAGGGCTCCACCTCTATCCCTGGACTTGCGGTATAGGCCCCAGGGTGCCCCCTTGCCCTCAACCTAGGGGCCTCTGACCCCAGCAAGCTACACAGGGGTCAACCTCTCTCCCTGGACATGCAGTAGAGGCCCCAAGGTGCCCCCTGGCCCTCCACCTTATGGCCTCTGACCCCAGCAAGCTACCCAGGGGTCCACCTCTCTCCCTGGACTTAAATTAGAGGCCCTAGGGTGCCCCCTGGCCCTCCACCAAGGGGCCTATGACAGCAGAAAGCTGCCCAGGGGTCCACCTCTCTCCCTGGACTTGCAGTACAGGCCCCAGGGTGACCACTGGCCCTCCTCCTAGGGGCCTCTGACCACAGCAAGCTACTCAGGGGTCCACCTCTCTCCCTGGACTTGCAGTAGAGGCCCCAGGGTGCTCCCTGGCCCTCCACCTATTGCCTTTGACCTCAGCAAGCTACCCAGGGGTTCCACCTCTCTCCCTGGACTTGCAGTAGAGGCCCCAGGGTGCCCCTGGCCCTCCACCTAGGGCCTTCTGACCTCAGCAATCTACCCAGGGGTTCACCTCTCTCCCTGGACTTGCAGTAGAGGCCCTAGGGTGCCCCCTGGCCCTTCACCTAGGGGTCTCTGACCCCAGCAAGCTACCCAGGGGTCCACCTCTCTCTCTGGAAATGCAGTAGAGGCCCCAGGGTGCCCCCTGGCCCTTCACCTAGGGGCCTCTGACCCCAGCGAGCTACCCAGGGGTCCACCTCTCTCCCTGGACTTTTAGTAGAGGCCACAGGGTGCCCCCTGGCCCTACTTCTAGGGGCCTCTGACCCCAGCAAGCTACCCAGGGGTCCACCTCTATCCCTGGACTTGCGGTATAGGCCCCAGGGTGCCCCCTTGCCCTCAACCTAGGGGCCTCTAACCCCAGCAAGCTACACAGGGGTCAACCTCTCTCCCTGGACATGCAGTAGAGGCCCCAAGGTGCCCCCTGGCCCTCCACCTTATGGCCTCTGACCCCAGCAAGCTACCCAGGGGTCCACCTCTCTCCCTGGACTTAAATTAGAGGCCCTAGGGTGCCCCCTGGCCCTCCACCAAGGGGCCTTTGACAGCAGAAAGCTGCCCAGGGGTCCACCTCTCTCCCTGGACTTGCAGTACAGGCCCCAGGGTGACCACTGGCCCTCCTCCTAGGGGCCTCTGACCACAGCAAGCTACTCAGGGGTCCACCTCTCTCCCTGGACTTGCAGTAGAGGCCCCAGGGTGCTCCCTGGCCCTCCACCTATTGCCTTTGACCTCAGCAAGCTACCCAGGGGTTCCACCTCTCTCCCTGGACTTGTAGTAGAGGCCCCAGGGTGCCCCTGGCCCTCCACCTAGGGCCTTCTGACCTCAGCAATCTACCCAGGGGTTCACCTCTCTCCCTGGACTTGCAGTAGAGGCCCTAGGGTGCCCCCTGGCCCTTCACCTAGGGGTCTCTGACCCCAGCAAGCTACCCAGGGGTCCACGTCTCTCTCTGGAAATGCAGTAGAGGCCCCAGGGTGCCCCCTGGCCCTTCACCTAGGGGCCTCTGACCCCAGCGAGCTACCCAGGGGTCCACCTCTCTCCCTGGACTTTTAGTAGAGGCCACAGGGTGCCCCCTGGCCCTACTTCTAGGGGCCTCTGACCCCAGCAAGCTACCCAGGGGTCCACCTCTATCCCTGGACTTGCGGTATAGGCCCCAGGGTGCCCCCTTGCCCTCAACCTAGGGGCCTCTGACCCCAGCAAGCTACACAGGGGTCAACCTCTCTCCCTGGACATGCAGTAGAGGCCCCAAGGTGCCCCCTGGCCCTCCACCTTATGGCCTCTGACCCCAGCAAGCTACCCAGGGGTCCACCTCTCTCCCTGGACTTAAATTAGAGGCCCTAGGGTGCCCCCTGGCCCTCCACCAAGGGGCCTATGACAGCAGAAAGCTGCCCAGGGGTCCACCTCTCTCCCTGGACTTGCAGTACAGGCCCCAGGGTGACCACTGGCCCTCCTCCTAGGGGCCTCTGACCACAGCAAGCTACTCAGGGGTCCACCTCTCTCCCTGGACTTGCAGTAGAGGCCCCAGGGTGCTCCCTGGCCCTCCACCTATTGCCTTTGACCTCAGCAAGCTACCCAGGGGTTCCACCTCTCTCCCTGGACTTGCAGTAGAGGCCCTAGGGTGCCCCCTGGCCCTTCACCTAGGGGTCTCTGACCCCAGCAAGCTACCCAGGGGTCCACCTCTCTCTCTGGAAATGCAGTAGAGGCCCCAGGGTGCCCCCTGGCCCTTCACCTAGGGGCCTCTGACCCCAGCGAGCTACCCAGGGGTCCACCTCTCTCCCTGGACTTTTAGTAGAGGCCACAGGGTGCCCCCTGGCCCTACTTCTAGGGGCCTCTGACCCCAGCAAGCTACCCAGGGGTCCACCTCTCTCACTGGACTTGAAGTAGAGGCAGTAGGGTGCCCCCTGGCCCTTCACCTAGGGGCCTCTGACCCCAGCAAGCTAGCCAGGGGTCCACCTCTCTCACTGGACTTGCAGTAGAGGCCCCAGGGTGTCCCCTGGCCCTCCACCTAGGGGCTTCTGACCCCAGCAAGCTACCCAGGGGTCCACCTCTCTCACTGGACTTAGAGTAGAGGCTCTAGGGTGCCCCCTGGCCCTTCAACTAGGGGCCTCTTACCCCAGCTAGCTTCTCAGGGGTGCACCTCTCTCCCTGGACTTGCAGTAGAGGCCCTAGGGTGCCCCCTGGCCCTCCATCTAGGGGCGTCTGACCCCATCAAGCAACCCATGGATCCAGCTCTCTCTCTGGACTTGCAGTATAGGCCCCAGGGTGCCCCCTTGCCCTCAACCTAGGGGCCTCTGATCCCAGCAACTACCCATGGGTCCAGCTCTCTCTCTGGACTTGCAGTAAAGGCCCCAGGGTGCCCCTTTGCCCTCCACCTGTGGGCCTCTGACCCTAGCAAGCTACCCAGGGGTCCACCTCTCTCCCTGGACTTGCAGTATAGGCCCCAGGGTGACCCCTTGCCCTCCACGTAGGGGACTCTGACAGCAGGAAGCTTCCCAGGGGTCCACCTCTTTCCCTAGACTTGCAGTAGAGGCCACAGGGTGCCCATGGCCCTCTTCCTAGGGACCTCTGACCCCAGCAAGCTACCAAAGGGTCCACCTCTCTTCCTGGACTTGAAGTAGAGGCACTAGGGTGCCCCCTGGCCCTTCACCTAGGGGCCTCTGACCCCATCAAGCTACCCAGGGGTCCACCTCTCTCCCTGGACTTCCAGTAGAGGCCCCAGGGTGCTCCCTGGCCCTCCACCTATTGCCTCTGACCCCAGCAAGCTACCCAGGGGTTCCACCTCTCTCCCTGGACTTGCAGTAGAGGCCCCAGGGTGCCCCTGGCCCTCCACCTAGGGCCTTCTGACCTCAGCAAGCTACCCAGGGGTTCACCTCTCTCCCTGGACTTGCAGTAGAGGCCCTAGGGTGCCCCCTGGCCCTTCACCTAGGGGCCTCTGACCCCAGCAAGCTACCCAGGGGTCCACCTCTCTCTCTGGACTTGCAGTAGAGGCCCCAGGGTGCCCCCTGGCCCTCCACATAGGGGCCTCTGACCCCAGCAAGCTACCCAGGGGTCCACCTCTCTCCCTGGACTTGCGGTAGAGGCCACAGGGTGCCCACTGGCCCTCTTCCTAGGGGCCTCTGACCCCAGCAACATACCCAGGGCTCCACCTCTCCCCCTGGACTTGCAGTAGAGGCCCCAGGGTGCTCCCTGGCCCTCCACCTATTGCCTTTGACCCCAGCAAGCTACCCAGGGGTTCCACCTCTCTTCCTGGACTTGCAGTAGAGGCCCTAGGGTGCCCCCTGGCCCTCCATCTAGGGGCGTCTGACCCCTTCAAGCAACCCACGGATCCAGCCCTCTCCCTCGTCTTGCAGTATAGGCCCCAGGGTGCCCCCTTGCCCTCCACCCAGGGCCCTCTGACCCCAACAAGCTACCCAGGGGTCCAGCTCTCTGTCTGGACTAGCAGTATAGGCCCCAGGTTGCCCCTTTGCCCTCCACCTAGGGGCCTGTGACCACAGCAAGCTTCCCAGGGGTCCACCTCTCTCCCTGGACTTGCAGTATAGGCCCCAGGGTCCCCCCTGGCCCTCCACCCAGGGGCCTCTGACCCTAGCAAGCTACCCAGGGGTATATATCTCTCCCTGGACTTGCAGTATAGGCCCAAGTGTGCCCCCTCGCCCTCCACATAAAGGCCTCTGTCCCTATCAAGCTTCCCAGGGGTCCACATCTCCCCCTGGACTTGCAGTAGAGGTCCCAGGGTGCCCCCTGGCCCTCCACCTATGGGCCTCTGACCCCAGCAAGCTACCCAGGGGTCCACCTCTCTCACTGGACTTGCAGTAGAGGCCCTAGGGTGCCCCCTGGCCCTTCAACTAGGGGCCTCTGACACCAGCAAGCTACCCAGGGGTCCACCTCTCTCACTGGACTTGCAGTAGAGGCCCCAGGGTGCCCCCTGGCCCTCCACCTAGGGGCCTCTGACCCCAGCAAGCTACCCAGGGGTCCACCTTTCTCCCAGGACTTGCAGTAGAGGCACTAGGGCACCCCCTGGCCCTTCACTTAGGGGCCTCTGACCCCAGCAAGCTACCCAGGGCTCCACCTCTATCCCTGGACTTGCGGTATAGGCCCCAGGGTGCCCCCTTGCCCTCAACCTAGGGGCCTCTGACCCCAGCAAGCTACACAGGGGTCAACCTCTCTCCCTGGACATGCAGTAGAGGCCCCAAGGTGCCCCCTGGCCCCCCACCTTATGGCCTCTGACCCCAGCAAGCTACCCAGGGGTCCACCTCTCTCCCTGGACTTAAATTAGAGGCCCTAGGGTGCCCCCTGGCCCTCCACCAAGGGGCCTCTGACAGCAGAAAGCTGCCCAGGGGTCCACCTCTCTCCCTGGACTTGCAGTACAGGCCCCAGGGTGACCACTGGCCCTCCTCCTAGGGGCCTCTGACCACAGCAAGCTACTCAGGGGTCCACCTCTCTCCCTGGACTTGCAGTAGAGGCCCCAGGGTGCTCCCTGGCCCTCCACCTATTGCCTTTGACCTCAGCAAGCTACCCAGGGGTTCCACCTCTCTCCCTGGACTTGCAGTAGAGGCCCCAGGGTGACCCTGGCCCTCCACCTAGGGCCTTCTGACCTCAGCAATCTACCCAGGGGTTCACCTCTCTCACTGGACTTGCAGTAGAGGCCCTAGGGTGCCCCCTGGCCCTTCACCTAGGGGTCTCTGACCCCAGCAAGCTACCCAGGGTTCCACCTCTCTCTCTGGAAATGCAGTAGAGGCCCCAGGGTGCCCACTGGCCCTCCACCTAGGGGCCTCTGACCCCAGCGAGCTACCCAGGGGTCCACCTCTCTCCCTGGACTTTTAGTAGAGGCCACAGGGTGCCCCCTGGCCCTTCGCCTAGGGGCCTCTGACCCCAGCAAGCTAGCCAGGGGTCCACCTCTCTCACTGGACTTGCAGTAGAGGCCCCAGGGTGTCCCCTGGCCCTCCACCTAGGGGCCTCTGACCCCAGCAAGCTACCCAGGGGTCCACCTCTCTCACTGGACTTAGAGTAGAGGCTCTAGGGTGCCCCCTGGCCCTTCAACTAGGTGCCTCTGACACCAGCAAGCTACCCAGGGGTCCACCTCTCTCACTGGACTTGCAGTAGAGGCCACATGTTGCCCCCTGGCCCTACTTCTAGGGGCCTCTGACCCCAGCAAGCTACTCAGGGGTCCACCTCTCTCCCAGGACTTGCAGTAGAGGCACTAGGGCACCCCCTGGCCAATCACTTAGGGGCCTCTGACCCCAGCAAGCTACCCAGGGCTCCACCTCTATCCCTGGACTTGCGGTATAGGCCCCAGGGTGCCCCCTTGCCCTCAACCTAGGGGCCTCTGACCCCAGCAAGCTACACAGGGGTCAACCTCTCTCCCTGGACATGCAGTAGAGGCCCCAAGGTGCCCCCTGGCCCTCCACCTTATGGCCTCTGACCCTAGCAAGCTACCCAGGGGTCCACCTCTCTACCTGGACTTGCATTAGAGGCCCTAGGGTGCCCCCTGGCCCTCCACCAAGGGGCCTCTGACCCCAGCAAGCTACACAGGGGTCAACCTCTCTCTCTGGAAATGCAGTAGAGGCCCCAGGGTGCCCCCTGGCCCTCCACCTAGGGGCCTCTGACCCCAGCGAGCTACCAAGGGGTCCACCTCTCTCCCTGGACTTGCAGTAGAGGCCCTAGGGTGCCCCCTGGCCATCCACCAAGGGGCCACTGACAGCAGGAAGCTGCCCAGGGGTCCACCTCTTTCCCTGGACTTGCAGTAGAGGCCCCAGGATGCCCGCTGGCCTTCCACCTAGGGGCCTCTGACCCCAGCAAGCTTCTCATGGGTCCACCTTTCTCTCTGGACTTGCAGTAGAGGCCCTAGGGTGCCCCCTGGCCCTTCATCTACGGGTCTCTGACCCCAGCAAGCTACCCAGGGGTCCACCTCTCTCTCTGGAAATGCAGTAGAGGCCCCAGGGTGCCCCCTGGCCCTCCACCTAGGGGCCTCTGACCCCAGCGAGCTACCCAGGGGTCCACCTCTCTCCCTGGACTTGCAGTAGAGGCCACAGGGTGCCCACTGGCCCTCCTCCTAGGGGCCTCTGACCCCATCAAGCTTCCCAGGAGTCCAACTCTCCCCCTGGACTTGCAGTAGAGGCCCCTGGGTGCCCCGTGGCCCTCAACCTAGGGGCCTCAGACCCCAGCAAGCTTCCCAGGGGACCACCTCTCTCCCTGGACTTGCAGTAGAGGCCCCAGGGTACCCCCTGGCCCTCCACCTAGGGGCCTCTGACCCCAGCAAGCTGCCTAGGGGTCCAGCTCTCTGTCTGGACTAGCAGTATAGGCCCTAGGGTGCCCCTTTGCCCTCCGCCTAGGGGCCTTTGACCACAGCAAGCTTCCCGGGGGTCCACCTCTCTCCCTGGACTTGCTGTATAGGCCCCAGGGTGCCCCCTGGCCCTCCACCCAGGGGCCTCTGACCCTAGCAAGCTACCCAGGGGTATACCTCTCTCCCTGGACTTGCAGTATAGGCCCAAGAGTGCCCCCTGGCCCTCCACATAGGGGCCTCTGTCCCCATCAAGCTTCCCAGGGGTCCACCTCTCCCCCTGGACTTGCAGTAGAGGCCCCTGGGTGCCCCCTTGCCCTCCACCTAGGTTCCTCTGACCCCAGCAAGCTACACAGGGGTCAACCTCTCTCCCTGGACTTGCAGTAGAGGCCCCAAGGTGCCCCCTTGCCCTCCACCTTATGGCCTCTGACCCTAGCAAGCTACACAGGGGTCAACCTCTCTCCCTGGACTTGCATTAGAGGCCCTAGGGTGCCCCCTGGCCCTCCACCAAGGGGCCTCTGACAGCAGGAAGCTGCCCAGGGGTCCACTTCTCTCCCAGGACTTGCAGTACAGGCCCCAGGGTGCCCACTGACCCTCCTCCTAGGGGCCTCTGACCCCAGCAAGCTACACAGGGGTCAACCTCTCTCCCTGGACTTGCAGTAGAGGCCCCAAGGTGCCCCCTGGCCCTCCACCTTATGGCCTCTGACCCCAGCAAGCTACACAGGGGTCAACCTTTCTCCCTGGACTTGCATTAGAGGCCCTAGGGTGCCCCCTGGCCCTCCACCAAGGGGCCTCTGACAGCAGGAAGCTGCCCAGGGGTCCACTTCTCTCCCAGGACTTGCAGTACAGGCCCCAGGGTGCCCACTGACCCTCTTCCTAGGGGCCTCTGACCACAGCAAGCTACCCAGGGGTCCACCTCTCTCCCTGGACTTGCAGTAGAGGCCCCAGGGTGCCCCTGGCCCTCCACCTAGGGCCTTCTGACCTCAGCAAGCTACCCAGGGGTTCACCTCTCTCCCTGCACTTGCAGTAGAGGCCCTAGGGTGCCCGCTGGCCCTTCACCTAGAGCTTCTGACCCCAGCAAGCTACCCAGGGGTCCACCTCTCTCCCTGGACTTATAGTAGAGGCACTAGAAAACCCCCTGGCCCTTCACTTAGGGGCCTCTGACCCCAGCAAGTTACCCAGGGGTCCACCTCTCTCTCTGGACTTGCAGTAGAGGCCACAGGGTGCCCACTGGCCCTCTTCCTAGGGGTCTCTGACCCCAGTAAGCTACCCAGGGCTCCACCTCTCCCCCTGGACTTGCAGTAGAGGCCCCAGGGTGCCCCGTGGCCCTCAACCTAGGGGCCTCTGACCCCAGCAAGCT
This sequence comes from Danio rerio, assembly GCF_052040795.2. Lineage (NCBI taxonomy): Eukaryota > Metazoa > Chordata > Actinopteri > Cypriniformes > Danionidae > Danio > Danio rerio. The sequence goes on from NC_141027.1 coordinate 68,357,220, forward strand.
ACACAGGAGTCCACCTCTTTCCCTGGACTTGCATTAGAGGCCCTAGGGTGCCCCCTGGCCCTCCACCAAGGGGCCTCTGATAGCAGGAAGCTGCCCAGGGGTCCACTTCTCTCCCTGGACTTGCAGTAGAGGCCCCAGGGTGCCCACTGACCCTCCTCCTAGGGGCCTATTACCACAGCAAGCTACCCAGGGGTCCACCTCTCTCCCTGGACCTGCAGTGGAGGCCCCAGCGTGCTCCCTGGCCCTCCACCTATTGCCTCTGACCCCAGCAAGCTACCTAGGGGTTCCACCTCTCTCCCTGGAATTGCAGTAGAGGCCCCAGGGTGCCCCTGGCCCTCCACCTAGGGCCTTCTGACCTTAGCAAGCTACCCAGGGGTCCACCTCTCTCCCTGGACTTGCAGTAGAGGCCCTAGGGTGCCCCCTGGCCCTTCACCTAGAGCCTCTGACCCCAACAAGTTACCCAGGGGTCCACCTCTCTCTCTGGACTTGCAGTAGAGGCCACAGGGTGCCCACTGGCCCTCTTCCTAGGGGTCTCTGACCCCAGTAAGCTACCCAGGGCTCCACCTCTCCCCCTGGACTTGCAGTAGAGGCCCCAGGGTGCCCCGTGGCCCTCAACCTAGGGGCCTCTGACCCCAGCAAGCTACCCAGGGCTCCACCTCTATCCCTGGACTTGCGGTATAGGCCCCAGGGTGCCCCCTTGCCCTCAACCTAGGGGCCTCTGACCCCAGCAAGCTACACAGGGGTCAACCTCTCTCCCTGGACATGCAGTAGAGGCCCCAAGGTGCCCCCTGGCCCTCCACCTTATGGCCTCTGACCCCAGCAAGCTACCCTGGGGTCCACCTCTTACCCTGGACTTGCAGTAGAGGCCCCAGGGTGCCCCTTGGCCCTCCAGCTAGGGGCCTCTGACCCCAGCAAGCTACCTAGGGGTCCACCTCTCTCATTGGACTTGCAGTAGAGGCCACAGGGTGCCCCTGGCCCTCTTCCTAGGGGCCTCTGACCCCAGCAAGCTACCAAGGGGTCCACCTCTCTTCCTGGAGTTGAAGTAGAGGCACTAGGGTGCCCCCTGGCCCTTCACCTAGGGGCCTTTGACCCCAGCAAGCTACCCAGGGGTCCACCTCTCTCCCTGGACTTCCATCAGAGGCCCCAGGGTGCTCCCTGGCCCTCCACCTATTGCCTCTGACCCCAGCAAGCTACCCAGGGGTTCCACCTCTCTCCCTGGACTTGCAGTAGAGGCCCCAGGGTGCCCCTGGCCCTCCACCTAGGGCCTTCTGACCTCAGCAAGCTACCCAGGGGTTCACCTCTCTCCCTGGACTTGCAGTAGAGGCCCTAGGGTGCCCCCTGGCCCTTCACCTAGGGGCCTCTGACCCCAGCAAGCTACCCAGGGGTCCACCTCTCTCTCTGGACTTGCAGTAGAGGCCACAGGGTGCCCACTGGCCCTCCTCCTAGGGGCCTCTGACCCCATCAAGCTTCCCAGGAGTCCAACTCTCCCCCTGGACTTGCAGTAGAGGCCCCTGGGTGCCCCGTGGCCCTCAACCTAGGGGCCTCAGACCCCAGCAAGCTTCCCAGGGGACCACCTCTCTCCCTGGACTTGCAGTAGAGGCCCCAGGGTACCCCCTGGCCCTCCACCTAGGGGCCTCTGACCCCAGCAAGCTACCTAGGGGTCCAGCTCTCTGTCTGGACTAGCAGTATAGGCCCTAGGGTGCCCCTTTGCCCTCCGCCTAGGGGCCTTTGACCACAGCAAGCTTCCCGGGGGTCCACCTCTCTCCCTGGACTTGCAGTATAGGCCCCAGGGTGCCCCCTGGCCCTCCACCCAGGGGCCTCTGACCCTAGCAAGCTACCCAGGGGTATACCTCTCTCCCTGGACTTGCAGTATAGGCCCAAGAGTGCCCCCTGGCCCTCCACATAGGGGCCTCTGTCCCCATCAAGCTTCCCAGGGGTCCACCTCTCCCCCTGGACTTGCAGTAGAGGCCCCTGGGTGCCCCCTTGCCCTCCACCCAGGTTCCTCTGACCCCAGCAAGCTACACAGGGGTCAACCTCTCTCCCTGGACTTGCAGTAGAGGCCCCAAGGTGCCCCCTGGCCCTCCACCTTATGGCCTCTGACCCCAGCAAGCTACACAGGGGTCAACCTCTCTCCCTGGACTTGCATTAGAGGCCCTAGGGTGCCCCCTGGCCCTCCACCAAGGGGCCTCTGACAGCAGGAAGCTGCCCAGGGGTCCACTTCTCTCCCAGGACTTGCAGTACAGGCCCCAGGGTGCCCACTGACCCTCCTCCTAGGGGCCTCTGACCCCAGCAAGCTACACAGGGGTCAACCTCTCTCCCTGGACTTGCAGTAGAGGCCCCAAGGTGCCCCCTGGCCCTCCACCTTATGGCCTCTGACCCCAGCAAGCTACACAGGGGTCAACCTTTCTCCCTGGACTTGCATTAGAGGCCCTAGGGTGCCCCCTGGCCCTCCACCAAGGGGCCTCTGACAGCAGGAAGCTGCCCAGGGGTCCACTTCTCTCCCAGGACTTGCAGTACAGGCCCCAGGGTGCCCACTGACCCTCTTCCTAGGGGCCTCTGACCACAGCAAGCTACCCAGGGGTCCACCTCTCTCCCTGGACTTGCAGTAGAGGCCCCAGGGTGCCCCTGGCCCTCCACCTAGGGCCTTCTGACCTCAGCAAGCTACCCAGGGGTTCACCTCTCTCCCTGCACTTGCAGTAGAGGCCCTAGGGTGCCCGCTGGCCCTTCACCTAGAGCTTCTGACCCCAGCAAGCTACCCAGGGGTCCACCTCTCTCCCTGGACTTATAGTAGAGGCACTAGAAAACCCCCTGGCCCTTCACTTAGGGGCCTCTGACCCCAGCAAGTTACCCAGGGGTCCACCTCTCTCTCTGGACTTGCAGTAGAGGCCACAGGGTGCCCACTGGCCCTCTTCCTAGGGGTCTCTGACCCCAGTAAGCCACCCAGGGCTCCACCTCTCCCCCTGGACTTGCAGTAGAGGCCCCAGGGTGCCCCGTGGCCCTCAACCTAGGGGCCTCTGACCCCAGCAAGCTACACAGGAGTCCACCTCTTTCCCTGGACTTGCATTAGAGGCCCTAGGGTGCCCCCTGGCCCTCCACCAAGGGGCCTCTGATAGCAGGAAGCTGCCCAGGGGTCCACTTCTCTCCCTGGACTTGCAGTAGAGGCCCCAGGGTGCCCACTGACCCTCCTCCTAGGGGCCTATTACCACAGCAAGCTACCCAGGGGTCCACCTCTCTCCCTGGACCTGCAGTGGAGGCCCCAGCGTGCTCCCTGGCCCTCCACCTATTGCCTCTGACCCCAGCAAGCTACCTAAGGGTTCCACCTCTCTCCCTGGAATTGCAGTAGAGGCCCCAGGGTGCCCCTGGCCCTCCACCTAGGGCCTTCTGACCTTAGCAAGCTACCCAGGGGTCCACCTCTCTCCCTGGACTTGCAGTAGAGGCCCTAGGGTGCCCCCTGGCCCTTCACCTAGAGCCTCTGACCCCAACAAGTTACCCAGGGGTCCACCTCTCTCTCTGGACTTGCAGTAGAGGCCACAGGGTGCCCACTGGCCCTCTTCCTAGGGGTCTCTGACCCCAGTAAGCTACCCAGGGCTCCACCTCTCCCCCTGGACTTGCAGTAGAGGCCCCAGGGTGCCCCCTGGCCCTTCACCTAGGGGCCTCTGACCCCAGCAAGCTACCCAGGGGTCCACCTCTCTCTCTGGACTTGCAGTAGAGGCCCCAGGGTGCCCCCTGGCCCTCCACATAGGGGCCTCTGACCCCAGCAAGCTACCCAGGGGTCCACCTCTCTCCCTGGACTTGCAGTAGAGGCCACAGGGTGCCCACTGGCCCTCTTCCTAGGGGCCTCTGACCCCAGCAAGCTACCCAGGGCTCCACCCCTCCCCCTGGACTTGCAGTAGAGGCCCCAGGGTGCCCCGTGGCCCTCAACCTAGGGGCCTCTGACCCCAGCAAGCTACACAGGGGTCAACCTCTCTCCCTGGACTTGCAGTAGAGGCCCCAAGGTGCCCCCTGGCCCTCCACCTTATGGCCTCTGACCCCAGCAAGCTACACAGGGGTCATCCTCTCTCCCTGGACTTGCATTAGAGGCCCTAGGGTGCCCCCTGGCCCTCCACCAAGGGGCCTCTGACAGCAGGAAGCTGCCCAGGGGTCCACTTCTCTCCCAGGACTTGCAGTACAGGCCCCAGGGTGCCCACTAACCCTCCTCCTAGGGGCCTCTGACCACAGCAAGCTACCCAGGGGTCCACCTCTCTCCCTGGACTTGCAGTAGAGGCCCCAGGGTGCCCCTGGCCCTCCACCTAGGGCCTTCTGACCTCAGCAAGCTACCCAGGGGTTCACCTCTCTCCCTGGACTTGCAGTAGAGGCCCTAGGGTGCCCGCTGGCCCTTCACCTAGAGCCTCTGACCCCAGCAAGCTACCCAGGGGTCCACCTCTCTCCCTGGACTTGCAGTGGAGGCCCCAGGGTGCTCCGTGGCCCTCCACCTATTGCCTCTGACCCCAGCAAGCTACCCAGGGGTTCCACCTCTCTCCCTGGACTTGCAGTAGAGGCCCCAGGGTGCCCCGTGGCCCTCAACCTAGGGGCCTCTGACCCCAGCAAGCTACCCAGGGGTCCACCTCTCTCCCTGGACTTGCAGTAGAGGCACTAGGGAACCCCCTGGCCCTTCACTTAGGGGCCTCTGACCCCAGCAAGCTACCCATGGCTCCACCTCTATCCCTGGACTTGCGGTATAGGCCCCAGGGTGCCCCCTTGCCGTAAACCTAGGGGCCTCTGACCCCAGCAAGCTACACAGGGGTCAACCTCTCTCCCTGGACATGCAGTAGAGGCCCCATGGTGCCCCCTGGCCCACCACCTTATGGCCTCTGACCCCAGCAAGCTACCCAGGGGTCCACCTCTCTCCCTGGACTTGCATTAGAGGCCCTAGGGTGCCCCCTGGCCCTCCACCAAGGGGCCTCTGACAGAAGGAAGCTGCCAGGGGTCCACCTCTCTCCCTGGACTTGCAGTACAGGCCCCAGGGTGACCACTGGCCCTCCTCCTAGAGGCCTCTGACCACAGCAAGCTAACCAGGGGTCCACCTCTCTCCCTGGACTTGCAGTAGAGGCCCCAGGGTGCTCCCTGGCCCTCCACCTATTGCCTATGACCCCAGCAAGCACCCCAGGGGTTCCACCTCTCTCCCTGGACTTGCAGTAGAGGCCCTAGGGTGCCCCCTGGCCCTCCACCTAGGGGCCTCTGACCCCAGCAAGCTACCCAGGGGTCCACCTCTCTCCCTTGACTTGCAGTAGAGGCCACAGGGTGCCCACTGGCACTCTTCCTAGGGGCCTCTGACCCCAGCAAGCTACCCAGGGGTCCACCTCTCTCCCTTGACTTGCAGTAGAGGCCACAGGGTGCCCCCTGGCCCTCCTCCTAGGGGCCTCTGACCCCAGCAAGCTACCCAAGGGTCCACCTCTCTTCCTGGACTTGAAATAGAGGCACTAGGGTGCCCCCTGGCCCTTCACTTAGGGGCCTTTGACCCCAGCAAGCTACTCAGGGCTCCACCTCTATCCCTGGACTTGCGGTATAGGCCCCAGGGTGCCCCCTTGCCCTCAACCTAGGGGCCTCTGACACCAGCAAGCTACCCAGGGGTCCACCTCTCTCACTGGACTTGCAGTAGAGGCCCCAGGGTGCCCCCTGGCCCTCCACCTAGGGGCCTCTGACCCCAGCAAGCTACCCAGGGGTCCACCTTTCTCCCAGGACTTGCAGTAGAGGCACTAGGGCACCCCCTGGCCCTTCACTTAGGGGCCTCTGACCCCAGCAAGCTACCCAGGGCTCCACCTCTATCCCTGGACTTGCGGTATAGGCCCCAGGGTGCCCCCTTGCCCTCAACCTAGGGGCCTCTGACCCCAGCAAGCTACACAGGGGTCAACCTCTCTCCCTGGACATGCAGTAGAGGCCCCAAGGTGCCCCCTGGCCCTCCACCTTATGGCCTCTGACCCCAGCAAGCTACCCAGGGGTCCACCTCTCTCCCTGGACTTAAATTAGAGGCCCTAGGGTGCCCCCTGGCCCTCCACCAAGGGGCCTATGACAGCAGAAAGCTGCCCAGGGGTCCACCTCTCTCCCTGGACTTGCAGTACAGGCCCCAGGGTGACCACTGGCCCTCCTCCTAGGGGCCTCTGACCACAGCAAGCTACTCAGGGGTCCACCTCTCTCCCTGGACTTGCAGTAGAGGCCCCAGGGTGCTCCCTGGCCCTCCACCTATTGCCTTTGACCTCAGCAAGCTACCCAGGGGTTCCACCTCTCTCCCTGGACTTGCAGTAGAGGCCCCAGGGTGCCCCTGGCCCTCCACCTAGGGCCTTCTGACCTCAGCAATCTACCCAGGGGTTCACCTCTCTCCCTGGACTTGCAGTAGAGGCCCTAGGGTGCCCCCTGGCCCTTCACCTAGGGGTCTCTGACCCCAGCAAGCTACCCAGGGGTCCACCTCTCTCTCTGGAAATGCAGTAGAGGCCCCAGGGTGCCCCCTGGCCCTTCACCTAGGGGCCTCTGACCCCAGCGAGCTACCCAGGGGTCCACCTCTCTCCCTGGACTTTTAGTAGAGGCCACAGGGTGCCCCCTGGCCCTACTTCTAGGGGCCTCTGACCCCAGCAAGCTACCCAGGGGTCCACCTCTATCCCTGGACTTGCGGTATAGGCCCCAGGGTGCCCCCTTGCCCTCAACCTAGGGGCCTCTAACCCCAGCAAGCTACACAGGGGTCAACCTCTCTCCCTGGACATGCAGTAGAGGCCCCAAGGTGCCCCCTGGCCCTCCACCTTATGGCCTCTGACCCCAGCAAGCTACCCAGGGGTCCACCTCTCTCCCTGGACTTAAATTAGAGGCCCTAGGGTGCCCCCTGGCCCTCCACCAAGGGGCCTTTGACAGCAGAAAGCTGCCCAGGGGTCCACCTCTCTCCCTGGACTTGCAGTACAGGCCCCAGGGTGACCACTGGCCCTCCTCCTAGGGGCCTCTGACCCCAGCAAGCTACTCAGGGGTCCACCTCTCTCCCTGGACTTGCAGTAGAGGCCCCAGGGTGCTCCCTGGCCCTCCACCTATTGCCTTTGACCTCAGCAAGCTACCCAGGGGTTCCACCTCTCTCCCTGGACTTGTAGTAGAGGCCCCAGGGTGCCCCTGGCCCTCCACCTAGGGCCTTCTGACCTCAGCAATCTACCCAGGGGTTCACCTCTCTCCCTGGACTTGCAGTAGAGGCCCTAGGGTGCCCCCTGGCCCTTCACCTAGGGGTCTCTGACCCCAGCAAGCTACCCAGGGGTCCACGTCTCTCTCTGGAAATGCAGTAGAGGCCCCAGGGTGCCCCCTGGCCCTTCACCTAGGGGCCTCTGACCCCAGCGAGCTACCCAGGGGTCCACCTCTCTCCCTGGACTTTTAGTAGAGGCCACAGGGTGCCCCCTGGCCCTACTTCTAGGGGCCTCTGACCCCAGCAAGCTACCCAGGGGTCCACCTCTATCCCTGGACTTGCGGTATAGGCCCCAGGGTGCCCCCTTGCCCTCAACCTAGGGGCCTCTGACCCCAGCAAGCTACACAGGGGTCAACCTCTCTCCCTGGACATGCAGTAGAGGCCCCAAGGTGCCCCCTGGCCCTCCACCTTATGGCCTCTGACCCCAGCAAGCTACCCAGGGGTCCACCTCTCTCCCTGGACTTAAATTAGAGGCCCTAGGGTGCCCCCTGGCCCTCCACCAAGGGGCCTATGACAGCAGAAAGCTGCCCAGGGGTCCACCTCTCTCCCTGGACTTGCAGTACAGGCCCCAGGGTGACCACTGGCCCTCCTCCTAGGGGCCTCTGACCACAGCAAGCTACTCAGGGGTCCACCTCTCTCCCTGGACTTGCAGTAGAGGCCCCAGGGTGCTCCCTGGCCCTCCACCTATTGCCTTTGACCTCAGCAAGCTACCCAGGGGTTCCACCTCTCTCCCTGGACTTGCAGTAGAGGCCCTAGGGTGCCCCCTGGCCCTTCACCTAGGGGTCTCTGACCCCAGCAAGCTACCCAGGGGTCCACCTCTCTCTCTGGAAATGCAGTAGAGGCCCCAGGGTGCCCCCTGGCCCTTCACCTAGGGGCCTCTGACCCCAGCGAGCTACCCAGGGGTCCACCTCTCTCCCTGGACTTTTAGTAGAGGCCACAGGGTGCCCCCTGGCCCTACTTCTAGGGGCCTCTGACCCCAGCAAGCTACCCAGGGGTCCACCTCTCTCACTGGACTTGAAGTAGAGGCAGTAGGGTGCCCCCTGGCCCTTCACCTAGGGGCCTCTGACCCCAGCAAGCTAGCCAGGGGTCCACCTCTCTCACTGGACTTGCAGTAGAGGCCCCAGGGTGTCCCCTGGCCCTCCACCTAGGGGCTTCTGACCCCAGCAAGCTACCCAGGGGTCCACCTCTCTCACTGGACTTAGAGTAGAGGCTCTAGGGTGCCCCCTGGCCCTTCAACTAGGGGCCTCTTACCCCAGCTAGCTTCTCAGGGGTGCACCTCTCTCCCTGGACTTGCAGTAGAGGCCCTAGGGTGCCCCCTGGCCCTCCATCTAGGGGCGTCTGACCCCATCAAGCAACCCATGGATCCAGCTCTCTCTCTGGACTTGCAGTATAGGCCCCAGGGTGCCCCCTTGCCCTCAACCTAGGGGCCTCTGATCCCAGCAACTACCCATGGGTCCAGCTCTCTCTCTGGACTTGCAGTAAAGGCCCCAGGGTGCCCCTTTGCCCTCCACCTGTGGGCCTCTGACCCTAGCAAGCTACCCAGGGGTCCACCTCTCTCCCTGGACTTGCAGTATAGGCCCCAGGGTGACCCCTTGCCCTCCACGTAGGGGACTCTGACAGCAGGAAGCTTCCCAGGGGTCCACCTCTTTCCCTAGACTTGCAGTAGAGGCCACAGGGTGCCCATGGCCCTCTTCCTAGGGACCTCTGACCCCAGCAAGCTACCAAAGGGTCCACCTCTCTTCCTGGACTTGAAGTAGAGGCACTAGGGTGCCCCCTGGCCCTTCACCTAGGGGCCTCTGACCCCATCAAGCTACCCAGGGGTCCACCTCTCTCCCTGGACTTCCAGTAGAGGCCCCAGGGTGCTCCCTGGCCCTCCACCTATTGCCTCTGACCCCAGCAAGCTACCCAGGGGTTCCACCTCTCTCCCTGGACTTGCAGTAGAGGCCCCAGGGTGCCCCTGGCCCTCCACCTAGGGCCTTCTGACCTCAGCAAGCTACCCAGGGGTTCACCTCTCTCCCTGGACTTGCAGTAGAGGCCCTAGGGTGCCCCCTGGCCCTTCACCTAGGGGCCTCTGACCCCAGCAAGCTACCCAGGGGTCCACCTCTCTCTCTGGACTTGCAGTAGAGGCCCCAGGGTGCCCCCTGGCCCTCCACATAGGGGCCTCTGACCCCAGCAAGCTACCCAGGGGTCCACCTCTCTCCCTGGACTTGCGGTAGAGGCCACAGGGTGCCCACTGGCCCTCTTCCTAGGGGCCTCTGACCCCAGCAACATACCCAGGGCTCCACCTCTCCCCCTGGACTTGCAGTAGAGGCCCCAGGGTGCTCCCTGGCCCTCCACCTATTGCCTTTGACCCCAGCAAGCTACCCAGGGGTTCCACCTCTCTTCCTGGACTTGCAGTAGAGGCCCTAGGGTGCCCCCTGGCCCTCCATCTAGGGGCGTCTGACCCCTTCAAGCAACCCACGGATCCAGCCCTCTCCCTCGTCTTGCAGTATAGGCCCCAGGGTGCCCCCTTGCCCTCCACCCAGGGCCCTCTGACCCCAACAAGCTACCCAGGGGTCCAGCTCTCTGTCTGGACTAGCAGTATAGGCCCCAGGTTGCCCCTTTGCCCTCCACCTAGGGGCCTGTGACCACAGCAAGCTTCCCAGGGGTCCACCTCTCTCCCTGGACTTGCAGTATAGGCCCCAGGGTCCCCCCTGGCCCTCCACCCAGGGGCCTCTGACCCTAGCAAGCTACCCAGGGGTATATATCTCTCCCTGGACTTGCAGTATAGGCCCAAGTGTGCCCCCTCGCCCTCCACATAAAGGCCTCTGTCCCTATCAAGCTTCCCAGGGGTCCACATCTCCCCCTGGACTTGCAGTAGAGGTCCCAGGGTGCCCCCTGGCCCTCCACCTATGGGCCTCTGACCCCAGCAAGCTACCCAGGGGTCCACCTCTCTCACTGGACTTGCAGTAGAGGCCCTAGGGTGCCCCCTGGCCCTTCAACTAGGGGCCTCTGACACCAGCAAGCTACCCAGGGGTCCACCTCTCTCACTGGACTTGCAGTAGAGGCCCCAGGGTGCCCCCTGGCCCTCCACCTAGGGGCCTCTGACCCCAGCAAGCTACCCAGGGGTCCACCTTTCTCCCAGGACTTGCAGTAGAGGCACTAGGGCACCCCCTGGCCCTTCACTTAGGGGCCTCTGACCCCAGCAAGCTACCCAGGGCTCCACCTCTATCCCTGGACTTGCGGTATAGGCCCCAGGGTGCCCCCTTGCCCTCAACCTAGGGGCCTCTGACCCCAGCAAGCTACACAGGGGTCAACCTCTCTCCCTGGACATGCAGTAGAGGCCCCAAGGTGCCCCCTGGCCCCCCACCTTATGGCCTCTGACCCCAGCAAGCTACCCAGGGGTCCACCTCTCTCCCTGGACTTAAATTAGAGGCCCTAGGGTGCCCCCTGGCCCTCCACCAAGGGGCCTCTGACAGCAGAAAGCTGCCCAGGGGTCCACCTCTCTCCCTGGACTTGCAGTACAGGCCCCAGGGTGACCACTGGCCCTCCTCCTAGGGGCCTCTGACCACAGCAAGCTACTCAGGGGTCCACCTCTCTCCCTGGACTTGCAGTAGAGGCCCCAGGGTGCTCCCTGGCCCTCCACCTATTGCCTTTGACCTCAGCAAGCTACCCAGGGGTTCCACCTCTCTCCCTGGACTTGCAGTAGAGGCCCCAGGGTGACCCTGGCCCTCCACCTAGGGCCTTCTGACCTCAGCAAGCTACCCAGGGGTTCACCTCTCTCCCTGGACTTGCAGTAGAGGCCCTAGGGTGCCCCCTGGCCCTTCACCTAGGGGCCTCTGACCCCAGCAAGCTACCCAGGGGTCCACCTCTCTCTCTGGACTTGCAGTAGAGGCCCCAGGGTGCCCCCTGGCCCTCCACATAGGGGCCTCTGACCCCAGCAAGCTACCCAGGGGTCCACCTCTCTCCCTGGACTTGCGGTAGAGGCCACAGGGTGCCCACTGGCACTCTTCCTAGGGGCCTCTGACCCCAGCAAGCTACCCAGGGGTCCACCTCTCTCACTGGACTTGAAGTAGAGGCAGTAGGGTGCCCCCTGGCCCTTCACCTAGGGGCCTCTGACCCCAGCAAGCTAGCCAGGGGTCCACCTCTCTCACTGGACTTGCAGTAGAGGCCCCAGGGTGTCCCCTGGCCCTCCACCTAGGGGCTTCTGACCCCAGCAAGCTACCCAGGGGTCCACCTCTCTCACTGGACTTAGAGTAGAGGCTCTAGGGTGCCCCCTGGCCCTTCAACTAGGGGCCTCTTACCCCAGCTAGCTTCTCAGGGGTGCACCTCTCTCCCTGGACTTGCAGTAGAGGCCCTAGGGTGCCCCCTGGCCCTCCATCTAGGGGCGTCTGACCCCATCAAGCAACCCATGGATCCAGCTCTCTCTCTGGACTTGCAGTATAGGCCCCAGGGTGCCCCCTTGCCCTCAACCTAGGGGCCTCTGATCCCAGCAACTACCCATGGGTCCAGCTCTCTCTCTGGACTTGCAGTAAAGGCCCCAGGGTGCCCCTTTGCCCTCCACCTGTGGGCCTCTGACCCTAGCAAGCTACCCAGGGGTCCACCTCTCTCCCTGGACTTGCAGTATAGGCCCCAGGGTGACCCCTTGCCCTCCACGTAGGGGACTCTGACAGCAGGAAGCTTCCCAGGGGTCCACCTCTTTCCCTAGACTTGCAGTAGAGGCCACAGGGTGCCCATGGCCCTCTTCCTAGGGACCTCTGACCCCAGCAAGCTACCCAGGGGTTCCACCTCTCTCCCTGGACTTGCAGTAGAGGCCCCAGGGTGCCCCTGGCCCTCCACCTAGGGCCTTCTGACCTCAGCAAGCTACCCAGGGGTTCACCTCTCTCCCTGGACTTGCAGTAGAGGCCCTAGGGTGCCCCCTGGCCCTTCACCTAGGGGCCTCTGACCCCAGCAAGCTACCCAGGGGTCCACCTCTCTCTCTGGACTTGCAGTAGAGGCCCCAGGGTGCCCCCTGGCCCTCCACATAGGGGCCTCTGACCCCAGCAAGCTACCCAGGGGTCCACCTCTCTCCCTGGACTTGCGGTAGAGGCCACAGGGTGCCCACTGGCCCTCTTCCTAGGGGCCTCTGACCCCAGCAACATACCCAGGGCTCCACCTCTCCCCCTGGACTTGCAGTAGAGGCCCCAGGGTGCTCCCTGGCCCTCCACCTATTGCCTTTGACCCCAGCAAGCTACCCAGGGGTTCCACCTCTCTTCCTGGACTTGCAGTAGAGGCCCTAGGGTGCCCCCTGGCCCTCCATCTAGGGGCGTCTGACCCCTTCAAGCAACCCACGGATCCAGCCCTCTCCCTCGTCTTGCAGTATAGGCCCCAGGGTGCCCCCTTGCCCTCCACCCAGGGCCCTCTGACCCCAACAAGCTACCCAGGGGTCCAGCTCTCTGTCTGGACTAGCAGTATAGGCCCCAGGTTGCCCCTTTGCCCTCCACCTAGGGGCCTGTGACCACAGCAAGCTTCCCAGGGGTCCACCTCTCTCCCTGGACTTGCAGTATAGGCCCCAGGGTCCCCCCTGGCCCTCCACCCAGGGGCCTCTGACCCTAGCAAGCTACCCAGGGGTATATATCTCTCCCTGGACTTGCAGTATAGGCCCAAGTGTGCCCCCTCGCCCTCCACATAAAGGCCTCTGTCCCTATCAAGCTTCCCAGGGGTCCACATCTCCCCCTGGACTTGCAGTAGAGGTCCCAGGGTGCCCCCTGGCCCTCCACCTATGGGCCTCTGACCCCAGCAAGCTACCCAGGGGTCCACCTCTCTCACTGGACTTGCAGTAGAGGCCCTAGGGTGCCCCCTGGCCCTTCAACTAGGGGCCTCTGACACCAGCAAGCTACCCAGGGGTCCACCTCTCTCACTGGACTTGCAGTAGAGGCCCCAGGGTGCCCCCTGGCCCTCCACCTAGGGGCCTCTGACCCCAGCAAGCTACCCAGGGGTCCACCTTTCTCCCAGGACTTGCAGTAGAGGCACTAGGGCACCCCCTGGCCCTTCACTTAGGGGCCTCTGACCCCAGCAAGCTACCCAGGGCTCCACCTCTATCCCTGGACTTGCGGTATAGGCCCCAGGGTGCCCCCTTGCCCTCAACCTAGGGGCCTCTGACCCCAGCAAGCTACACAGGGGTCAACCTCTCTCCCTGGACATGCAGTAGAGGCCCCAAGGTGCCCCCTGGCCCCCCACCTTATGGCCTCTGACCCCAGCAAGCTACCCAGGGGTCCACCTCTCTCCCTGGACTTAAATTAGAGGCCCTAGGGTGCCCCCTGGCCCTCCACCAAGGGGCCTCTGACAGCAGAAAGCTGCCCAGGGGTCCACCTCTCTCCCTGGACTTGCAGTACAGGCCCCAGGGTGACCACTGGCCCTCCTCCTAGGGGCCTCTGACCACAGCAAGCTACTCAGGGGTCCACCTCTCTCCCTGGACTTGCAGTAGAGGCCCCAGGGTGCTCCCTGGCCCTCCACCTATTGCCTTTGACCTCAGCAAGCTACCCAGGGGTTCCACCTCTCTCCCTGGACTTGCAGTAGAGGCCCCAGGGTGACCCTGGCCCTCCACCTAGGGCCTTCTGACCTCAGCAATCTACCCAGGGGTTCACCTCTCTCACTGGACTTGCAGTAGAGGCCCTAGGGTGCCCCCTGGCCCTTCACCTAGGGGTCTCTGACCCCAGCAAGCTACCCAGGGTTCCACCTCTCTCTCTGGAAATGCAGTAGAGGCCCCAGGGTGCCCACTGGCCCTCCACCTAGGGGCCTCTGACCCCAGCGAGCTACCCAGGGGTCCACCTCTCTCCCTGGACTTTTAGTAGAGGCCACAGGGTGCCCCCTGGCCCTTCGCCTAGGGGCCTCTGACCCCAGCAAGCTAGCCAGGGGTCCACCTCTCTCACTGGACTTGCAGTAGAGGCCCCAGGGTGTCCCCTGGCCCTCCACCTAGGGGCCTCTGACCCCAGCAAGCTACCCAGGGGTCCACCTCTCTCACTGGACTTAGAGTAGAGGCTCTAGGGTGCCCCCTGGCCCTTCAACTAGGTGCCTCTGACACCAGCAAGCTACCCAGGGGTCCACCTCTCTCACTGGACTTGCAGTAGAGGCCACATGTTGCCCCCTGGCCCTACTTCTAGGGGCCTCTGACCCCAGCAAGCTACTCAGGGGTCCACCTCTCTCCCAGGACTTGCAGTAGAGGCACTAGGGCACCCCCTGGCCAATCACTTAGGGGCCTCTGACCCCAGCAAGCTACCCAGGGCTCCACCTCTATCCCTGGACTTGCGGTATAGGCCCCAGGGTGCCCCCTTGCCCTCAACCTAGGGGCCTCTGACCCCAGCAAGCTACACAGGGGTCAACCTCTCTCCCTGGACATGCAGTAGAGGCCCCAAGGTGCCCCCTGGCCCTCCACCTTATGGCCTCTGACCCTAGCAAGCTACCCAGGGGTCCACCTCTCTACCTGGACTTGCATTAGAGGCCCTAGGGTGCCCCCTGGCCCTCCACCAAGGGGCCTCTGACCCCAGCAAGCTACACAGGGGTCAACCTCTCTCTCTGGAAATGCAGTAGAGGCCCCAGGGTGCCCCCTGGCCCTCCACCTAGGGGCCTCTGACCCCAGCGAGCTACCAAGGGGTCCACCTCTCTCCCTGGACTTGCAGTAGAGGCCCTAGGGTGCCCCCTGGCCATCCACCAAGGGGCCACTGACAGCAGGAAGCTGCCCAGGGGTCCACCTCTTTCCCTGGACTTGCAGTAGAGGCCCCAGGATGCCCGCTGGCCTTCCACCTAGGGGCCTCTGACCCCAGCAAGCTTCTCATGGGTCCACCTTTCTCTCTGGACTTGCAGTAGAGGCCCTAGGGTGCCCCCTGGCCCTTCATCTACGGGTCTCTGACCCCAGCAAGCTACCCAGGGGTCCACCTCTCTCTCTGGAAATGCAGTAGAGGCCCCAGGGTGCCCCCTGGCCCTCCACCTAGGGGCCTCTGACCCCAGCGAGCTACCCAGGGGTCCACCTCTCTCCCTGGACTTGCAGTAGAGGCCACAGGGTGCCCACTGGCCCTCCTCCTAGGGGCCTCTGACCCCATCAAGCTTCCCAGGAGTCCAACTCTCCCCCTGGACTTGCAGTAGAGGCCCCTGGGTGCCCCGTGGCCCTCAACCTAGGGGCCTCAGACCCCAGCAAGCTTCCCAGGGGACCACCTCTCTCCCTGGACTTGCAGTAGAGGCCCCAGGGTACCCCCTGGCCCTCCACCTAGGGGCCTCTGACCCCAGCAAGCTACCTAGGGGTCCAGCTCTCTGTCTGGACTAGCAGTATAGGCCCTAGGGTGCCCCTTTGCCCTCCGCCTAGGGGCCTTTGACCACAGCAAGCTTCCCGGGGGTCCACCTCTCTCCCTGGACTTGCTGTATAGGCCCCAGGGTGCCCCCTGGCCCTCCACCCAGGGGCCTCTGACCCTAGCAAGCTACCCAGGGGTATACCTCTCTCCCTGGACTTGCAGTATAGGCCCAAGAGTGCCCCCTGGCCCTCCACATAGGGGCCTCTGTCCCCATCAAGCTTCCAAGGGGTCCACCTCTCCCCCTGGACTTGCAGTAGAGGCCCCTGGGTGCCCCCTTGCCCTCCACCCAGGTTCCTCTGACCCCAGCAAGCTACACAGGGGTCAACCTCTCTCCCTGGACTTGCAGTAGAGGCCCCAAGGTGCCCCCTTGCCCTCCACCTTATGGCCTCTGACCCTAGCAAGCTACACAGGGGTCAACCTCTCTCCCTGGACTTGCATTAGAGGCCCTAGGGTGCCCCCTGGCCCTCCACCAAGGGGCCTCTGACAGCAGGAAGCTGCCCAGGGGTCCACTTCTCTCCCAGGACTTGCAGTACAGGCCCCAGGGTGCCCACTGACCCTCCTCCTAGGGGCCTCTGACCCCAGCAAGCTACACAGGGGTCAACCTCTCTCCCTGGACTTGCAGTAGAGGCCCCAAGGTGCCCCCTGGCCCTCCACCTTATGGCCTCTGACCCCAGCAAGCTACACAGGGGTCAACCTTTCTCCCTGGACTTGCATTAGAGGCCCTAGGGTGCCCCCTGGCCCTCCACCAAGGGGCCTCTGACAGCAGGAAGCTGCCCAGGGGTCCACTTCTCTCCCAGGACTTGCAGTACAGGCCCCAGGGTGCCCACTGACCCTCTTCCTAGGGGCCTCTGACCACAGCAAGCTACCCAGGGGTCCACCTCTCTCCCTGGACTTGCAGTAGAGGCCCCAGGGTGCCCCTGGCCCTCCACCTAGGGCCTTCTGACCTCAGCAAGCTACCCAGGGGTTCACCTCTCTCCCTGCACTTGCAGTAGAGGCCCTAGGGTGCCCGCTGGCCCTTCACCTAGAGCTTCTGACCCCAGCAAGCTACCCAGGGGTCCACCTCTCTCCCTGGACTTATAGTAGAGGCACTAGAAAACCCCCTGGCCCTTCACTTAGGGGCCTCTGACCCCAGCAAGTTACCCAGGGGTCCACCTCTCTCTCTGGACTTGCAGTAGAGGCCACAGGGTGCCCACTGGCCCTCTTCCTAGGGGTCTCTGACCCCAGTAAGCTACCCAGGGCTCCACCTCTCCCCCTGGACTTGCAGTAGAGGCCCCAGGGTGCCCCGTGGCCCTCAACCTAGGGGCCTCTGACCCCAGCAAGCTACACAGGAGTCCACCTCTTTCCCTGGACTTGCATTAGAGGCCCTAGGGTGCCCCCTGGCCCTCCACCAAGGGGCCTCTGATAGCAGGAAGCTGCCCAGGGGTCCACTTCTCTCCCTGGACTTGCAGTAGAGGCCCCAGGGTGCCCACTGACCCTCCTCCTAGGGGCCTATTACCACAGCAAGCTACCCAGGGGTCCACCTCTCTCCCTGGACCTGCAGTGGAGGCCCCAGCGTGCTCCCTGGCCCTCCACCTATTGCCTCTGACCCCAGCAAGCTACCTAGGGGTTCCACCTCTCTCCCTGGAATTGCAGTAGAGGCCCCAGGGTGCCCCTGGCCCTCCACCTAGGGCCTTCTGACCTTAGCAAGCTACCCAGGGGTCCACCTCTCTCCCTGGACTTGCAGTAGAGGCCCTAGGGTGCCCCCTGGCCCTTCACCTAGAGCCTCTGACCCCAACAAGTTACCCAGGGGTCCACCTCTCTCTCTGGACTTGCAGTAGAGGCCACAGGGTGCCCACTGGCCCTCTTCCTAGGGGTCTCTGACCCCAGTAAGCTACCCAGGGCTCCACCTCTCCCCCTGGACTTGCAGTAGAGGCCCCAGGGTGCCCCGTGGCCCTCAACCTAGGGGCCTCTGACCCCAGCAAGCTACCCAGGGCTCCACCTCTATCCCTGGACTTGCGGTATAGGCCCCAGGGTGCCCCCTTGCCCTCAACCTAGGGGCCTCTGACCCCAGCAAGCTACACAGGGGTCAACCTCTCTCCCTGGACATGCAGTAGAGGCCCCAAGGTGCCCCCTGGCCCTCCACCTTATGGCCTCTGACCCCAGCAAGCTACCCTGGGGTCCACCTCTTACCCTGGACTTGCAGTAGAGGCCCCAGGGTGCCCCTTGGCCCTCCAGCTAGGGGCCTCTGACCCCAGCAAGCTACCTAGGGGTCCACCTCTCTCATTGGACTTGCAGTAGAGGCCACAGGGTGCCCCTGGCCCTCTTCCTAGGGGCCTCTGACCCCAGCAAGCTACCAAGGGGTCCACCTCTCTTCCTGGAGTTGAAGTAGAGGCACTAGGGTGCCCCCTGGCCCTTCACCTAGGGGCCTTTGACCCCAGCAAGCTACCCAGGGGTCCACCTCTCTCCCTGGACTTCCATCAGAGGCCCCAGGGTGCTCCCTGGCCCTCCACCTATTGCCTCTGACCCCAGCAAGCTACCCAGGGGTTCCACCTCTCTCCCTGGACTTGCAGTAGAGGCCCCAGGGTGCCCCTGGCCCTCCACCTAGGGCCTTCTGACCTCAGCAAGCTACCCAGGGGTTCACCTCTCTCCCTGGACTTGCAGTAGAGGCCCTAGGGTGCCCCCTGGCCCTTCACCTAGGGGCCTCTGACCCCAGCAAGCTACCCAGGGGTCCACCTCTCTCTCTGGACTTGCAGTAGAGGCCCCAGGGTGCCCCCAGGCCCTCCACATAGGGGCCTCTGACCCCAGCAAGCTACCCAGGGGTCCACCTCTCTCCCTGGACTTGCAGTAGAGGCCACAGGGTGCCCACTGGCCCTCTTCCTAGGGGCCTCTGACCCAAGCAAGCTACACAGGGCTCCACCTCTATCCCTGGACTTGCAGTAGAGGCCCCAGGGTGCCCCCTGGCCCTCAACCTAGGGGCCTCTGACCCCAGCAAGCTACACAGGGGTCAACCTCTCTCCCTGGACTTGCAGTAGAGGCCCCAAGGTGCCCCCTGGCCCTCCACCTTATGGCCTCTTACCCCAGCAAGCTACACAGGGGTCAACCTCTCTCCCTGGACTTGCTTTAGAGGCCCTAGGGTGCCCCCTGGCCCTCCACCAAGGGGCCTCTGACAGCAGGAAGCTGCCCAGGGGTCCACTTCTCTCCCAGGACTTGCAGTACAGGCCCCAGGGTGCCCACTGACCCTCCTCCTAGGGGCCTATTACCACAGCAAGCTACCCAGGGGTCCACCTCTCTCCCTGGACCTGCAGTGGAGGCCCCAGCGTGCTCCCTGGCCCTCCACCTATTGCCTCTCACCCAAGCAAGCTACCCAGGGGTTCCACCTCTCTCCCTGGACTTGCAGTAGAGGCCCCAGGGTGCCCCTGGCCCTCCACCTAGGGCCTTCTGACCTTAGCAAGCTACCCAGGGGTCCACCTCTCTCCCTGGACTTGCAGTAGAGGCCCTAGGGTGCCCCCTGGCCCTTCACCTAGAGCCTCTGTCCCCAGCAAGTTACCCAGGGGTCCACCTCTCTCTCTGGACTTGCAGTAGAGGCCCCAGGGTGCCCCCTGGCCCTCCACCTAGGGGCCTCTGACCCCAGCAAGCTACCCAGGGGTCCACCTCTCTCCCTGGACTTGCAGTAGAGGCCACAGGATGCCCACTGGCCCTCTTCCTAGGGGTCTCTGACCCCAGTAAGCTACCCAGGGCTCCACCTCTCCCCCTGGACTTGCAGTAGAGGCCCCAGGGTGCCCCGTGGCCCTCAACCTAGGGGCCTCCGACCCCAGCAAGCTACCCTGGGGTCCACCTCTCACCCTGGACTTGCAGTAGAGGCCCCAGGGTGCCCCCTGGCCCTCCACCTAGGGGCCTCTGACCCCAGCAAGCTACCTAGGGGTCCACCTCTCTCATTGGACTTGCAGTAGAGGCCACAGGGTGCCCCTGGCCCTCTTCCTAGGGGCCTCTGACCCCAGCAAGCTACCAAGGGGTCCACCTCTCTTCCTGGACTTGAAGTAGAGGCACTAGGGTGCCCCCTGGCCCTTCACCCAGGGGCCTTTGACCCCAGCAAGCTACCCAGGGGTCCACCTCTCTCCCTGGACTTCCATCAGAGGCCCCAGGGTGCTCCCTGGCCCTCCACCTATTGCCTCTGACCCCAGCAAGCTACCCAGGGGTTCCACCTCTCTCCCTGGACTTGCAGTAGAGGCCCCAGGGTGCCCCTGGCCCTCCACCTAGGGCCTTCTGACCTCAGCAAGCTACCCAGGGGTTCACCTCTCTCCCTGGACTTGCAGTAGAGGCCCTAGGGTGCCCCCTGGCCCTTCACCTAGGGGCCTCTGACCCCAGCAAGCTACCCAGGGGTTCACCTCTCTCCCTGGACTTGCAGTAGAGGCCCTAGGGTGCCCCGTGGCCCTCAACCTAGGGGCCTCTGACCCCAGCAAGCTACCCTGGGGTCCACCTCTCACCCTGGACTTGCAGTAGAGGCCCCAGGGTGCCCCCTGGCCCTCCACCTAGGGGCCTCTGACCCCAGCAAGCTACCTATTGGTCCACCTCTCTCATTGGACTTGCAGTAGAGGAAACAGGGTGCCCCTGGCCCTCTTCCTAGGGGCCTCTGACCCCAGCAAGCTACCAAAGGGTCCACCTCTCTTCCTGGACTTGAAGTAGAGGCACTAGGGTGCCCCCTGGCCCTTCACCTAGGGGCCTTTGACCCCAGCAAGCTACCCAGGGGTCCACCTCTCTCCCTGGACTTCCAGTAGAGGCCCCAGGGTGCTCCCTGGCCCTCCACCTATTGCCTCTGACCCCAGCAAGCTACCCAGGGGTTCCACCTCTCTCCCTGGACTTGCAGTAGAGGCCCCAGGGTGCCCCTGGCCCTCCACCTAGGGCCTTCTGACCTCAGCAAGCTACCCAGGGGTTCACCTCTCTCCCTGGACTTGCAGTAGAGGCCCTAGGGTGCCCCCTGGCCCTCCACATAGGGGCCTCTGACCCCAGCAAGCTACCCAGGGGTCCACCTCTCTCCCTGGACTTGCAGTAGAGGCCACAGGGTGCCCACTGGCCCTCTTCCTAGGGGCCTCTGACCCCAGCAAGCTACCCAGGGCTCCACCCCTCCCCCTGGACTTGCAGTAGAGGCCCTAGGGTGCCCCCTGGCCCTCCACATAGGGGCCTCTGACCCCAGCAAGCTACCCAGGGGTCCATCTCTCTCCCTGGACTTGCAGTAGAGGCCACAGGGTGCCCACTGGCCCTCTTCCTAGGGGCCTCTGACCCCAGCAAGCTACCCAGGGCTCCACCCCTCCCCCTGGACTTGCAGTAGAGGCCCCAGGGTGCCCCGTGGCCCTCAACCTAGGGGCCTCTGACCCCAGCAAGCTACACAGGGGTCAACCTCTCTCCCTGGACTTGCAGTAGAGGCCCTAGGGTGCCCCCTGGCCCTTCACCTAGAGCCTCTGACCCCAGCAAGTTACCCAGGGGTCCACCTCTCTCTCTGGACTTGCAGTAGAGGCCCCAGGGTGCCCCCTGGCCCTCCACCTAGGGGCCTCTGACCCCAGCAAGCTACCCAGGGGTCCACCTCTCTCCCTGGACTTGCAGTAGAGGCCACAGGGTGCCCACTGGCCCTCTTCCTAGGGGCCTCTGACCCCAGCAAGCTACCCAGGGCTCCACCCCTCCCCCTGGACTTGCAGTAGAGGCCCTAGGGTGCCCCTGGCCCTCTTCCTAGGGGCCTCTGACCCCAGCAAGCTACCAAAGGGTCCACCTCTCTTCCTGGACTTGAAGTAGAGGCACTAGGGTGCCCCCTGGCCCTTCACCTAGGGGCCTTTGACCCCAGCAAGCTACCCAGGGGTCCACCTCTCTCCCTGGACTTCCAGTAGAGGCCCCAGGGTGCTCCCTGGCCCTCCACCTATTGCCTCTGACCCCAGCAAGCTACCCAGGGGTTCCACCTCTCTCCCTGGACTTGCAGTAGAGGCCCCAGGGTGCCCCTGGCCCTCCACCTAGGGCCTTCTGACCTCAGCAAGCTACCCAGGGGTTCACCTCTCTCCCTGGACTTGCAGTAGAGGCCCTAGGGTGCCCCCTGGCCCTCCACATAGGGGCCTCTGACCCCAGCAAGCTACCCAGGGGTTCCACCTCTCTTCCTGGACTTGCAGTAGAGGCCCTAGGGTGCCCCCTGGCCCTCCATCTAGGGGCGTCTGACCCCTTCAAGCAACCCACGGATACAGCCCTCTCCCTCGTCTTGCAGTATAGGCCCCAGGGTGCCCCCTTGCCCTCCACCCAGGGCCCTCTGACCCCAACAAGCTACCCAGGGGTCCAGCTCTCTTTCTGGACTAGCAGTATAGGCCCCAGGTTGCCCCTTTGCCCTCCACCTAGGGGCCTGTGACCACAGCAAGCTTCCCAGGGGTCCACCTCTCTCCCTGGACTTGCAGTATAGGCCCCAGGGTCCCCCCTGGCCCTCCACCCAGGGGCCTCTGACCCTAGCAAGCTACCCAGGGGTATATATCTCTCCCTGGACTTGCAGTATAGGCCCAAGTGTGCCCCCTCGCCCTCCACATAAAGGCCTCTGTCCCTATCAAGCTTCCCAGGGGTCCACATCTCCCCCTGGACTTGCAGTAGAGGTCCCAGGGTGCCCCCTGGCCCTCCACCTATGGGCCTCTGACCCCAGCAAGCTACCCAGGGGTCCACCTCTCTCACTGGACTTGCAGTAGAGGCCCTAGGGTGCCCCCTGGCCCTTCAACTAGGGGCCTCTGACACCAGCAAGCTACCCAGGGGTCCACCTCTCTCACTGGACTTGCAGTAGAGGCCCCAGGGTGCCCCCTGGCCCTCCACCTAGGGGCCTCTGACCCCAGCAAGCTACCCAGGGGTCCACCTTTCTCCCAGGACTTGCAGTAGAGGCACTAGGGCACCCCCTGGCCCTTCACTTAGGGGCCTCTGACCCCAGCAAGCTACCCAGGGCTCCACCTCTATCCCTGGACTTGCGGTATAGGCCCCAGGGTGCCCCCTTGCCCTCAACCTAGGGGCCTCTGACCCCAGCAAGCTACACAGGGGTCAACCTCTCTCCCTGGACATGCAGTAGAGGCCCCAAGGTGCCCCCTGGCCCCCCACCTTATGGCCTCTGACCCCAGCAAGCTACCCAGGGGTCCACCTCTCTCCCTGGACTTAAATTAGAGGCCCTAGGGTGCCCCCTGGCCCTCCACCAAGGGGCCTCTGACAGCAGAAAGCTGCCCAGGGGTCCACCTCTCTCCCTGGACTTGCAGTACAGGCCCCAGGGTGACCACTGGCCCTCCTCCTAGGGGCCTCTGACCACAGCAAGCTACTCAGGGGTCCACCTCTCTCCCTGGACTTGCAGTAGAGGCCCCAGGGTGCTCCCTGGCCCTCCACCTATTGCCTTTGACCTCAGCAAGCTACCCAGGGGTTCCACCTCTCTCCCTGGACTTGCAGTAGAGGCCCCAGGGTGCCCCTGGCCCTCCACCTAGGGCCTTCTGACCTCAGCAATCTACCCAGGGGTTCACCTCTCTCACTGGACTTGCAGTAGAGGCCCTAGGGTGCCCCCTGGCCCTTCACCTAGGGGTCTCTGACCCCAGCAAGCTACCCAGGGTTCCACCTCTCTCTCTGGAAATGCAGTAGAGGCCCCAGGGTGCCCCCTGGCCCTCCACCTAGGGGCCTCTGACCCCAGCGAGCTACTCAGGGGTCCACCTCTCTCCCTGGACTTTTAGTAGAGGCCACAGGGTGCCCCCGGGCCCTTCGCCTAGGGGCCTCTGACCCCAGCAAGCTAGCCAGGGGTCCACCTCTCTCACTGGACTTGCAGTAGAGGCCCCAGGGTGTCCCCTGGCCCTCCACCTAGGGGCCTCTGACCCCAGCAAGCTACCCAGGGGTCCACCTCTCTCACTGGACTTAGAGTAGAGGCTCTAGGGTGCCCCCTGGCCCTTCAACTAGGGGCCTCTGACACCAGCAAGCTACCCAGGGGTCCACCTCTCTCACTGGACTTGCAGTAGAGGCCACATGTTGCCCCCTGGCCCTACTTCTAGGGGCCTCTGACCCCAGCAAGCTACTCAGGGGTCCACCTCTCTCCCAGGACTTGCAGTAGAGGCACTAGGGCACCCCCTGGCCCTTCACTTAGGGGCCTCTGACCCCAGCAAGCTACCCAGGGCTCCACCTCTATCCCTGGACTTGCGGTATAGGCCCCAGGGTGCCCCCTTGCCCTCAACCTAGGGGCCTCTGACCCCAGCAAGCTACACAGGGGTCAACCTCTCTACCTGGACATGCAGTAGAGGCCCCAAGGTGCCCCCTGGCCCTCCACCTTATGGCCTCTGACCCTAGCAAGCTACCCAGGGGTCCACCTCTCTACCTGGACTTGCATTAGAGGCCCTAGGGTGCCCCCTGGCCCTCCACCAAGGGGCCTCTGACCCCAGCAAGCTACACAGGGGTCAACCTCTCTCTCTGGAAATGCAGTAGAGGCCCCAGGGTGCCCCCTGGCCCTCCACCTAGGGGCCTCTGACCCCAGCGAGCTACCAAGGGGTCCACCTCTCTCCCTGGACTTTTAGTAGAGGCCACAGGGTGCCCCCTGGCCCTACTTCTAGGGGCCTCTGACCCCAGCAAGCTACCCAGGGGTCCACCTCTCTCACTGGACTTGAAGTAGAGGCACTAGGGTGCCCCCTGGCCCTTCGCCTAGGGGCCTCTGACCCCCAGCAAGCTAGACAGGGGTCCACCTCTCTCACTGGACTTGCAGTAGAGGCCCCAAGGTGCCCCCTGGCCCTCCACCTTTTGGCCTCTGACCCCAGCAAGCTACCCAGGGGTCCACCTCTCTCCCTGGACTTGCAGTAGAGGCCCTAGGGTGCCCCCTGGCCATCCACCAAGGGGCCACTGACAGCAGGAAGCTGCCCAGGGGTCCACCTCTTTCCCTGGACTTGCAGTAGAGGCCCCAGGATGCCCGCTGGCCTTCCACCTAGGGGCCTCTGACCCCAGCAAGCTTCTCATGGGTCCACCTTTCTCTCTGGACTTGCAGTAGAGGCCCTAGGGTGCCCCCTGGCCCTTCATCTACGGGTCTCTGACCCCAGCAAGCTACCCAGGGGTCCACCTCTCTCTCTGGAAATGCAGTAGAGGCCCCAGGGTGCCCCCTGGCCCTCCACCTAGGGGCCTCTGACCCCAGCGAGCTACCCAGGGGTCCACCTCTCTCCCTGGACTTGCAGTAGAGGCCACAGGGTGCCCACTGGCCCTCCTCCTAGGGGCCTCTGACCCCATCAAGCTTCCCAGGAGTCCAACTCTCCCCCTGGACTTGCAGTAGAGGCCCCTGGGTGCCCCGTGGCCCTCAACCTAGGGGCCTCAGACCCCAGCAAGCTTCCCAGGGGACCACCTCTCTCCCTGGACTTGCAGTAGAGTCCCCAGGGTACCCCCTGGCCCTCCACCTAGGGGCCTCTGACCCCAGCAAGCTACCTAGGGGTCCAGCTCTCTGTCTGGACTAGCAGTATAGGCCCTAGGGTGCCCCTTTGCCCTCCGCCTAGGGGCCTTTGACCACAGCAAGCTTCCTGGGGGTCCACCTCTCTCCCTGGACTTGCAGTATAGGCCCCAGGGTGCCCCCTGGCCCTCCACCCAGGGGCCTCTGACCCTAGCAAGCTACCCAGGGGTATACCTCTCTCCCTGGACTTGCAGTATAGGCCCAAGAGTGCCCCCTGGCCCTCCACATAGGGGCCTCTGTCCCCATCAAGCTTCCCAGGGGTCCACCTCTCCCCCTGGACTTGCAGTAGAGGCCCCTGGGTGCCCCCTTGCCCTCCACCCAGGTTCCTCTGACCCCAGCAAGCTACACAGGGGTCAACCTCTCTCCCTGGACTTGCAGTAGAGGCCCCAAGGTGCCCCCTGGCCCTCCACCTTATGGCCTCTGACCCCAGCAAGCTACACAGGGGTCAACCTCTCTCCCTGGACTTGCATTAGAGGCCCTAGGGTGCCCCCTGGCCCTCCACCAAGGGGCCTCTGACAGCAGGAAGCTGCCCAGGGGTCCACTTCTCTCCCAGGACTTGCAGTACAGGCCCCAGGGTGCCCACTGACCCTCCTCCTAGGGGCCTCTGACCCCAGCAAGCTACACAGGGGTCAACCTCTCTCCCTGGACTTGCAGTAGAGGCCCCAAGGTGCCCCCTGGCCCTCCACCTTATGGCCTCTGACCCCAGCAAGCTACACAGGGGTCAACCTTTCTCCCTGGACTTGCATTAGAGGCCCTAGGGTGCCCCCTGGCCCTCCACCAAGGGGCCTCTGACAGCAGGAAGCTGCCCAGGGGTCCACTTCTCTCCCAGGACTTGCAGTACAGGCCCCAGGGTGCCCACTGACCCTCTTCCTAGGGGCCTCTGACCACAGCAAGCTACCCAGGGGTCCACCTCTCTCCCTGGACTTGCAGTAGAGGCCCCAGGGTGCCCCTGGCCCTCCACCCAGGGCCTTCTGACCTCAGCAAGCTACCCAGGGGTTCACCTCTCTCCCTGCACTTGCAGTAGAGGCCCTAGGGTGCCCGCTGGCCCTTCACCTAGAGCTTCTGACCCCAGCAAGCTACCCAGGGGTCCACCTCTCTCCCTGGACTTATAGTAGAGGCACTAGAAAACCCCCTGGCCCTTCACTTAGGGGCCTCTGACCCCAGCAAGTTACCCAGGGGTCCACCTCTCTCTCTGGACTTGCAGTAGAGGCCACAGGGTGCCTACTGGCCCTCTTCCTAGGGGTCTCTGACCCCAGTAAGCTACCCAGGGCTCCACCTCTCCCCCTGGACTTGCAGTAGAGGCCCCAGGGTGCCCCGTGGCCCTCAACCTAGGGGCCTCTGACCCCAGCAAGCTACACAGGAGTCCACCTCTTTCCCTGGACTTGCATTAGAGGCCCTAGGGTGCCTCCTGGCCCTTCACCAAGGGGCCTCTGATAGCAGGAAGCTGCCCAGGGGTCCACTTCTCTCCCTGGACTTGCAGTAGAGGCCCCAGGGTGCCCACTGACCCTCCTCCTAGGGGCCTCTGACCCCAGCAAGCTACACAGGGGTCAACCTCTCTCCCTGGACTTGCAGTAGAGGCCCCAAGGTGCCCCCTGGCCCTCCACCTTATGGCCTCTGACCCCAGCAAGCTACACAGGGGTCAACCTTTCTCCCTGGACTTGCATTAGAGGCCCTAGGGTGCCCCCTGGCCCTCCACCAAGGGGCCTCTGACAGCAGGAAGCTGCCCAGGGGTCCACTTCTCTCCCAGGACTTGCAGTACAGGCCCCAGGGTGCCCACTGACCCTCTTCCTAGGGGCCTCTGACCACAGCAAGCTACCCAGGGGTCCACCTCTCTCCCTGGACTTGCAGTAGAGGCCCCAGGGTGCCCCTGGCCCTCCACCTAGGGCCTTCTGACCTCAGCAAGCTACCCAGGGGTTCACCTCTCTCCCTGCACTTGCAGTAGAGGCCCTAGGGTGCCCGCTGGCCCTTCACCTAGAGCTTCTGACCCCAGCAAGCTACCCAGGGGTCCACCTCTCTCCCTGGACTTATAGTAGAGGCACTAGAAAACCCCCTGGCCCTTCACTTAGGGGCCTCTGACCCCAGCAAGTTACCCAGGGGTCCACCTCTCTCTCTGGACTTGCAGTAGAGGCCACAGGGTGCCCACTGGCCCTCTTCCTAGGGGTCTCTGACCCCAGTAAGCTACCCAGGGCTCCACCTCTCCCCCTGGACTTGCAGTAGAGGCCCCAGGGTGCCCCGTGGCCCTCAACCTAGGGGCCTCTGACCCCAGCAAGCTACACAGGAGTCCACCTCTTTCCCTGGACTTGCATTAGAGGCCCTAGGGTGCCCCCTGGCCCTCCACCAAGGGGCCTCTGATAGCAGGAAGCTGCCCAGGGGTCCACTTCTCTCCCTGGACTTGCAGTAGAGGCCCCAGGGTGCCCACTGACCCTCCTCCTAGGGGCCTATTACCACAGCAAGCTACCCAGGGGTCCACCTCTCTCCCTGGACCTGCAGTGGAGGCCCCAGCGTGCTCCCTGGCCCTCCACCTATTGCCTCTGACCCCAGCAAGCTACCTAGGGGTTCCACCTCTCTCCCTGGAATTGCAGTAGAGGCCCCAGGGTGCCCCTGGCCCTCCACCTAGGGCCTTCTGACCTTAGCAAGCTACCCAGGGGTCCACCTCTCTCCCTGGACTTGCAGTAGAGGCCCTAGGGTGCCCCCTGGCCCTTCACCTAGAGCCTCTGACCCCAACAAGTTACCCAGGGGTCCACCTCTCTCTCTGGACTTGCAGTAGAGGCCACAGGGTGCCCACTGGCCCTCTTCCTAGGGGTCTCTGACCCCAGTAAGCTACCCAGGGCTCCACCTCTCCCCCTGGACTTGCAGTAGAGGCCCCAGGGTGCCCCGTGGCCCTCAACCTAGGGGCCTCTGACCCCAGCAAGCTACCCAGGGCTCCACCTCTATCCCTGGACTTGCGGTATAGGCCCCAGGGTGCCCCCTTGCCCTCAACCTAGGGGCCTCTGACCCCAGCAAGCTACACAGGGGTCAACCTCTCTCCCTGGACATGCAGTAGAGGCCCCAAGGTGCCCCCTGGCCCTCCACCTTATGGCCTCTGACCCCAGCAAGCTACCCTGGGGTCCACCTCTTACCCTGGACTTGCAGTAGAGGCCCCAGGGTGCCCCTTGGCCCTCCAGCTAGGGGCCTCTGACCCCAGCAAGCTACCTAGGGGTCCACCTCTCTCATTGGACTTGCAGTAGAGGCCACAGGGTGCCCCTGGCCCTCTTCCTAGGGGCCTCTGACCCCAGCAAGCTACCAAGGGGTCCACCTCTCTTCCTGGAGTTGAAGTAGAGGCACTAGGGTGCCCCCTGGCCCTTCACCTAGGGGCCTTTGACCCCAGCAAGCTACCCAGGGGTCCACCTCTCTCCCTGGACTTCCATCAGAGGCCCCAGGGTGCTCCCTGGCCCTCCACCTATTGCCTCTGACCCCAGCAAGCTACCCAGGGGTTCCACCTCTCTCCCTGGACTTGCAGTAGAGGCCCCAGGGTGCCCCTGGCCCTCCACCTAGGGCCTTCTGACCTCAGCAAGCTACCCAGGGGTTCACCTCTCTCCCTGGACTTGCAGTAGAGGCCCTAGGGTGCCCCCTGGCCCTTCACCTAGGGGCCTCTGACCCCAGCAAGCTACCCAGGGGTCCACCTCTCTCTCTGGACTTGCAGTAGAGGCCCCAGGGTGCCCCCTGGCCCTCCACATAGGGGCCTCTGACCCCAGCAAGCTACCCAGGGGTCCACCTCTCTCCCTGGACTTGCAGTAGAGGCCACAGGGTGCCCACTGGCCCTCTTCCTAGGGGCCTCTGACCCAAGCAAGCTACACAGGGCTCCACCTCTATCCCTGGACTTGCAGTAGAGGCCCCAGGGTGCCCCCTGGCCCTCAACCTAGGGGCCTCTGACCCCAGCAAGCTACACAGGGGTCAACCTCTCTCCCTGGACTTGCAGTAGAGGCCCCAAGGTGCCCCCTGGCCCTCCACCTTATGGCCTCTTACCCCAGCAAGCTACACAGGGGTCAACCTCTCTCCCTGGACTTGCTTTAGAGGCCCTAGGGTGCCCCCTGGCCCTCCACCAAGGGGCCTCTGACAGCAGGAAGCTGCCCAGGGGTCCACTTCTCTCCCAGGACTTGCAGTACAGGCCCCAGGGTGCCCACTGACCCTCCTCCTAGGGGCCTATTACCACAGCAAGCTACCCAGGGGTCCACCTCTCTCCCTGGACCTGCAGTGGAGGCCCCAGCGTGCTCCCTGGCCCTCCACCTATTGCCTCTCACCCAAGCAAGCTACCCAGGGGTTCCACCTCTCTCCCTGGACTTGCAGTAGAGGCCCCAGGGTGCCCCTGGCCCTCCACCTAGGGCCTTCTGACCTTAGCAAGCTACCCAGGGGTCCACCTCTCTCCCTGGACTTGCAGTAGAGGCCCTAGGGTGCCCCCTGGCCCTTCACCTAGAGCCTCTGTCCCCAGCAAGTTACCCAGGGGTCCACCTCTCTCTCTGGACTTGCAGTAGAGGCCCCAGGGTGCCCCCTGGCCCTCCACCTAGGGGCCTCTGACCCCAGCAAGCTACCCAGGGGTCCACCTCTCTCCCTGGACTTGCAGTAGAGGCCACAGGATGCCCACTGGCCCTCTTCCTAGGGGTCTCTGACCCCAGTAAGCTACCCAGGGCTCCACCTCTCCCCCTGGACTTGCAGTAGAGGCCCCAGGGTGCCCCGTGGCCCTCAACCTAGGGGCCTCCGACCCCAGCAAGCTACCCTGGGGTCCACCTCTCACCCTGGACTTGCAGTAGAGGCCCCAGGGTGCCCCCTGGCCCTCCACCTAGGGGCCTCTGACCCCAGCAAGCTACCTAGGGGTCCACCTCTCTCATTGGACTTGCAGTAGAGGCCACAGGGTGCCCCTGGCCCTCTTCCTAGGGGCCTCTGACCCCAGCAAGCTACCAAGGGGTCCACCTCTCTTCCTGGACTTGAAGTAGAGGCACTAGGGTGCCCCCTGGCCCTTCACCCAGGGGCCTTTGACCCCAGCAAGCTACCCAGGGGTCCACCTCTCTCCCTGGACTTCCATCAGAGGCCCCAGGGTGCTCCCTGGCCCTCCACCTATTGCCTCTGACCCCAGCAAGCTACCCAGGGGTTCCACCTCTCTCCCTGGACTTGCAGTAGAGGCCCCAGGGTGCCCCTGGCCCTCCACCTAGGGCCTTCTGACCTCAGCAAGCTACCCAGGGGTTCACCTCTCTCCCTGGACTTGCAGTAGAGGCCCTAGGGTGCCCCCTGGCCCTTCACCTAGGGGCCTCTGACCCCAGCAAGCTACCCAGGGGTTCACCTCTCTCCCTGGACTTGCAGTAGAGGCCCTAGGGTGCCCCGTGGCCCTCAACCTAGGGGCCTCTGACCCCAGCAAGCTACCCTGGGGTCCACCTCTCACCCTGGACTTGCAGTAGAGGCCCCAGGGTGCCCCCTGGCCCTCCACCTAGGGGCCTCTGACCCCAGCAAGCTACCTATTGGTCCACCTCTCTCATTGGACTTGCAGTAGAGGAAACAGGGTGCCCCTGGCCCTCTTCCTAGGGGCCTCTGACCCCAGCAAGCTACCAAAGGGTCCACCTCTCTTCCTGGACTTGAAGTAGAGGCACTAGGGTGCCCCCTGGCCCTTCACCTAGGGGCCTTTGACCCCAGCAAGCTACCCAGGGGTCCACCTCTCTCCCTGGACTTCCAGTAGAGGCCCCAGGGTGCTCCCTGGCCCTCCACCTATTGCCTCTGACCCCAGCAAGCTACCCAGGGGTTCCACCTCTCTCCCTGGACTTGCAGTAGAGGCCCCAGGGTGCCCCTGGCCCTCCACCTAGGGCCTTCTGACCTCAGCAAGCTACCCAGGGGTTCACCTCTCTCCCTGGACTTGCAGTAGAGGCCCTAGGGTGCCCCCTGGCCCTCCACATAGGGGCCTCTGACCCCAGCAAGCTACCCAGGGGTCCACCTCTCTCCCTGGACTTGCAGTAGAGGCCACAGGGTGCCCACTGGCCCTCTTCCTAGGGGCCTCTGACCCCAGCAAGCTACCCAGGGCTCCACCCCTCCCCCTGGACTTGCAGTAGAGGCCCTAGGGTGCCCCCTGGCCCTCCACATAGGGGCCTCTGACCCCAGCAAGCTACCCAGGGGTCCATCTCTCTCCCTGGACTTGCAGTAGAGGCCACAGGGTGCCCACTGGCCCTCTTCCTAGGGGCCTCTGACCCCAGCAAGCTACCCAGGGCTCCACCCCTCCCCCTGGACTTGCAGTAGAGGCCCCAGGGTGCCCCGTGGCCCTCAACCTAGGGGCCTCTGACCCCAGCAAGCTACACAGGGGTCAACCTCTCTCCCTGGACTTGCAGTAGAGGCCCTAGGGTGCCCCCTGGCCCTTCACCTAGAGCCTCTGACCCCAGCAAGTTACCCAGGGGTCCACCTCTCTCTCTGGACTTGCAGTAGAGGCCCCAGGGTGCCCCCTGGCCCTCCACCTAGGGGCCTCTGACCCCAGCAAGCTACCCAGGGGTCCACCTCTCTCCCTGGACTTGCAGTAGAGGCCACAGGGTGCCCACTGGCCCTCTTCCTAGGGGCCTCTGACCCCAGCAAGCTACCCAGGGCTCCACCCCTCCCCCTGGACTTGCAGTAGAGGCCCTAGGGTGCCCCTGGCCCTCTTCCTAGGGGCCTCTGACCCCAGCAAGCTACCAAAGGGTCCACCTCTCTTCCTGGACTTGAAGTAGAGGCACTAGGGTGCCCCCTGGCCCTTCACCTAGGGGCCTTTGACCCCAGCAAGCTACCCAGGGGTCCACCTCTCTCCCTGGACTTCCAGTAGAGGCCACAGGGTGCTCCCTGGCCCTCCACCTATTGCCTCTGACCCCAGCAAGCTACCCAGGGGTTCCACCTCTCTCCCTGGACTTGCAGTAGAGGCCCCAGGGTGCCCCTGGCCCTCCACCTAGGGCCTTCTGACCTCAGCAAGCTACCCAGGGGTTCACCTCTCTCCCTGGACTTGCAGTAGAGGCCCTAGGGTGCCCCCTGGCCCTCCACATAGGGGCCTCTGACCCCAGCAAGCTACCCAGGGGTTCCACCTCTCTTCCTGGACTTGCAGTAGAGGCCCTAGGGTGCCCCCTGGCCCTCCATCTAGGGGCGTCTGACCCCTTCAAGCAACCCACGGATACAGCCCTCTCCCTCGTCTTGCAGTATAGGCCCCAGGGTGCCCCCTTGCCCTCCACCCAGGGCCCTCTGACCCCAACAAGCTACCCAGGGGTCCAGCTCTCTGTCTGGACTAGCAGTATAGGCCCCAGGTTGCCCCTTTGCCCTCCACCTAGGGGCCTGTGACCACAGCAAGCTTCCCAGGGGTCCACCTCTCTCCCTGGACTTGCAGTATAGGCCCCAGGGTCCCCCCTGGCCCTCCACCCAGGGGCCTCTGACCCTAGCAAGCTACCCAGGGGTATATATCTCTCCCTGGACTTGCAGTATAGGCCCAAGTGTGCCCCCTCGCCCTCCACATAAAGGCCTCTGTCCCTATCAAGCTTCCCAGGGGTCCACATCTCCCCCTGGACTTGCAGTAGAGGTCCCAGGGTGCCCCCTGGCCCTCCACCTATGGGCCTCTGACCCCAGCAAGCTACCCAGGGGTCCACCTCTCTCACTGGACTTGCAGTAGAGGCCCTAGGGTGCCCCCTGGCCCTTCAACTAGGGGCCTCTGACACCAGCAAGCTACCCAGGGGTCCACCTCTCTCACTGGACTTGCAGTAGAGGCCCCAGGGTGCCCCCTGGCCCTCCACCTAGGGGCCTCTGACCCCAGCAAGCTACCCAGGGGTCCACCTTTCTCCCAGGACTTGCAGTAGAGGCACTAGGGCACCCCCTGGCCCTTCACTTAGGGGCCTCTGACCCCAGCAAGCTACCCAGGGCTCCACCTCTATCCCTGGACTTGCGGTATAGGCCCCAGGGTGCCCCCTTGCCCTCAACCTAGGGGCCTCTGACCCCAGCAAGCTACACAGGGGTCAACCTCTCTCCCTGGACATGCAGTAGAGGCCCCAAGGTGCCCCCTGGCCCCCCACCTTATGGCCTCTGACCCCAGCAAGCTACCCAGGGGTCCACCTCTCTCCCTGGACTTAAATTAGAGGCCCTAGGGTGCCCCCTGGCCCTCCACCAAGGGGCCTCTGACAGCAGAAAGCTGCCCAGGGGTCCACCTCTCTCCCTGGACTTGCAGTACAGGCCCCAGGGTGACCACTGGCCCTCCTCCTAGGGGCCTCTGACCACAGCAAGCTACTCAGGGGTCCACCTCTCTCCCTGGACTTGCAGTAGAGGCCCCAGGGTGCTCCCTGGCCCTCCACCTATTGCCTTTGACCTCAGCAAGCTACCCAGGGGTTCCACCTCTCTCCCTGGACTTGCAGTAGAGGCCCCAGGGTGCCCCTGGCCCTCCACCTAGGGCCTTCTGACCTCAGCAATCTACCCAGGGGTTCACCTCTCTCACTGGACTTGCAGTAGAGGCCCTAGGGTGCCCCCTGGCCCTTCACCTAGGGGTCTCTGACCCCAGCAAGCTACCCAGGGTTCCACCTCTCTCTCTGGAAATGCAGTAGAGGCCCCAGGGTGCCCCCTGGCCCTCCACCTAGGGGCCTCTGACCCCAGCGAGCTACTCAGGGGTCCACCTCTCTCCCTGGACTTTTAGTAGAGGCCACAGGGTGCCCCCTGGCCCTTCGCCTAGGGGCCTCTGACCCCAGCAAGCTAGCCAGGGGTCCACCTCTCTCACTGGACTTGCAGTAGAGGCCCCAGGGTGTCCCCTGGCCCTCCACCTAGGGGCCTCTGACCCCAGCAAGCTACCCAGGGGTCCACCTCTCTCACTGGACTTAGAGTAGAGGCTCTAGGGTGCCCCCTGGCCCTTCAACTAGGGGCCTCTGACACCAGCAAGCTACCCAGGGGTCCACCTCTCTCACTGGACTTGCAGTAGAGGCCACATGTTGCCCCCTGGCCCTACTTCTAGGGGCCTCTGACCCCAGCAAGCTACTCAGGGGTCCACCTCTCTCCCAGGACTTGCAGTAGAGGCACTAGGGCACCCCCTGGCCCTTCACTTAGGGGCCTCTGACCCCAGCAAGCTACCCAGGGCTCCACCTCTATCCCTGGACTTGCGGTATAGGCCCCAGGGTGCCCCCTTGCCCTCAACCTAGGGGCCTCTGACCCCAGCAAGCTACACAGGGGTCAACCTCTCTACCTGGACATGCAGTAGAGGCCCCAAGGTGCCCCCTGGCCCTCCACCTTATGGCCTCTGACCCTAGCAAGCTACCCAGGGGTCCACCTCTCTACCTGGACTTGCATTAGAGGCCCTAGGGTGCCCCCTGGCCCTCCACCAAGGGGCCTCTGACCCCAGCAAGCTACACAGGGGTCAACCTCTCTCTCTGGAAATGCAGTAGAGGCCCCAGGGTGCCCCCTGGCCCTCCACCTAGGGGCCTCTGACCCCAGCGAGCTACCAAGGGGTCCACCTCTCTCCCTGGACTTTTAGTAGAGGCCACAGGGTGCCCCCTGGCCCTACTTCTAGGGGCCTCTGACCCCAGCAAGCTACCCAGGGGTCCACCTCTCTCACTGGACTTGAAGTAGAGGCACTAGGGTGCCCCCTGGCCCTTCGCCTAGGGGCCTCTGACCCCCAGCAAGCTAGACAGGGGTCCACCTCTCTCACTGGACTTGCAGTAGAGGCCCCAAGGTGCCCCCTGGCCCTCCACCTTTTGGCCTCTGACCCCAGCAAGCTACCCAGGGGTCCACCACTCTCCCTGGACTTGCAGTAGAGGCCCTAGGGTGCCCCCTGGCCATCCACCAAGGGGCCACTGACAGCAGGAAGCTGCCCAGGGGTCCACCTCTTTCCCTGGACTTGCAGTAGAGGCCCCAGGATGCCCGCTGGCCTTCCACCTAGGGGCCTCTGACCCCAGCAAGCTTCTCATGGGTCCACCTTTCTCTCTGGACTTGCAGTAGAGGCCCTAGGGTGCCCCCTGGCCCTTCATCTACGGGTCTCTGACCCCAGCAAGCTACCCAGGGGTCCACCTCTCTCTCTGGAAATGCAGTAGAGGCCCCAGGGTGCCCCCTGGCCCTCCACCTAGGGGCCTCTGACCCCAGCGAGCTACCCAGGGGTCCACCTCTCTCCCTGGACTTGCAGTAGAGGCCACAGGGTGCCCACTGGCCCTCCTCCTAGGGGCCTCTGACCCCATCAAGCTTCCCAGGAGTCCAACTCTCCCCCTGGACTTGCAGTAGAGGCCCCTGGGTGCCCCGTGGCCCTCAACCTAGGGGCCTCAGACCCCAGCAAGCTTCCCAGGGGACCACCTCTCTCCCTGGACTTGCAGTAGAGGCCCCAGGGTACCCCCTGGCCCTCCACCTAGGGGCCTCTGACCCCAGCAAGCTACCTAGGGGTCCAGCTCTCTGTCTGGACTAGCAGTATAGGCCCTAGGGTGCCCCTTTGCCCTCCGCCTAGGGGCCTTTGACCACAGCAAGCTTCCTGGGGGTCCACCTCTCTCCCTGGACTTGCAGTATAGGCCCCAGGGTGCCCCCTGGCCCTCCACCCAGGGGCCTCTGACCCTAGCAAGCTACCCAGGGGTATACCTCTCTCCCTGGACTTGCAGTATAGGCCCAAGAGTGCCCCCTGGCCCTCCACATAGGGGCCTCTGTCCCCATCAAGCTTCCCAGGGGTCCACCTCTCCCCCTGGACTTGCAGTAGAGGCCCCTGGGTGCCCCCTTGCCCTCCACCCAGGTTCCTCTGACCCCAGCAAGCTACACAGGGGTCAACCTCTCTCCCTGGACTTGCAGTAGAGGCCCCAAGGTGCCCCATGGCCCTCCACCTTATGGCCTCTGACCCCAGCAAGCTACACAGGGGTCAACCTCTCTCCCTGGACTTGCATTAGAGGCCCTAGGGTGCCCCCTGGCCCTCCACCAAGGGGCCTCTGACAGCAGGAAGCTGCCCAGGGGTCCACTTCTCTCCCAGGACTTGCAGTACAGGCCCCAGGGTGCCCACTGACCCTCCTCCTAGGGGCCTCTGACCCCAGCAAGCTACACAGGGGTCAACCTCTCTCCCTGGACTTGCAGTAGAGGCCCCAAGGTGCCCCCTGGCCCTCCACCTTATGGCCTCTGACCCCAGCAAGCTACACAGGGGTCAACCTTTCTCCCTGGACTTGCATTAGAGGCCCTAGGGTGCCCCCTGGCCCTCCACCAAGGGGCCTCTGACAGCAGGAAGCTGCCCAGGGGTCCACTTCTCTCCCAGGACTTGCAGTACAGGCCCCAGGGTGCCCACTGACCCTCTTCCTAGGGGCCTCTGACCACAGCAAGCTACCCAGGGGTCCACCTCTCTCCCTGGACTTGCAGTAGAGGCCCCAGGGTGCCCCTGGCCCTCCACCTAGGGCCTTCTGACCTCAGCAAGCTACCCAGGGGTTCACCTCTCTCCCTGCACTTGCAGTAGAGGCCCTAGGGTGCCCGCTGGCCCTTCACCTAGAGCTTCTGACCCCAGCAAGCTACCCAGGGGTCCACCTCTCTCCCTGGACTTATAGTAGAGGCACTAGAAAACCCCCTGGCCCTTCACTTAGGGGCCTCTGACCCCAGCAAGTTACCCAGGGGTCCACCTCTCTCTCTGGACTTGCAGTAGAGGCCACAGGGTGCCCACTGGCCCTCTTCCTAGGGGTCTCTGACCCCAGTAAGCTACCCAGGGCTCCACCTCTCCCCCTGGACTTGCAGTAGAGGCCCCAGGGTGCCCCGTGGCCCTCAACCTAGGGGCCTCTGACCCCAGCAAGCTACACAGGAGTCCACCTCTTTCCCTGGACTTGCATTAGAGGCCCTAGGGTGCCTCCTGGCCCTTCACCAAGGGGCCTCTGATAGCAGGAAGCTGCCCAGGGGTCCACTTCTCTCCCTGGACTTGCAGTAGAGGCCCCAGGGTGCCCACTGACCCTCCTCCTAGGGGCCTATTACCACAGCAAGCTACCCAGGGGTCCACCTCTCTCCCTGGACCTGCAGTGGAGGCCCCAGCGTGCTCCCTGGCCCTCCACCTATTGCCTCTGACCCCAGCAAGCTACCTAGGGGTTCCACCTCTCTCCCTGGAATTGCAGTAGAGGCCCCAGGGTGCCCCTGGCCCTCCACCTAGGGCCTTCTGACCTTAGCAAGCTACCCAGGGGTCCACCTCTCTCCCTGGACTTGCAGTAGAGGCCCTAGGGTGCCCCCTGGCCCTTCACCTAGAGCCTCTGACCCCAACAAGTTACCCAGGGGTCCACCTCTCTCTCTGGACTTGCAGTAGAGGCCACAGGGTGCCCACTGGCCCTCTTCCTAGGGGTCTCTGACCCCAGTAAGCTACCCAGGGCTCCACCTCTCCCCCTGGACTTGCAGTAGAGGCCCCAGGGTGCCCCGTGGCCCTCAACCTAGGGGCCTCTGACCCCAGCAAGCTACCCAGGGCTCCACCTCTATCCCTGGACTTGCGGTATAGGCCCCAGGGTGCCCCCTTGCCCTCAACCTAGGGGCCTCTGACCCCAGCAAGCTACACAGGGGTCAACCTCTCTCCCTGGACATGCAGTAGAGGCCCCAAGGTGCCCCCTGGCCCTCCACCTTATGGCCTCTGACCCCAGCAAGCTACCCTGGGGTCCACCTCTTACCCTGGACTTGCAGTAGAGGCCCCAGGGTGCCCCTTGGCCCTCCAGCTAGGGGCCTCTGACCCCAGCAAGCTACCTAGGGGTCCACCTCTCTCATTGGATTTGCAGTAGAGGCCACAGGGTGCCCCTGGCCCTCTTCCTAGGGGCCTCTGACCCCAGCAAGCTACCAAGGGGTCCACCTCTCTTCCTGGAGTTGAAGTAGAGGCACTAGGGTGCCCCCTGGCCCTTCACCTAGGGGCCTTTGACCCCAGCAAGCTACCCAGGGGTCCACCTCTCTCCCTGGACTTCCATCAGAGGCCCCAGGGTGCTCCCTGGCCCTCCACCTATTGCCTCTGACCCCAGCAAGCTACCCAGGGGTTCCACCTCTCTCCCTGGACTTGCAGTAGAGGCCCCAGGGTGCCCCTGGCCCTCCACCTAGGGCCTTCTGACCTCAGCAAGCTACCCAGGGGTTCACCTCTCTCCCTGGACTTGCAGTAGAGGCCCTAGGGTGCCCCCTGGCCCTTCACCTAGGGGCCTTCTGACCTCAGCAAGCTACCCAGGGGTTCACCTCTCTCCCTGGACTTGCAGTAGAGGCCCTAGGGTGCCCCCTGGCCCTTCACCTAGGGGCCTCTGACCCCAGCAAGCTACCCAGGGGTCCACCTCTCTCTCTGGACTTGCAGTAGAGGCCCCAGGGTGCCCCCTGGCCCTCCACATAGGGGCCTCTGACCCCAGCAAGCTACCCAGGGGTCCACCTCTCTCCCTGGACTTGCAGTAGAGGCCACAGGGTGCCCACTGGCCCTCTTCCTAGGGGCCTCTGACCCAAGCAAGCTACACAGGGCTCCACCTCTATCCCTGGACTTGCAGTAGAGGCCCCAGGGTGCCCCCTGGCCCTCAACCTAGGGGCCTCTGACCCCAGCAAGCTACACAGGGGTCAACCTCTCTCCCTGGACTTGCAGTAGAGGCCCCAAGGTGCCCCCTGGCCCTCCACCTTATGGCCTCTTACCCCAGCAAGCTACACAGGGGTCAACCTCTCTCCCTGGACTTGCTTTAGAGGCCCTAGGGTGCCCCCTGGCCCTCCACCAAGGGGCCTCTGACAGCAGGAAGCTGCCCAGGGGTCCACTTCTCTCCCAGGACTTGCAGTACAGGCCCCAGGGTGCCCACTGACCCTCCTCCTAGGGGCCTATTACCACAGCAAGCTACCCAGGGGTCCACCTCTCTCCCTGGACCTGCAGTGGAGGCCCCAGCGTGCTCCCTGGCCCTCCACCTAGTGCCTCTCACCCAAGCAAGCTACCCAGGGGTTCCACCTCTCTCCCTGGACTTGCAGTAGAGGCCCCAGGGTGCCCCTGGCCCTCCACCTAGGGCCTTCTGACCTTAGCAAGCTACCCAGGGGTCCACCTCTCTCCCTGGACTTGCAGTAGAGGCCCTAGGGTGCCCCCTGGCCCTTCACCTAGAGCCTCTGTCCCCAGCAAGTTACCCAGGGGTCCACCTCTCTCTCTGGACTTGCAGTAGAGGCCCCAGGGTGCCCCCTGGCCCTCCACCTAGGGGCCTCTGACCCCAGCAAGCTACCCAGGGGTCCACCTCTCTCCCTGGACTTGCAGTAGAGGCCACAGGATACCCACTGGCCCTCTTCCTAGGGGTCTCTGACCCCAGTAAGCTACCCAGGGCTCCACCTCTCCCCCTGGACTTGCAGTAGAGGCCCCAGGGTGCCCCGTGGCCCTCAACCTAGGGGCCTCCGACCCCAGCAAGCTACCCTGGGGTCCACCTCTCACCCTGGACTTGCAGTAGAGGCCCCAGGGTGCCCCCTGGCCCTCCACCTAGGGGCCTCTGACCCCAGCAAGCTACCTAGGGGTCCACCTCTCTCATTGGACTTGCAGTAGAGGCCACAGGGTGCCCCTGGCCCTCTTCCTAGGGGCCTCTGACCCCAGCAAGCTACCAAGGGGTCCACCTCTCTTCCTGGACTTGAAGTAGAGGCACTAGGGTGCCCCCTGGCCCTTCACCCAGGGGCCTTTGACCCCAGCAAGCTACCCAGGGGTCCACCTCTCTCCCTGGACTTCCATCAGAGGCCCCAGGGTGCTCCCTGGCCCTCCACCTATTGCCTCTGACCCCAGCAAGCTACCCAGGGGTTCCACCTCTCTCCCTGGACTTGCAGTAGAGGCCCCAGGGTGCCCCTGGCCCTCCACCTAGGGCCTTCTGACCTCAGCAAGCTACCCAGGGGTTCACCTCTCTCCCTGGACTTGCAGTAGAGGCCCTAGGGTGCCCCCTGGCCCTTCACCTAGGGGCCTCTGACCCCAGCAAGCTACCCAGGGGTTCACCTCTCTCCCTGGACTTGCAGTAGAGGCCCTAGGGTGCCCCGTGGCCCTCAACCTAGGGGCCTCTGACCCCAGCAAGATACCCTGGGGTCCACCTCTCACCCTGGACTTGCAGTAGAGGCCCCAGGGTGCCCCCTGGCCCTCCACCTAGGGGCCTCTGACCCCAGCAAGCTACCTATTGGTCCACCTCTCTCATTGGACTTGCAGTAGAGGAAACAGGGTGCCCCTGGCCCTCTTCCTAGGGGCCTCTGACCCCAGCAAGCTACCAAAGGGTCCACCTCTCTTCCTGGACTTGAAGTAGAGGCACTAGGGTGCCCCCTGGCCCTTCACCTAGGGGCCTTTGACCCCAGCAAGCTACCCAGGGGTCCACCTCTCTCCCTGGACTTCCAGTAGAGGCCCCAGGGTGCTCCCTGGCCCTCCACCTATTGCCTCTGACCCCAGCAAGCTACCCAGGGGTTCCACCTCTCTCCCTGGACTTGCAGTAGAGGCCCCAGGGTGCCCCTGGCCCTCCACCTAGGGCCTTCTGACCTCAGCAAGCTACCCAGGGGTTCACCTCTCTCCCTGGACTTGCAGTAGAGGCCCTAGGGTGCCCCCTGGCCCTCCACATAGGGGCCTCTGACCCCAGCAAGCTACCCAGGGGTCCACCTCTCTCCCTGGACTTGCAGTAGAGGCCACAGGGTGCCCACTGGCCCTCTTCCTAGGGGCCTCTGACCCCAGCAAGCTACCCAGGGCTCCACCCCTCCCCCTGGACTTGCAGTAGAGGCCCTAGGGTGCCCCCTGGCCCTCCACATAGGGGCCTCTGACCCCAGCAAGCTACCCAGGGGTCCATCTCTCTCCCTGGACTTGCAGTAGAGGCCACAGGGTGCCCACTGGCCCTCTTCCTAGGGGCCTCTGACCCCAGCAAGCTACCCAGGGCTCCACCCCTCCCCCTGGACTTGCAGTAGAGGCCCCAGGGTGCCCCGTGGCCCTCAACCTAGGGGCCTCTGACCCCAGCAAGCTACACAGGGGTCAACCTCTCTCCCTGGACTTGCAGTAGAGGCCCTAGGGTGCCCCCTGGCCCTTCACCTAGAGCCTCTGACCCCAGCAAGTTACCCAGGGGTCCACCTCTCTCTCTGGACTTGCAGTAGAGGCCCCAGGGTGCCCCCTGGCCCTCCACCTAGGGGCCTCTGACCCCAGCAAGCTACCCAGGGGTCCACCTCTCTCCCTGGACTTGCAGTAGAGGACACAGGGTGCCCACTGGCCCTCTTCCTAGGGGCCTCTGACCCCAGCAAGCTACCCAGGGCTCCACCCCTCCCCCTGGACTTGCAGTAGAGGCCCTAGGGTGCCCCTGGCCCTCTTCCTAGGGGCCTCTGACCCCAGCAAGCTACCAAAGGGTCCACCTCTCTTCCTGGACTTGAAGTAGAGGCACTAGGGTGCCCCCTGGCCCTTCACCTAGGGGCCTTTGACCCCAGCAAGCTACCCAGGGGTCCACCTCTCTCCCTGGACTTCCAGTAGAGGCCCCAGGGTGCCCCTGGCCCTCCACCTAGGGCCTTCTGACCTCAGCAAGCTACCCAGGGGTTCACCTCTCTCCCTGGACTTGCAGTAGAGGCCCTAGGGTGCCCCCTGGCCCTCCACATAGGGGCCTCTGACCCCAGCAAGCTACCCAGGGGTCCACCTCTCTCCCTGGACTTGCAGTAGAGGCCACAGGGTGCCCCCTGGCCCTCCACCAAGGGGCCTCTGACAGCAGGAAGCTGCCCAGGGGTCCACTTCTCTCCCAGGACTTGCAGTACAGGCCCCAGGGTGCCCACTGACCCTCCTCCTAGGGGCCTCTGACCCCAGCAAGCTACACAGGGGTCAACCTCTCTCCCTGGACTTGCAGTAGAGGCCCCAAGGTGCCCCCTGGCCCTCCACCTTATGGCCTCTGACCCCAGCAAGCTACAAAGGGGT
This sequence comes from Danio rerio, assembly GCF_052040795.2. Classification (NCBI taxonomy): domain Eukaryota; kingdom Metazoa; phylum Chordata; class Actinopteri; order Cypriniformes; family Danionidae; genus Danio; species Danio rerio. The sequence goes on from NC_141027.1 coordinate 68,398,934, forward strand.
CAACCTTTCTCCCTGGACTTGCATTAGAGGCCCTAGGGTGCCCCCTGGCCCTCCACCAAGGGGCCTCTGACAGCAGGAAGCTGCCCAGGGGTCCACTTCTCTCCCAGGACTTGCAGTACAGGCCCCAGGGTGCCCACTGACCCTCTTCCTAGGGGCCTCTGACCACAGCAAGCTACCCAGGGGTCCACCTCTCTCCCTGGACTTGCAGTAGAGGCCCCAGGGTGCCCCTGGCCCTCCACCTAGGGCCTTCTGACCTCAGCAAGCTACCCAGGGGTTCACCTCTCTCCCTGCACTTGCAGTAGAGGCCCTAGGGTGCCCGCTGGCCCTTCACCTAGAGCTTCTGACCCCAGCAAGCTACCCAGGGGTCCACCTCTCTCCCTGGACTTATAGTAGAGGCACTAGGGAACCCCCTGGCCCTTCACTTAGGGGCCTCTGACCCCAGCAAGTTACCCAGGGGTCCACCTCTCTCTCTGGACTTGCAGTAGAGGCCACAGGGTGCCCACTGGCCCTCTTCCTAGGGGTCTCTGACCCCAGTAAGCTACCCAGGGCTCCACCTCTCCCCCTGGACTTGCAGTAGAGGCCCCAGGGTGCCCCGTGGCCCTCAACCTAGGGGCCTCTGACCCCAGCAAGCTACACAGGAGTCCACCTCTTTCCCTGGACTTGCATTAGAGGCCCTAGGGTGCCCCCTGGCCCTCCACCAAGGGGCCTCTGATAGCAGGAAGCTGCCCAGGGGTCCACTTCTCTCCCTGGACTTGCAGTAGAGGCCCCAGGGTGCCCACTGACCCTCCTCCTAGGGGCCTATTACCACAGCAAGCTACCCAGGGGTCCACCTCTCTCCCTGGACCTGCAGTGGAGGCCCCAGCGTGCTCCCTGGCCCTCCACCTATTGCCTCTGACCCCAGCAAGCTACCTAGGGGTTCCACCTCTCTCCCTGGAATTGCAGTAGAGGACCCAGGGTGCCCCTGGCCCTCCACCTAGGGCCTTCTGACCTTAGCAAGCTACCCAGGGGTCCACCTCTCTCCCTGGACTTGCAGTAGAGGCCCTAGGGTGCCCCCTGGCCCTTCACCTAGAGCCTCTGACCCCAACAAGTTACCCAGGGGTCCACCTCTCTCTCTGGACTTGCAGTAGGGGCCACAGGGTGCCCACTGGCCCTCTTCCTAGGGGTCTCTGACCCCAGTAAGCTACCCAGGGCTCCACCTCTCCCCCTGGACTTGCAGTAGAGGCCCCAGGGTGCCCCGTGGCCCTCAACCTAGGGGCCTCTGACCCCAGCAAGCTACCCAGGGCTCCACCTCTATCCCTGGACTTGCGGTATAGGCCCCAGGGTGCCCCCTTGCCCTCAACCTAGGGGCCTCTGACCCCAGCAAGCTACACAGGGGTCAACCTCTCTCCCTGGACATGCAGTAGAGGCCCCAAGGTGCCCCCTGGCCCTCCACCTTATGGCCTCTGACCCCAGCAAGCTACCCTGGGGTCCACCTCTCACCCTGGACTTGCAGTTGAGGCCCCAGGGTGCCCCTTGGCCCTCCAGCTAGGGGCCTCTGACCCCAGCAAGCTACCTAGGGGTCCACCTCTCTCATTGGACTTGCAGTAGAGGCCACAGGGTGCCCCTGGCCCTCTTCCTAGGGGCCTCTGACCCCAGCAAGCTACCAAGGGGTCCACCTCTCTTCCTGGAGTTGAAGTAGAGGCACTAGGGTGCCCCCTGGCCCTTCACCTAGGGGCCTTTGATCCCAGCAATCTACCCAGGGGTCCACCTCTCTCCCTGGACTTCCATCAGAGGCCCCAGGGTGCTCCCTGGCCCTCCACCTATTGCCTCTGACCCCAGCAAGCTACCCAGGGGTTCCACCTCTCTCCCTGGACTTGCAGTAGAGGCCCCAGGGTGCCCCTGGCCCTCCACCTAGGGCCTTCTGACCTCAGCAAGCTACCCAGGGGTTCACCTCTCTCCCTGGACTTGCAGTAGAGGCCCTAGGGTGCCCCCTGGCCCTTCACCTAGGGGCCTCTGACCCCAGCAAGCTACCCAGGGGTCCACCTCTCTCTCTGGACTTGCAGTAGAGGCCCCAGGGTGCCCCCTGGCCCTCCACATAGGGGCCTCTGACCCCAGCAAGCTACCCAGGGGTCCACCTCTCTCCCTGGACTTGCAGTAGAGGCCACAGGGTGCCCACTGGCCCTCTTCCTAGGGGCCTCTGACCCCAGCAAGCTACACAGGGCTCCACCTCTATCCCTGGACTTGCAGTAGAGGCCCCAGGGTGCCCCCTGGCCCTCAACCTAGGGGCCTCTGACCCCAGCAAGCTACACAGGGGTCAACCTCTCTCCCTGGACTTGCAGTAGAGGCCCCAAGGTGCCCCCTGGCCCTCCACCTTATGGCCTCTTACCCCAGCAAGCTACACAGGGGTCAACCTCTCTCCCTGGACTTGCTTTAGAGGCCCTAGGGTGCCCCCTGGCCCTCCACCAAGGGGCCTCTGACAGCAGGAAGCTGCCCAGGGGTCCACTTCTCTCCCAGGACTTGCAGTACAGGCCCCAGGGTGCCCACTGACCCTCCTCCTAGGGGCCTATTACCACAGCAAGCTACCCAGGGGTCCACCTCTCTCCCTGGACCTGCAGTGGAGGCCCCAGCGTGCTCCCTGGCCCTCCACCTATTGCCTCTCACCCAAGCAAGCTACCCAGGGGTTCCACCTCTCTCCCTGGACTTGCAGTAGAGGCCCCAGGGTGCCCCTGGCCCTCCACCTAGGGCCTTCTGACCTTAGCAAGCTACCCAGGGGTCCACCTCTCTCCCTGGACTTGCAGTAGAGGCCCTAGGGTGCCCCCTGGCCCTTCACCTAGAGCCTCTGTCCCCAGCAAGTTACCCAGGGGTCCACCTCTCTCTCTGGACTTGCAGTAGAGGCCCCAGGGTGCCCCCTGGCCCTCCACCTAGGGGCCTCTGACCCCAGCAAGCTACCCAGGGGTCCACCTCTCTCCCTGGACTTGCAGTAGAGGCCACAGTATGCCCACTGGCCCTCTTCCTAGGGGTCTCTGACCCCAGTAGGCTACCCAGGGCTCCACCTCTCCCCCTGGACTTGCAGTAGAGGCCCCAGGGTGCCCCGTGGCCCTCAACCTAGGGGCCTCCGACCCCAGCAAGCTACCCTGGGGTCCACCTCTCACCCTGGACTTGCAGTAGAGGCCCCAGGGTGCCCCCTGGCCCTCCACCTAGGGGCCTCTGACCCCAGCAAGCTACCTAGGGGTCCACCTCTCTCATTGGACTTGCAGTAGAGGCCACAGGGTGCCCCTGGCCCTCTTCCTAGGGGCCTCTGACCCCAGCAAGCTACCAAGGGGTCCACCTCTCTTCCTGGACTTGAAGTAGAGGCACTAGGGTGCCCCCTGGCCCTTCACCCAGGGGCCTTTGACCCCAGCAAGCTACCCAGGGGTCCACCTCTCACCCTGGACTTCCATCAGAGGCCCCAGGGTGCTCCCTGGCCCTCCACCTATTGCCTCTGACCCCAGCAAGCTACCCAGGGGTTCCACCTCTCTCCCTGGACTTGCAGTAGAGGCCCCAGGGTGCCCCTGGCCCTCCACCTAGGGCCTTCTGACCTCAGCAAGCTACCCAGGGGTTCACCTCTCTCCCTGGACTTGCAGTAGAGGCCCTAGGGTGCCCCCTGGCCCTTCACCTAGGGGCCTCTGACCCCAGCAAGCTACCCAGGGGTTCACCTCTCTCCCTGGACTTGCAGTAGAGGCCCTAGGGTGCCCCGTGGCCCTCAACCTAGGGGCCTCTGACCCCAGCAAGCTACCCTGGGGTCCACCTCTCACCCTGGACTTGCAGTAGAGGCCCCAGGGTGCCCCCTGGCCCTCCACCTAGGGGCCTCTGACCCCAGCAAGCTACCTATTGGTCCACCTCTCTCATTGGACTTGCAGTAGAGGAAACAGGGTGCCCCTGGCCCTCTTCCTAGGGGCCTCTGACCCCAGCAAGCTACCAAAGGGTCCACCTCTCTTCCTGGACTTGAAGTAGAGGCACTAGGGTGCCCCCTGGCCCTTCACCTAGGGGCCTTTGACCCCAGCAAGCTACCCAGGGGTCCACCTCTCTCCCTGGACTTCCAGTAGAGGCCCCAGGGTGCTCCCTGGCCCTCCACCTATTGCCTCTGACCCCAGCAAGCTACCCAGGGGTTCCACCTCTCTCCCTGGACTTGCAGTAGAGGCCCCAGGGTGCCCCTGGCCCTCCACCTAGGGCCTTCTGACCTCAGCAAGCTACCCAGGGGTTCACCTCTCTCCCTGGACTTGCAGTAGAGGCCCTAGGGTGCCCCCTGGCCCTCCACATAGGGGCCTCTGACCCCAGCAAGCTACCCAGGGGTCCACCTCTCTCCCTGGACTTGCAGTAGAGGCCACAGGGTGCCCACTGGCCCTCTTCCTAGGGGCCTCTGACCCCAGCAAGCTACCCAGGGCTCCACCCCTCCCCCTGGACTTGCAGTAGAGGCCCTAGGGTGCCCCTGGCCCTCCACCTAGGGCCTTCTGACCTCAGCAAGCTACCCAGGGGTTCACCTCTCTCCCTGGACTTGCAGTAGAGGCCCTAGGGTGCCCCCTGGCCCTTCACCTAGGGGCCTCTGACCCCAGCAAGCTACCCAGGGGTCCACCTCTCTCTCTGGACTTGCAGTAGAGGCCCCAGGGTGCCCCCTGGCCCTCCACATAGGGGCCTCTGACCCCAGCAAGCTACCCAGGGGTCCACCTCTCTCCCTGGACTTGCAGTAGAGGCCACAGGGTGCCCACTGGCCCTCTTCCTAGGGGCCTCTGACCCCAGCAAGCTACACAGGGCTCCACCTCTATCCCTGGACTTGCAGTAGAGGCCCCAGGGTGCCCCCTGGCCCTCAACCTAGGGGCCTCTGACCCCAGCAAGCTACACAGGGGTCAACCTCTCTCCCTGGACTTGCAGTAGAGGCCCCAAGGTGCCCCCTGGCCCTCCACCTTATGGCCTCTTACCCCAGCAAGCTACACAGGGGTCAACCTCTCTCCCTGGACTTGCTTTAGAGGCCCTAGGGTGCCCCCTGGCCCTCCACCAAGGGGCCTCTGACAGCAGGAAGCTGCCCAGGGGTCCACTTCTCTCCCAGGACTTGCAGTACAGGCCCCAGGGTGCCCACTGACCCTCCTCCTAGGGGCCTATTACCACAGCAAGCTACCCAGGGGTCCACCTCTCTCCCTGGACCTGCAGTGGAGGCCCCAGCGTGCTCCCTGGCCCTCCACCTATTGCCTCTCACCCAAGCAAGCTACCCAGGGGTTCCACCTCTCTCCCTGGACTTGCAGTAGAGGCCCCAGGGTGCCCCTGGCCCTCCACCTAGGGCCTTCTGACCTTAGCAAGCTACCCAGGGGTCCACCTCTCTCCCTGGACTTGCAGTAGAGGCCCTAGGGTGCCCCCTGGCCCTTCACCTAGAGCCTCTGTCCCCAGCAAGTTACCCAGGGGTCCACCTCTCTCTCTGGACTTGCAGTAGAGGCCCCAGGGTGCCCCCTGGCCCTCCACCTAGGGGCCTCTGACCCCAGCAAGCTACCCAGGGGTCCACCTCTCTCCCTGGACTTGCAGTAGAGGCCACAGTATGCCCACTGGCCCTCTTCCTAGGGGTCTCTGACCCCAGTAGGCTACCCAGGGCTCCACCTCTCCCCCTGGACTTGCAGTAGAGGCCCCAGGGTGCCCCGTGGCCCTCAACCTAGGGGCCTCCGACCCCAGCAAGCTACCCTGGGGTCCACCTCTCACCCTGGACTTGCAGTAGAGGCCCCAGGGTGCCCCCTGGCCCTCCACCTAGGGGCCTCTGACCCCAGCAAGCTACCTAGGGGTCCACCTCTCTCATTGGACTTGCAGTAGAGGCCACAGGGTGCCCCTGGCCCTCTTCCTAGGGGCCTCTGACCCCAGCAAGCTACCAAGGGGTCCACCTCTCTTCCTGGACTTGAAGTAGAGGCACTAGGGTGCCCCCTGGCCCTTCACCCAGGGGCCTTTGACCCCAGCAAGCTACCCAGGGGTCCACCTCTCTCCCTGGACTTCCATCAGAGGCCCCAGGGTGCTCCCTGGCCCTCCACCTATTGCCTCTGACCCCAGCAAGCTACCCAGGGGTTCCACCTCTCTCCCTGGACTTGCAGTAGAGGCCCCAGGGTGCCCCTGGCCCTCCACCTAGGGCCTTCTGACCTCAGCAAGCTACCCAGGGGTTCACCTCTCTCCCTGGACTTGCAGTAGAGGCCCTAGGGTGCCCCCTGGCCCTTCACCTAGGGGCCTCTGACCCCAGCAAGCTACCCAGGGGTTCACCTCTCTCCCTGGACTTGCAGTAGAGGCCCTAGGGTGCCCCGTGGCCCTCAACCTAGGGGCCTCTGACCCCAGCAAGCTACCCTGGGGTCCACCTCTCACCCTGGACTTGCAGTAGAGGCCCCAGGGTGCCCCCTGACCCTCCACCTAGGGGCCTCTGACCCCAGCAAGCTACCTATTGGTCCACCTCTCTCATTGGACTTGCAGTAGAGGAAACAGGGTGCCCCTGGCCCTCTTCCTAGGGGCCTCTGACCCCAGCAAGCTACCAAAGGGTCCACCTCTCTTCCTGGACTTGAAGTAGAGGCACTAGGGTGCCCCCTGGCCCTTCACCTAGGGGCCTTTGACCCCAGCAAGCTACCCAGGGGTCCACCTCTCTCCCTGGACTTCCAGTAGAGGCCCCAGGGTGCTCCCTGGCCCTCCACCTATTGCCTCTGACCCCAGCAAGCTACCCAGGGGTTCCACCTCTCTCCCTGGACTTGCAGTAGAGGCCCCAGGGTGCCCCTGGCCCTCCACCTAGGGCCTTCTGACCTCAGCAAGCTACCCAGGGGTTCACCTCTCTCCCTGGACTTGCAGTAGAGGCCCTAGGGTGCCCCCTGGCCCTCCACATAGGGGCCTCTGACCCCAGCAAGCTACCCAGGGGTCCACCTCTCTCCCTGGACTTGCAGTAGAGGCCACAGGGTGCCCACTGGCCCTCTTCCTAGGGGCCTCTGACCCCAGCAAGCTACCCAGGGCTCCACCCCTCCCCCTGGACTTGCAGTAGAGGCCCTAGGGTGCCCCCTGGCCCTCCACATAGGGGCCTCTGACCCCAGCAAGCTACCCAGGGGTCCATCTCTCTCCCTGGACTTGCAGTAGAGGCCACAGGGTGCCCACTGGCCCTCTTCCTAGGGGCCTCTGACCCCAGCAAGCTACCCAGGGCTCCACCCCTCCCCCTGGACTTGCAGTAGAGGCCCCAGGGTGCCCCGTGGCCCTCAACCTAGGGGCCTCTGACCCCAGCAAGCTACACAGGGGTCAACCTCTCTCCCTGGACTTGCAGTAGAGGCCCTAGGGTGCCCCCTGGCCCTTCACCTAGAGCCTCTGACCCCAGCAAGTTACCCAGGGGTCCACCTCTCTCTCTTGACTTGCAGTAGAGGGCCCAGGGTGCCCCCTGGCCCTCCACCTAGGGGCCTCTGACCCCAGCAAGCTACCCAGGGGTCCACCTCTCTCCCTGGACTTGCAGTAGAGGCCACAGGGTGCCCACTGGCCCTCTTCCTAGGGGCCTCTGACCCCAGCAAGCTACCCAGGGCTCCACCCCTCCCCCTGGACTTGCAGTAGAGGCCCTAGGGTGCCCCCTGGCCCTCCAACTAGGGGCCTCTGACCCCAGCAAGCTACCTAGGGGTCCACCTCTCTCATTGGACTTGCAGTAGAGGCCACAGGGTGCCCCTGGCCCTCTTCCTAGGGGCCTCTGACCCCAGCAAGCTACCAAAGGGTCCACCTCTCTTCCTGGACTTGAAGTAGAGGCACTAGGGTGCCCCCTGGCCCTTCACCTAGGGGCCTTTGACCCCAGCAAGCTACCCAGGGGTCCACCTCTCTCCCTGGACTTCCAGTAGAGGCCCCAGGGTGCTCCCTGGCCCTCCACCTATTGCCTCTGACCCCAGCAAGCTACCCAGGGGTTCCACCTCTCTCCCTGGACTTGCAGTAGAGGCCCCAGGGTGCCCCTGGCCCTCCACCTAGGGCCTTCTGACCTCAGCAAGCTACCCAGGGGTTCACCTCTCTCCCTGGACTTGCAGTAGAGGCCCTAGGGTGCCCCCTGGCCCTCCACATAGGGGCCTCTGACCCCAGCAAGCTACCCAGGGGTCCACCTCTCTCCCTGGACTTGCAGTAGAGGCCACAGGGTGCCCACTGGCCCTCTTCCTAGGGGCCTCTGACCCCAGCAAGCTACCCAGGGCTCCACCCCTCCCCCTGGACTTGCAGTAGAGGCCCCAGGGTGCCCCGTGGCCCTCAACCTAGGGGCCTCTGACCCCAGCAAGCTACACAGGGGTCAACCTCTCTCCCTGGACTTGCAGTAGAGGCCCCAAGGTGCCCCCTGGCCCTCCACCTTATGGCCTCTGACCCCAGCAAGCTACACAGGGGTCAACCTCTCTCCCTGGACTTGCATTAGAGGCCCTAGGGTGCCCCCTGGCCCTCCACCAAGGGGCCTCTGACAGCAGGAAGCTGCCCAGGGGTCCACTTCTCTCCCAGGACTTGCAGTACAGGCCCCAGGGTGCCCACTGACCCTCCTCCTAGGGGCCTCTGACCCCAGCAAGCTACACAGGGGTCAACCTCTCTCCCTGGACTTGCAGTAGAGGCCCCAAGGTGCCCCCTGGCCCTCCACCTTATGGCCTCTGACCCCAGCAAGCTACACAGGGGTCAACCTTTCTCCCTGGACTTGCATTAGAGGCCCTAGGGTGCCCCCTGGCCCTCCACCAAGGGGCCTCTGACAGCAGGAAGCTGCCCAGGGGTCCACTTCTCTCCCAGGACTTGCAGTACAGGCCCCAGGGTGCCCACTGACCCTCTTCCTAGGGGCCTCTGACCACAGCAAGCTACCCAGGGGTCCACCTCTCTCCCTGGACTTGCAGTAGAGGCCCCAGGGTGCCCCTGGCCCTCCACCTAGGGCCTTCTGACCTCAGCAAGCTACCCAGGGGTTCACCTCTCTCCCTGCACTTGCAGTAGAGGCCCTAGGGTGCCCGCTGGCCCTTCACCTAGAGCTTCTGACCCCAGCAAGCTACCCAGGGGTCCACCTCTCTCCCTGGACTTATAGTAGAGGCACTAGGGAACCCCCTGGCCCTTCACTTAGGGGCCTCTGACCCCAGCAAGTTACCCAGGGGTCCACCTCTCTCTCTGGACTTGCAGTAGAGGCCACAGGGTGCCCACTGGCCCTCTTCCTAGGGGTCTCTGACCCCAGTAAGCTACCCAGGGCTCCACCTCTCCCCCTGGACTTGCAGTAGAGGCCCCAGGGTGCCCCGTGGCCCTCAACCTAGGGGCCTCTGACCCCAGCAAGCTACACAGGAGTCCACCTCTTTCCCTGGACTTGCATTAGAGGCCCTAGGGTGCCCCCTGGCCCTCCACCAAGGGGCCTCTGATAGCAGGAAGCTGCCCAGGGGTCCACTTCTCTCCCTGGACTTGCAGTAGAGGCCCCAGGGTGCCCACTGACCCTCCTCCTAGGGGCCTATTACCACAGCAAGCTACCCAGGGGTCCACCTCTCTCCCTGGACCTGCAGTGGAGGCCCCAGCGTGCTCCCTGGCCCTCCACCTATTGCCTCTGACCCCAGCAAGCTACCTAGGGGTTCCACCTCTCTCCCTGGAATTGCAGTAGAGGACCCAGGGTGCCCCTGGCCCTCCACCTAGGGCCTTCTGACCTTAGCAAGCTACCCAGGGGTCCACCTCTCTCCCTGGACTTGCAGTAGAGGCCCTAGGGTGCCCCCTGGCCCTTCACCTAGAGCCTCTGACCCCAACAAGTTACCCAGGGGTCCACCTCTCTCTCTGGACTTGCAGTAGAGGCCACAGGGTGCCCACTGGCCCTCTTCCTAGGGGTCTCTGACCCCAGTAAGCTACCCAGGGCTCCACCTCTCCCCCTGGACTTGCAGTAGAGGCCCCAGGGTGCCCCGTGGCCCTCAACCTAGGGGCCTCTGACCCCAGCAAGCTACCCAGGGCTCCACCTCTATCCCCGGACTTGCGGTATAGGCCCCAGGGTGCCCCCTTGCCCTCAACCTAGGGGCCTCTGACCCCAGCAAGCTACACAGGGGTCAACCTCTCTCCCTGGACATGCAGTAGAGGCCCCAAGGTGCCCCCTGGCCCTCCACCTTATGGCCTCTGACCCCAGCAAGCTACCCTGGGGTCCACCTCTCACCCTGGACTTGCAGTAGAGGCCCCAGGGTGCCCCTTGGCCCTCCAGCTAGGGGCCTCTGACCCCAGCAAGCTACCTAGGGGTCCACCTCTCTCATTGGACTTGCAGTAGAGACCACAGGGTGCCCCTGGCCCTCTTCCTAGGGGCCTCTGACCCCAGCAAGCTACCAAGGGGTCCACCTCTCTTCCTGGAATTGAAGTAGAGGCACTAGGGTGCCCCCTGGCCCTTCACCTAGGGGCCTTTGACCCCAGCAAGCTACCCAGGGGTCCACCTCTCTCCCTGGACTTCCATCAGAGGCCCCAGGGTGCTCCCTGGCCCTCCACCTATTGCCTCTGACCCCAGCAAGCTACCCAGGGGTTCCACCTCTCTCCCTGGACTTGCAGTAGAGGCCCCAGGGTGCCCCTGGCCCTCCACCTAGGGCCTTCTGACCTCAGCAAGCTACCCAGGGGTTCACCTCTCTCCCTGGACTTGCAGTAGAGGCCCTAGGGTGCCCCCTGGCCCTTCACCTAGGGGCCTCTGACCCCAGCAAGCTACCCAGGGGTCCACCTCTCTCTCTGGACTTGCAGTAGAGGCCCCAGGGTGCCCCCTGGCCCTCCACATAGGGGCCTCTGACCCCAGCAAGCTACCCAGGGGTCCACCTCTCTCCCTGGACTTGCAGTAGAGGCCACAGGGTGCCCACTGGCCCTCTTCCTAGGGGCCTCTGACCCCAGCAAGCTACCCAGGGCTCCACCTCTATCCCTGGACTTGCAGTAGAGGCCCCAGGGTGCCCCCTGGCCCTCAACCTAGGGGCCTCTGACCCCAGCAAGCTACACAGGGGTCAACCTCTCTCCCTGGACTTGCAGTAGAGGCCCCAAGGTGCCCCCTGGCCCTCCACCTTATGGCCTCTTACCCCAGCAAGCTACACAGGGGTCAACCTCTCTCCCTGGACTTGCTTTAGAGGCCCTAGGGTGCCCCCTGGCCCTCCACCAAGGGGCCTCTGACAGCAGGAAGCTGCCCAGGGGTCCACTTCTCTCCCAGGACTTGCAGTACAGGCCCCAGGGTGCCCACTGACCCTCCTCCTAGGGGCCTATTACCACAGCAAGCTACCCAGGGGTCCACCTCTCTCCCTGGACCTGCAGTGGAGGCCCCAGCGTGCTCCCTGGCCCTCCACCTATTGCCTCTCACCCAAGCAAGCTACCCAGGGGTTCCACCTCTCTCCCTGGACTTGCAGTAGAGGCCCCAGGGTGCCCCTGGCCCTCCACCTAGGGCCTTCTGACCTTAGCAAGCTACCCAGGGGTCCACCTCTCTCCCTGGACTTGCAGTAGAGGCCCTAGGGTGCCCCCTGGCCCTTCACCTAGAGCCTCTGTCCCCAGCAAGCTACCCAGGGGTCCACCTCTCTCCCTGGACTTGCAGTAGAGGCCACAGGATGCCCACTGGCCCTCTTCCTAGGGGTCTCTGACCCCAGTAAGCTACCCAGGGCTCCACCTCTCCCCCTGGACTTGCAGTAGAGGCCCCAGGGTGCCCCGTGGCCCTCAACCTAGGGGCCTCCGACCCCAGCAAGCTACCCTGGGGTCCACCTCTCACCCTGGACTTGCAGTAGAGGCCCCAGGGTGCCCCCTGGCCCTCCACCTAGGGGCCTCTGACCCCAGCAAGCTACCTAGGGGTCCACCTCTCTCATTGGACTTGCAGTAGAGGCCACAGGGTGCCCCTGGCCCTCTTCCTAGGGGCCTCTGACCCCAGCAAGCTACCAAGGGGTCCACCTCTCTTCCTGGACTTGAAGTAGAGGCACTAGGGTGCCCCCTGGCCCTTCACCCAGGGGCCTTTGACCCCAGCAAGCTACCCAGGGGTCCACCTCTCTCCCTGGACTTCCATCAGAGGCCCCAGGGTGCTCCCTGGCCCTCCACCTATTGCCTCTGACCCCAGCAAGCTACCCAGGGGTTCCACCTCTCTCCCTGGACTTGCAGTAGAGGCCCCAGGGTGCCCCTGGCCCTCCACCTAGGGCCTTCTGACCTCAGCAAGCTACCCAGGGGTTCACCTCTCTCCCTGGACTTGCAGTAGAGGCCCTAGGGTGCCCCCTGGCCCTTCACCTAGGGGCCTCTGACCCCAGCAAGCTACCCAGGGGTCCACCTCTCTCTCTGGACTTGCAGTAGAGGCCCCAGGGTGCCCCCTGGCCCTCCACATAGGGGCCTCTGACCCCAGCAAGCTATCCAGGGGTCCACCTCTCTCCCTGGACTTGCAGTAGAGGCCACAGGGTGCCCACTGGCCCTCTTCCTAGGGGCCTCTGACCCAGCAAGCTACCCAGGGCTCCACCTCTCCCCCTGGACTTGCAGTAGAGGCCCCAGGGTGCCCCCTGGCCCTCAACCTAGGGGCCTCTGACCCCAGCAAGCTACACAGGGGTCAACCTCTCTCCCTGGACTTGCATTAGAGGCCCTAGGGTGCCCCCTGGCCCTCCACCAAGGGGCCTCCGACAGCAGGAAGCTGCCCAGGGGTCCACTTCTCTCCCAGGACTTGCAGTACAGGCCCCAGGGTGCCCACTGACCCTCCTCCTAGGGGCCTATTACCACAGCAAGCTACCCAGGGGTCCACCTCTCTCCCTGGACCTGCAGTGGAGGCCCCAGCGTGCTCCCTGGCCCTCCACCTATTGCCTCTGACCCCAGCAAGCTACCCAGGGGTTCCACCTCTCTCCCTGGACTTGCAGTAGAGGCCCCAGGGTGCCCCTGGCCCTCCACCTAGGGCCTTCTGACCTTAGCAAGCTACCCAGGTGTCCACCTCTCTCCATGGACTTGCAGTAGAGGCCCTAGGGTGCCCCCTGGCCCTTCACCTAGGGCCTCTGACCCCAGCAAGTTACCCAGGGGTCCACCTCTCTCTCTGGACTTGCAGTAGAGGCCCCAGGGTGCCCCCTGGCCCTCCACCTAGGGGCCTCTGACCCCAGCAAGCTACCCAGGGGTCCACCTCTCTCCCTGGACTTGCAGTAGAGGCCACAGGATGCCCACTGGCCCTCTTCCTAGGGGTCTCTGACCCCAGCAAGCTACCCAGGGCTCTACCTCTCTCCCTGGACTTGCAGTGGAGGCCCCAGCGTGCTCCCTGGCCCTCCACCTATTGCCTCTGACCCCAGCAAGCTACCCAGGGGGTCCACCTCTCTCATTGGACTTGCAGTAGAGGCCACAGGGTGCCCCTGGCCCTCTTCCTAGGGGCCTCTGACCCCAGCAAGCTACCAAGGGGTCCACCTCTCTTCCTGGACTTGAAGTAGAGGCACTAGGGTGCCCCCTGGCCCTTCACCTAGGGGCCTTTGACCCCAGCAAGCTACCCAGGGGTCCACCTCTCTCCCTGGACTTGCAGTAGAGGCCACAGGATGCCCACTGGCCCTCTTCCTAGGGGTCTCTGACCCCAGCAAGCTACCCAGGGCTCTACCTCTCTCCCTGGACTTGCAGTGGAGGCCCCAGCGTGCTCCCTGGCCCTCCACCTATTGCCTCTGACCCCAGCAAGCTACCCAGGGGGTCCACCTCTCTCATTGGACTTGCAGTAGAGGCCACAGGGTGCCCCTGGCCCTCTTCCTAGGGGCCTCTGACCCCAGCAAGCTACCAAGGGGTCCACCTCTCTTCCTGGACTTGAAGTAGAGGCACTAGGGTGCCCCCTGGCCCTTCACCTAGGGGCCTTTGACCCCAGCAAGCTACCCAGGGGTCCACCTCTCTCCCTGGACTTCCATCAGAGGCCCCAGGGTGCTCCCTGGCCCTCCACCTATTGCCTCTGACCCCAGCAAGCTACCCAGGGGTTCCACCTCTCTCCCTGGACTTGCAGTAGAGGCCCCAGGGTGCCCCTGGCCCTCCACCTAGGGCCTTCTGACCTCAGCAAGCTACCCAGGGGTTCACCTCTCTCCCTGGACTTGCAGTAGAGGCCCTAGGGTGCCCCCTGGCCCTTCACCTAGGGGCCTCTGACCCCAGCAAGCTACCCAGGGGTCCACCTCTCTCTCTGGACTTGCAGTAGAGGCCCCAGGGTGCCCCCTGGCCCGCCACATAGGGGCCTCTGACCCCAGCAAGCTACCCAGGGGTCCACCTCTCTCCCTGGACTTGCAGTAGAGGCCACAGGGTGCCCACTGGCCCTCTTCCTAGGGGCCTCTGACCCCAGCAAGCTACCCAGGGCTCCACCTCTCCCCCTGGACTTGCAGTAGAGGCCCCAGGGTGCCCCCTGGCCCTCAACCTAGGGGCCTCTGACCCCAGCAAGCTACACAGGGGTCAACCTCTCTCCCTGGACTTGCAGTAGAGGCCCCAAGGTGCCCCCTGGCCCTCCACCTTATGGCCTCTTACCCCAGCAAGCTACACAGGGGTCAACCTCTCTCCCTGGACTTGCTTTAGAGGCCCTAGGGTGCCCCCTGGCCCTCCACCAAGGGGCCTCTGACAGCAGGAAGCTGCCCAGGGGTCCACTTCTCTCCCAGGACTTGCAGTACAGGCCCCAGGGTGCCCACTGACCCTCCTCCTAGGGGCCTATTACCACAGCAAGCTACCCAGGGGTCCACCTCTCTCCCTGGACCTGCAGTGGAGGCCCCAGCGTGCTCCCTGGCCCTCCACCTATTGCCTCTCACCCAAGCAAGCTACCCAGGGGTTCCACCTCTCTCCCTGGACTTGCAGTAGAGGCCCCAGGGTGCCCCTGGCCCTCCACCTAGGGCCTTCTGACCTTAGCAAGCTACCCAGGGGTCCACCTCTCTCCCTGGACTTGCAGTAGAGGCCCTAGGGTGCCCCCTGGCCCTTCACCTAGAGCCTCTGTCCCCAGCAAGTTACCCAGGGGTCCACCTCTCTCTCTGGACTTGCAGTAGAGGCCCCAGGGTGCCCCCTGGCCCTCCACCTAGGGGCCTCTGACCCCAGCAAGCTACCCAGGGGTCCACCTCTCTCCCTGGACTTGCAGTAGAGGCCACAGGATGCCCACTGGCCCTCTTCCTAGGGGTCTCTGACCCCAGTAAGCTACCCAGGGCTCCACCTCTCCCCCTGGACTTGCAGTAGAGGCCCCAGGGTGCCCCGTGGCCCTCAACCTAGGGGCCTCCGACCCCAGCAAGCTACCCTGGGGTCCACCTCTCACCCTGGACTTGCAGTAGAGGCCCCAGGGTGCCCCCTGGCCCTCCACCTAGGGGCCTCTGACCCCAGCAAGCTACCTAGGGGTCCACCTCTCTCATTGGACTTGCAGTAGAGGCCACAGGGTGCCCCTGGCCCTCTTCCTAGGGGCCTCTGACCCCAGCAAGCTACCAAGGGGTCCACCTCTCTTCCTGGACTTGAAGTAGAGGCACTAGGGTGCCCCCTGGCCCTTCACCCAGGGGCCTTTGACCCCAGCAAGCTACCCAGGGGTCCACCTCTCTCCCTGGACTTCCATCAGAGGCCCCAGGGTGCTCCCTGGCCCTCCACCTATTGCCTCTGACCCCAGCAAGCTACCCAGGGGTTCCACCTCTCTCCCTGGACTTGCAGTAGAGGCCCCAGGGTGCCCCTGGCCCTCCACCTAGGGCCTTCTGACCTCAGCAAGCTACCCAGGGGTTCACCTCTCTCCCTGGACTTGCAGTAGAGGCCCTAGGGTGCCCCCTGGCCCTTCACCTAGGGGCCTCTGACCCCAGCAAGCTACCCAGGGGTCCACCTCTCTCTCTGGACTTGCAGTAGAGGCCCCAGGGTGCCCCCTGGCCCTCCACATAGGGGCCTCTGACCCCAGCAAGCTATCCAGGGGTCCACCTCTCTCCCTGGACTTGCAGTAGAGGCCACAGGGTGCCCACTGGCCCTCTTCCTAGGGGCCTCTGACCCAGCAAGCTACCCAGGGCTCCACCTCTCCCCCTGGACTTGCAGTAGAGGCCCCAGGGTGCCCCCTGGCCCTCAACCTAGGGGCCTCTGACCCCAGCAAGCTACACAGGGGTCAACCTCTCTCCCTGGACTTGCATTAGAGGCCCTAGGGTGCCCCCTGGCCCTCCACCAAGGGGCCTCTGACAGCAGGAAGCTGCCCAGGGGTCCACTTCTCTCCCAGGACTTGCAGTACAGGCCCCAGGGTGCCCACTGACCCTCCTCCTAGGGGCCTATTACCACAGCAAGCTACCCAGGGGTCCACCTCTTTTCCTGGACCTGCAGTGGAGGCCCCAGCGATCTCCCTGGCCCTCCACCTATTGCCTCTGACCCCAGCAAGCTACCCAGGGGTTCCACCTCTCTCCCTGGACTTGCAGTAGAGGCCCCAGGGTGCCCCTGGCCCTCCACCTAGGGCCTTCTGACCTTAGCAAGCTACCCAGGTGTCCACCTCTCTCCCTGGACTTGCAGTAGAGGCCCTAGGGTGCCCCCTGGCCCTTCACCTAGAGCCTCTGACCCCAGCAAGTTACCCAGGGGTCCACCTCTCTCTCTGGACTTGCAGTAGAGGCCCCAGGGTGCCCCCTGGCCCTCCACCTAGGGGCCTCTGACCCCAGCAAGCTACCCAGGGGTCCACCTCTCTCCCTGGACTTGCAGTAGAGGCCACAGGATGCCCACTGGCCCTCTTCCTAGGGGTCTCTGACCCCAGCAAGCTACCCAGGGCTCTACCTCTCCCCCTGGACTTGCAGTGGAGGCCCCAGCGTGCTCCCTGGCCCTCCACCTATTGCCTCTGACCCCAGCAAGCTACCCAGGGGTTCCACCTCTCTCCCTGGACTTGCAGTAGAGGCCCCAGGGTGCCCCTGGCCCTCCACCTAGGGCCTTCTGACCTTAGCAAGCTACCCAGGTGTCCACCTCTCTCCCTGGACTTGCAGTAGAGGCCCTAGGGTGCCCCCTGGCCCTTCACCTAGAGCCTCTGACCCCAGCAAGTTACCCAGGGGTCCACCTCTCTCTCTGGACTTGCAGTAGAGGCCCCAGGGTGCCCCCTGGCCCTCCACCTAGGGGCCTCTGACCCCAGCAAGCTACCCAGGGGTCCACCTCTCTCCCTGGACTTGCAGTAGAGGCCACAGGATGCCCACTGGCCCTCCACCTAGGGCCTTCTGACCTCAGCAAGCTACCCCGGGGTTCACCTCTCTCCCTGGACTTGCAGTAGAGGCCCTAGGGTGCCCCCTGGCCCTTCACCTAGGGGCCTCTGACCCCAGCAAGCTACCCAGGGGTCCACCTCTCTCTCTGGACTTGCAGTAGAGGCCACAGGGTGCCCCCTGGCCCTCCACATAGGGGCCTCTGACCCCAGCAAGCTACCCAGGGGTCCACCTCTCTCCCTGGACTTGCAGTAGAGGCCACAGGGTGCCCACTGGCCCTCTTCCTAGGGGCCTCTGACCCCAGCAAGCTACCCAGGGCTCCACCCCTCCCCCTGGACTTGCAGTAGAGGCCCCAGGGTGCCCTGTGGCCCTCAACCTAGGGGCTTCTGACCCCAGCAAGCTACACAGGGGTCAACCTCTCTCCCTGTACTTGCAGTAGAGGCCCCAAGGTGCCCCCTGGCCCTCCACCTTATGGCCTCTGACCCCAGCAAGCTACACAGGGGTCATCCTCTCTCCCTGGACTTGCATTAGAGGCCCTAGGGTGCCCCCTGGCCCTCCACCAAGGGGCCTCTGACAGCAGGAAGCTGCCCAGGGGTCCACTTCTCTCCCAGGACTTGCAGTACAGGCCCCAGGGTGCCCACTGACCCTCCTCCTAGGGGCCTCTGACCACAGCAAGCTACCCAGGGGTCCACCTCTCTCCCTGGACTTGCAGTAGAGGCCCCAGGGTGCCCCTGGCCCTCCACCTAGGGCCTTCTGACCTCAGCAAGCTACCCAGGGGTTCACCTCTCTCCCTGGACTTGCAGTAGAGGCCCTGGGGTGCCCGCTGGCCCTTCACCTAGAGCCTCTGACCCCAGCAAGCTACCCAGGGGTCCACCTCTCTCCCTGGACTTGCAGTGGAGGCCCCAGGGTGCTCCGTGGCCCTCCACCTATTGCCTCTGACCCCAGCAAGCTACCCAGGGGTTCCACCTCTCTCCCTGGACTTGCAGTAGAGGCCCCAGGGTGCCCCGTGGCCCTCAACCTAGGGGCCTCTGACCCCAGCAAGCTACCCAGGGGTCCACCTCTCTCCCTGGACTTGCAGTAGAGGCACTAGGGAACCCCCTGGCCCTTCACTTAGGGGCCTCTGACCCCAGCAAGCTACCCATGGCTCCACCTCTATCCCTGGACTTGCGGTATAGGCCCCAGGGTGCCCCCTTGCCCTAAACCTAGGGGCCTCTGACCCCAGCAAGCTACACAGGGGTCAACCTCTCTCCCTGGACATGCAGTAGAGGCCCCATGGTGCCCCCTGGCCCACCACCTTATGGCCTCTGACCCCAGCAAGCTACCCAGGGGTCCACCTCTCTCCCTGGACTTGCATTAGAGGCCCTAGGGTGCCCCCTGGCCCTCCACCAAGGGGCCTCTGACAGAAGGAAGCTGCCAGGGGTCCACCTCTCTCCCTGGACTTGCAGTACAGGCCCCAGGGTGACCACTGGCCCTCCTCCTAGAGGCCTCTGACCACAGCAAGCTAACCAGGGGTCCACCTCTCTCCCTGGACTTGCAGTAGAGGCCCTAGGGTGCCCCCTGGCCCTTCACCTAGGGGCCTCTGACCCCAGCAAGCTACCCAGGGGTCCACCTCTCTCTCTGGACTTGCAGTAGAGGCCCCAGGGTGCCCCCTGGCCCTCCACATAGGGGCCTCTGACCCAAGCAAGCTATCCAGGGGTCCACCTCTCTCCCTGGACTTGCAGTAGAGGCCACAGGGTGCCCACTGGCCCTCTTCCTAGGGGCCTCTGACCCAGCAAGCTACCCAGGGCTCCACCTCTCCCCCTGGACTTGCAGTAGAGGCCCCAGGGTGCCCCCTGGCCCTCAACCTAGGGGCCTCTGACCCCAGCAAGCTACACAGGGGTCAACCTCTCTCCCTGGACTTGCATTAGAGGCCCTAGGGGGCCCCCTGGCCCTCCACCAAGGGGCCTCCGACAGCAGGAAGCTGCCCAGGGGTCCACTTCTTTCCCAGGACTTGCAGTACAGGCCCCAGGGTGCCCACTGACCCTCCTCCTAGGGGCCTATTACCACAGCAAGCTACCCAGGGGTCCACCTCTCTCCCTGGACCTGCAGTGGAGGCCCCAGCGTGCTCCCTGGCCCTCCACCTGTTGCCTCTGACCCCAGCAAGCTACCCAGGGGTTCCACCTCTCTCCCTGGACTTGCAGTAGAGGCCCCAGGGTGCCCCTGGCCCTCCACCTAGGGCCTTCTGACCTTAGCAAGCTACCCAGGTGTCCACCTCTCTCCCTGGACTTGCAGTAGAGGCCCTAGGGTGCCCGCTGGCCCTTCACCTAGAGCCTCTGACCCCAGCAAGTTACCCAGGGGTCCACCTCTCCCTCTGGACTTGCAGTAGAGGCCCCAGGGTGCCCCCTGGCCCTCCACCTAGGGGCCTCTGACCCCAGCAAGCTACCCAGGGGTCCACCTCTCTCCCTGGACTTGCAGTAGAGGCCACAGGATGCCCACTGGCCCTCTTCCTAGGGGTCTCTGACCCCAGCAAGCTACCCAGGGCTCTACCTCTCTCCCTGGACTTGCAGTGGAGGCCCCAGCGTGCTCCCTGGCCCTCCACCTATTGCCTCTGACCCCAGCAAGCTACCCAGGGGGTCCACCTCTCTCATTGGACTTGCAGTAGAGGCCACAGGGTGCCCCTGGCCCTCTTCCTAGGGGCCTCTGACCCCAGCAAGCTACCAAGGGGTCCACCTCTCTTCCTGGACTTGAAGTAGAGGCACTAGGGTGCCCCCTGGCCCTTCACCTAGGGGCCTTTGACCCCAGCAAGCTACCCAGGGGTCCACCTCTCTCCCTGGACTTCCATCAGAGGCCCCAGGGTGCTCCCTGGCCCTCCACCTATTGCCTCTGACCCCAGCAAGCTACCCAGGGGTTCCACCTCTCTCCCTGGACTTGCAGTAGAGGCCCCAGGGTGCCCCTGGCCCTCCACCTAGGGCCTTCTGACCTCAGCAAGCTACCCAGGGGTTCACCTCTCTCCCTGGACTTGCAGTAGAGGCCCTAGGGTGCCCCCTGGCCCTTCACCTAGGGGCCTCTGACCCCAGCAAGCTACCCAGGGGTCCACCTCTCTCTCTGGACTTGCAATAGAGGCCCCAGGGTGCCCCCTGGCCCTCCACATAGGGGCCTCTGACCCCAGCAAGCTACCCAGGGGTCCACCTCTCTCCCTGGACTTGCAGTAGAGGCCACAGGGTGCCCACTGGCCCTCTTCCTAGGGGCCTCTGACCCCAGCAAGCTACCCAGGGCTCCACCTCTCCCCCTGGACTTGCAGTAGAGGCCCCAGGGTGCCCCCTGGCCCTCAACCTAGGGGCCTCTGACCCCAGCAAGCTACACAGGGGTCAACCTCTCTCCCTGGACTTGCAGTAGAGGCCCCAAGGTGCCCCCTGGCCCTCCACCTTATGGCCTCTTACCCCAGCAAGCTACACAGGGGTCAACCTCTCTCCCTGGACTTGCTTTAGAGGCCCTAGGGTGCCCCCTGGCCCTCCACCAAGGGGCCTCTGACAGCAGGAAGCTGCCCAGGGGTCCACTTCTCTCCCAGGACTTGCAGTACAGGCCCCAGGGTGCCCACTGACCCTCCTCCTAGGGGCCTATTACCACAGCAAGCTACCCAGGGGTCCACCTCTCTCCCTGGACCTGCAGTGGAGGCCCCAGCATGCTCCCTGGCCCTCCACCTATTGCCTCTCACCCAAGCAAGCTACCCAGGGGTTCCACCTCTCTCCCTGGACTTGCAGTAGAGGCCCCAGGGTGCCCCTGGCCCTCCACCTAGGGCCTTCTGACCTTAGCAAGCTACCCAGGGGTCCACCTCTCTCCCTGGACTTGCAGTAGAGGCCCTAGGGTGCCCCCTGGCCCTTCACCTAGAGCCTCTGTCCCCAGCAAGTTACCCAGGGGTCCACCTCTCTCTCTGGACTTGCAGTAGAGGCCCCAGGGTGCCCCCTGGCCCTCCACCTAGGGGCCTCTGACCCCAGCAAGCTACCCAGGGGTCCACCTCTCTCCCTGGACTTGCAGTAGAGGCCACAGGATGCCCACTGGCCCTCTTCCTAGGGGTCTCTGACCCCAGTAAGCTACCCAGGGCTCCACCTCTCCCCCTGGACTTGCAGTAGAGGCCCCAGGGTGCCCCGTGGCCCTCAACCTAGGGGCCTCCGACCCCAGCAAGCTACCCTGGGGTCCACCTCTCACCCTGGACTTGCAGTAGAGGCCCCAGGGTGCCCCCTGGCCCTCCACCTAGGGGCCTCTGACCCCAGCAAGCTACCTAGGGGTCCACCTCTCTCATTGGACTTGCAGTAGAGGCCACAGGGTGCCCCTGGCCCTCTTCCTAGGGGCCTCTGACCCCAGCAAGCTACCAAGGGGTCCACCTCTCTTCCTGGACTTGAAGTAGAGGCACTAGGGTGCCCCCTGGCCCTTCACCCAGGGGCCTTTGACCCCAGCAAGCTACCCAGGGGTCCACCTCTCTCCCTGGACTTCCATCAGAGGCCCCAGGGTGCTCCCTGGCCCTCCACCTATTGCCTCTGACCCCAGCAAGCTACCCAGGGGTTCCACCTCTCTCCCTGGACTTGCAGTAGAGGCCCCAGGGTGCCCCTGGCCCTCCACCTAGGGCCTTCTGACCTCAGCAAGCTACCCAGGGGTTCACCTCTCTCCCTGGACTTGCAGTAGAGGCCCTAGGGTGCCCCCTGGCCCTTCACCTAGGGGCCTCTGACCCCAGCAAGCTACCCAGGGGTCCACCTCTCTCTCTGGACTTGCAGTAGAGGCCCCAGGGTGCCCCCTGGCCCTCCACATAGGGGCCTCTGACCCCAGCAAGCTATCCAGGGGTCCACCTCTCTCCCTGGACTTGCAGTAGAGGCCACAGGGTGCCCTTTGGCCCTCTTCCTAGGGGCCTCTGACCCAGCAAGCTACCCAGGGCTCCACCTCTCCCCCTGGACTTGCAGTAGAGGCCCCAGGGTGCCCCCTGGCCCTCAACCTAGGGGCCTCTGACCCCAGCAAGCTACACAGGGGTCAACCTCTCTCCCTGGACTTGCATTAGAGGCCCTAGGGTGCCCCCTGGCCCTCCACCAAGGGGCCTCTGACAGCAGGAAGCTGCCCAGGGGTCCACTTCTCTCCCAGGACTTGCAGTACAGGCCCCAGGGTGCCCACTGACCCTCCTCCTAGGGGCCTATTACCACAGCAAGCTACCCAGGGGTCCACCTCTTTTCCTGGACCTGCAGTGGAGGCCCCAGCGATCTCCCTGGCCCTCCACCTATTGCCTCTGACCCCAGCAAGCTACCCAGGGGTTCCACCTCTCTCCCTGGACTTGCAGTAGAGGCCCCAGGGTGCCCCTGGCCCTCCACCTAGGGCCTTCTGACCTTAGCAAGCTACCCAGGTGTCCACCTCTCTCCCTGGACTTGCAGTAGAGGCCCTAGGGTGCCCCCTGGCCCTTCACCTAGAGCCTCTGACCCCAGCAAGTTACCCAGGGGTCCACCTCTCTCTCTGGACTTGCAGTAGAGGCCCCAGGGTGCCCCCTGGCCCTCCACCTAGGGGCCTCTGACCCCAGCAAGCTACCCAGGGGTCCACCTCTCTCCCTGGACTTGCAGTAGAGGCCACAGGATGCCCACTGGCCCTCTTCCTAGGGGTCTCTGACCCCAGCAAGCTACCCAGGGCTCTACCTCTCCCCCTGGACTTGCAGTGGAGGCCCCAGCGTGCTCCCTGGCCCTCCACCTATTGCCTCTGACCCCAGCAAGCTACCCAGGGGTTCCACCTCTCTCCCTGGACTTGCAGTAGAGGCCCCAGGGTGCCCCTGGCCCTCCACCTAGGGCCTTCTGACCTTAGCAAGCTACCCAGGTGTCCACCTCTCTCCCTGGACTTGCAGTAGAGGCCCTAGGGTGCCCCCTGGCCCTTCACCTAGAGCCTCTGACCCCAGCAAGTTACCCAGGGGTCCACCTCTCTCTCTGGACTTGCAGTAGAGGCCCCAGGGTGCCCCCTGGCCCTCCACCTAGGGGCCTCTGACCCCAGCAAGCTACCCAGGGGTCCACCTCTCTCCCTGGACTTGCAGTAGAGGCCACAGGATGCCCACTGGCCCTCCACCTAGGGCCTTCTGACCTCAGCAAGCTACCCCGGGGTTCACCTCTCTCCCTGGACTTGCAGTAGAGGCCCTAGGGTGCCCCCTGGCCCTTCACCTAGGGGCCTCTGACCCCAGCAAGCTACCCAGGGGTCCACCTCTCTCTCTGGACTTGCAGTAGAGGCCACAGGGTGCCCCCTGGCCCTCCACATAGGGGCCTCTGACCCCAGCAAGCTACCCAGGGGTCCACCTCTCTCCCTGGACTTGCAGTAGAGGCCACAGGGTGCCCACTGGCCCTCTTCCTAGGGGCCTCTGACCCCAGCAAGCTACCCAGGGCTCCACCCCTCCCCCTGGACTTGCAGTAGAGGCCCCAGGGTGCCCCGTGGCCCTCAACCAAGGGGCTTCTGACCCCAGCAAGCTACACAGGGGTCAACCTCTCTCCCTGGACTTGCAGTAGAGGCCCCAAGGTGCCCCCTGGCCCTCCACCTTATGGCCTCTGACCCCAGCAAGCTACACAGGGGTCATCCTCTCTCCCTGGACTTGCATTAGAGGCCCTAGGGTGCCCCCTGGCCCTCCACCAAGGGGCCTCTGACAGCAGGAAGCTGCCCAGGGGTCCACTTCTCTCCCAGGACTTGCAGTACAGGCCCCAGGGTGCCCACTGACCCTCCTCCTAGGGGCCTCTGACCACAGCAAGCTACCCAGGGGTCCACCCCTCTCCCTGGACTTGCAGTAGAGGCCCCAGGGTGCCCCTGGCCCTCCACCTAGGGCCTTCTGACCTCAGCAAGCTACCCAGGGGTTCACCTCTCTCCCTGGACTTGCAGTAGAGGCCCTAGGGTGCCCGCTGGCCCTTCACCTAGAGCCTCTGACCCCAGCAAGCTACCCAGGGGTCCACCTCTCTCCCTGGACTTGCAGTGGAGGCCCCAGGGTGCTCCCTGGCCCTCCACCTATTGCCTCTGACCCCAGCAAGCTACCCAGGGGTTCCACCTCTCTCCCTGGACTTGCAGTAGAGGCCCTAGGGTGCCCCCTGGCCCTCCACCTAGGGGCCTCTGACCCCAGCAAGCTACCCAGGGGTCCACCTCTCTCCCTTGACTTGCAGTAGAGGCCACAGGGTGCCCACTGGCACTCTTCCTAGGGGCCTCTGACCCCAGCAAGCTACCCAGGGGTCCACCTCTCTCCCTTGACTTGCAGTAGAGGCCACAGGGTGCCCCCTGGCCCTCCTCCTAGGGGCCTCTGACCCCAGCAAGCTACCCAAGGGTCCACCTCTCTTCCTGGACTTGAAATAGAGGCACTAGGGTGCCCCCTGGCCCTTCACTTAGGGGCCTTTGACCCCAGCAAGCTACTCAGGGCTCCACCTCTATCCCTGGACTTGCGGTATAGGCCCCAGGGTGCCCCCTTGCCCTTAACCTAGGGGCCTCTGACCCCAGCAAGCTACACAGGGGTCAACCTCTCTCCCTGGACTTGCAGTAGAGGCCCCAAGGTGCCCCCTGGCCCTCCACCTTATGGCCTCTGACCCCACCAAGCTACCCAGGGGTCCATCTCTCTCCCTGGACTTGCATTAAAGGCCCTAGGGTGCCCCCTGGCCCTCCACCAAGGGGCCTCTGACAGCAGGAAGCTGCCCTGGGGTCTACTTCTCTCCCTGGACTTGCAGTACAGGCCCCAAGGTGCCCACTGACCCTCCTCCTAGCGGCCTTTGACCACAGCAAGCTACCCAGGGGTCCACCTCTCTCCCTGGACTTGCAGTGGAGGCCCCAGGGTGCTCCCTGGCCCTCCACCTATTGCCTCTGACCCCAGCAAGCTACCCAGGGGTTCCACCTCTCTCCCTGGACTTGCAGTAGAGGTCCCAGGGTGCCCCTGGCCCTCCACCTAGGGCCTTCTGACCTCAGCAAGCTACCCAGGGGTCCTCCTCTCTCCCTGGACTTGCAGTAGAGGCCCTAGGGTGCCCCTTGGCCCTCCATCTAGTGGATGTCTGACCCCAGCAAGCTACCCAAGGGTCCACCTCTCTCCCTGGACTTGCAGTATAGGCCCCAGGGTGCCCCCTTGCCCTCCACCTTGGGGACTCTGACAGCAGGAAGTTTCCCAGGGGTCCACCTCTTTCCCTGGATTTGCAGTAGGGGCCCCAGCGTGCCCGCTGGCCCTCCACCTAGGGGCCTCTTACCCCAGCTAGCTTCTCAGGGGTGCACTTCTCTCCCTGGACTTGCAGTAGAGGCCCTAGGGTGCCCCCTGGCCCTCCATCTAGGGGCGTCTGACCCCATCAAGCAACCCATGGATCCAGCTCTCTCTCTGGACTTGCAGTATAGGCCCCATGGTGCCCCCTTGCCCTCAACCTAGGGGCCTCTGATCCCAGCAAGCTACCCACGGGTCCAGCTCTCTCTAGACTTGCAGTAAAGGCCCCAGGGTGCCCCTTTGCCCTCCACCTGTGGGCCTCTGACCCTAGCAAGCTACCCAGGGGTCAACCTCTCTCCCTGGACTTGCAGTATAGGCCCCAGGGTGACCCCTTGCCCTCCACCTAGGGGACTCTGACAGCAGGAAGCTTCCCAGGGGTCCACCTCTTTCCCTAGACTTGCAGTAGAGGCCCCAGCGTGCCCGCTGGCCCTCTACCTAGGGGCCTCTTACCCCAGCTAGCTTCTCAGGGGTCCACCTCTTTCCCTGGACTTGCAGTAGAGGCCCCAGCGTGCCCGCTGGCCCTCCACCTAGGGCCTTCTGACCTCAGCAAGCTACCCAGGGGTCCACCTCTCTCCCTGGACTTGCAGTAGAGGCCCTAGGGTGCCCCTTGGCCCTCCATCTAGTGGGCGTCTGACCCCAGCAAGCTACCCAGGGGTCCACCTCTCTCCCTGGACTTGCAGTATAGGCCCCAGGGTGCCCCCTTGCCCTCCACCTAGGGGACTCTGACAGCAGGAAGTTTCCCAGGGGTCCACCTCTTTCCCTGGATTTGCAGTAGGGGCCCCAGCGTGCCCGCTGGCCCTCCACCTAGGGGCCTCTTACCCCAGCTAGCTTCTCAGGGGTGCACTTCTCTCCCTGGACTTGCAGTAGAGGCCCTAGGGTGCCCCCTGGCCCTCCATCTAGGGGCGTCTGACCCCATCAAGCAATCCATGGATCCAGCTCTCTCTCTGGACTTGCAGTATAGGCCCCATGGTGCCCCCTTGCCCTCAACCTAGGGGCCTCTGATCCCAGCAAGCTACCCACGGGTCCAGCTCTCTTTCTGGACTTGCAGTAAAGGCCCCAGGGTGCCCCTTTGCCCTCCACCTGTGGGCCTCTGACCCTAGCAAGCTACCCAGGGGTCCACCTCTCTCCCTGGACTTGCAGTATAGGCCCCAGGGTGACCCCTTGCCCTCCACCTAGGGGACTCTGACAGCAGGAAGCTGCCCAGGGGTCCACCTCTTTCCCTAGACTTGCAGTAGAGGCCCCAGCGTGCCCGCTGGCCCTCTACCTAGGGGCCTCTTACCCCAGCTAGCTTCTCAGGGGTCCACCTCTCTCCCTGGACTTGCAGTAGAGGCCCTAGGGTAACCCCTGGCCCTCCATCTAGGGGCGTCTGACCCCATCAAGCAACCCAGGGATCCACCTCTCTCTCTGGACTTGCAGTAGAGGCCCCAGGGTGCCCCGTGGCCCTCAAACTAGAGGCCTCTCACCCCAGCAAGCTACCCAGGTGTCCACCTCTCTCCCTGGACTTGCATTAGAGGCCCTAGGGTGCCCCCTGGCCCTCCACCAAGGGGCCTCTGACAGCAGGAAGCTGCCCAGGGGTCCACTTCTCTCCCAGGACTTGCAGTACAGGCCCCAGGGTGCCCACTGACCCTCCTCCTAGGGGCCTCTGACCACAGCAAGCTACCCAGGTGTCCACCTCTCTCCCTGGACTTGCAGTAGAGGCCCCAGGGTGCCCCTGGCCCTCCACCTAGGGCCTTCTGACCTCAGCAAGCTACCCAGGGGTTCACCTCTCTCCCTGGACTTGCAGTAGAGGCCCTAGGGTGCCCGCTGGCCCTTCACCTAGAGCCTCTGACCCCAGCAAGCTAACCAGGGGTCCACCTCTCTCCCTGGACTTGCAGTGGAGGCCCCAGGGTGCTCCGTGGCCCTCCACCTATTGCCTCTGACCCCAGCAAGCTACCCAGGGGTTCCACCTCTCTCCCTGGACTTGCAGTAGAGGCCCCAGGGTGCCCCGTGGCCCTCAACCTAGGGGCCTCTGACCCCAGCAAGCTACACAGGGGTCAACCTCTCTCCCTGGACTTGCAGTAGAGGCCCCAAGGTGCCCCCTGGCCCTCCACCTTATGGCCTCTGACCCCAGCAAGCTACACAGGGGTCAACCTCTCTCCCTGGACTTGCATTAGAGGCCCTAGGGTGCCCCCTGGCCCTCCACCAAGGGGCCTCTGACAGCAGGAAGCTGCCCAGGGGTCCACT
The DNA here is from genome assembly GCF_052040795.2 of Danio rerio. Lineage (NCBI taxonomy): Eukaryota > Metazoa > Chordata > Actinopteri > Cypriniformes > Danionidae > Danio > Danio rerio. The sequence continues at coordinate 68,426,378 of NC_141027.1, forward strand.
TCTCACCCAGGACTTGCAGTACAGGCCCCAGGATGCCCACTGACCCTCTTCCTAGGGGCCTCTGACCACAGCAAGCTACCCAGGGGTCCACCTCTCTCCCTGGACTTGCAGTAGAGGCCCCAAGGTGCCCCTGGCCCTCCACCTAGGGCCTTCTGACCTCAGCAAGCTACCCAGGGGTTCACCTCTCTCCCTGGACTTGCAGTAGAGGCCCTAGGGTGCCCGCTGGCCCTTCACCTAGAGCCTCTGACCCCAGCAAGCTACCCAGGGGTCCACCTCTCTCCCTGGACTTGCAGTAGAGGCACTAGGGAACCCCCTGGCCCTTCACTTAGGGGCCTCTGACCCCAGCAAGCTACCCATGGCTCCACCTCTATCCCTGGACTTGCGGTATAGGCCCCAGGGTGCCCCCTTGCCCTCAACCTAGGGGCCTCTGACCCCTGTAAGCTACACAGGGGTCAACCTTTCTCCCTGGACATGCAGTAGAGGCCCCATGGTGCCCCCTGGCCCACCACCTTATGGCCTCTGACCCCAGCAAGCTACCCAGGGGTCCACCTCTCTCCCTGGACTTGCATTAGAGGCCCTAGGGTGCCCCCTGGCCCTCCACCAAGGGGCCTCTGACAGAAGGAAGCTGCCAGGGGTCCACCTCTCTCCCTGGACTTGCAGTACAGGCCCCAGGGTGACCACTGGCCCTCCTCCTAGAGTCCTCTGACCACAGCAAGCTAACCAGGGGTCCACCTCTCTCCCTGGACTTGCAGTAGAGGCCCCAGGGTGCCCCCTGGCCCTCCACCTATTGCCTATGACCCCAGCAAGCAACCCAGGGGTTCCACCTCTCTCCCTGGACTTGCAGTAGAGGCCCTAGGGTGCCCCCTGGCCCTCCATCTAGGGGCCTCTGACCCCAGCAAGCTACCCAGGGGTCCACCTCTCTCCCTTGACTTGCAGTAGAGGCCACAGGGTGCCCCCTGGCCCTCCTCCTAGGGGCCTCTGACCCCAGCAAGCTACCCAAGGGTCCACCTCTCTTCCTGGACTTGAAATAGAGGCACTAGGGTGCCCCCTGGCCCTTCACCTAGGGGCCTCGGACCCCAGCAAGCTACCCAGGGGTCCACCTCTCTCCCTGGACTTGCAGTAGAGACCCCAGGGTGTCCCCTCGCCCTCCACCTAGGGGCCTCTGACCCCAGCAAGCTACCCAGGCGTCCACCTCTCTCCCTGGACTGGCAGTAGAGGCCCCAAGGTGCCTCCTGGCCTCCACCTTATGGCCTCTGACCCCAGCAAGCTACCCAGGGGTTCACCTCTGTCCCTGGACTTGCAGTAGAGGCACTAGGGCACCCCCTGGCCCTTCACTTAGGGGCCTTTGACCCCAGCAAGCTACTCAGGGCTCCACCTCTATCCCTGGACTTGCGGTATAGGCCCCAGGGTGCCCCCTTGCCCTCAACCTAGGGGCCTCTGACCCCAGCAAGCTACACAGGGGTCAACCTCTCTCCCTGGACTTGCAGTAGAGGCCCCAAGGTGCCCCCTGGCCCTCCACCTTATGGCCTCTGACCCCATCAAGCAACCCATGGATCCAGCTCTCTCTCTGGACTTGCAGTATAGGCCCCAGGGTGCCCCCTTGCCCTCAACCTAGGGGCCTCTGATCCCAGCAAGCTACCCACGGGTCCAGCTCTCTCTCTGGACTTGCAGTAAAGGCCCCAGGGTGCCCCTTTGCCCTCCACCTGTGGGCCTCTGACCCTAGCAAGCTACCCAGGGGTCCACCTCTCTCCCTGGACTTGCAGTATAGGCCCCAGGCTGACCCCTTGCCCTCCACCTCGGGGACTCTGACAGCAGGAAGCTTCCCAGGGGTCCACCTCTTTCCCTAGACTTGCAGTAGAGGCCCCAGCGTGCCCGCTGGCCCTCTACCTAGGGGCCTCTTACCCCAGCTAGCTTCTCAGGGGTCCAACTCTTTCCCTGGACTTGCAGTAGAGGCCCCAGCGTGCCCGCTGGCCCTCCACCTAGGGGCCTCTGACCCCAGCAAGCTACCCAGGGGTCCATCTCTCTCCCTGGACTTGCATTAGAGGCCCTAGGGTGCCCCCTGGCCCTCCACCAAGGGGCCTCTGACAGCAGGAAGCTGCCCTGGGGTCTACTTCTCTCCCTGGACTTGCAGTACAGGCCCCAAGGTGCCCACTGACCCTCCTCCTAGCGGCCTTTGACCACAGCAAGCTACCCAGGGGTCCACCTCTCTCCCTGGACTTGCAGTGGAGGCCCCAGGGTGCTCCCTGGCCCTCCACCTATTGCCTCTGACCCCAGCAAGCTACCCAGGGGTTCCACCTCTCTCCCTGGACTTGCAGTAGAGGCCCCAGGGTGCCCCTGGCCCTCCACCTAGGGCCTTCTGACCTCAGCAAGCTACCCAGGGGTCCACCTCCCTCCCTGGAATTGCAGTAGAGCCCCTAGGGTGCCCCTTGGCCCTCCATCTAGTGGGCGTCTGACCCCAGCAAGCTACCCAGGGGTCCACCTCTCTCCCTGGACTTGCAGTATAGGCCCCAGGGTGACCCCTTGCCCTCCACCTAGGGGACTCTGACAGCAGGAAGTTTCCCAGGGGTCCACCTCTTTCCCTGGATTTGCAGTAGGGGCCCCAGCGTGCCCGCTGGCCCTCCACCTAGGGGCCTCTCACCCCAGCTAGCTTCTCAGGGGTGCACTTCTCTCCCTGGACTTGCAGTAGAGGCCCTAGGGTGCCCCCTGGCCCTCCATCTAGGGGCGTCTGACCCCATCAAGCAACCCATGGATCCAGCTCTCTCTCTGGACTTGCAGTATAGGCCCCATGGTGCCCCCTTGCCCTCAACCTAGGGGCCTCTGATCCCAGCAAGCTACCCAGGTGTCCACCTCTCTTCCTGGACTTAAAGTAGAGGCACTAGGGTGCCCCCTGGCCCTTCACCTAGGGGACTCTGACCCCAGCAGGCTACCCAGGGGTCCACATCTCTCACTGGACTTGCAGTAGAGGCCCCAGGGTGTCCCCTGGCCCTCCACCTAGGGGCCTCTGACCCCAGCAAGCTACCCAGGGGTCCACCTCTCTCCCTGGACTTGCATTAGAGGCCCAAGGGTGCCCTCTGGCCCTCCACCAAGGGGCCTCAGACAGCAGGAAGCTGCCCAGGGGTCCACCTCTCTCCCTGGACTTGCAGTACAGGCCCCAGGGTGACCACTGGCCCTCTTCCTAGGGGCCTCTGACCACAGCAAGCTACCCAGGGGTACACCTCTCTTCCTGGACTTGAAGTAGAGGCACAAGGGTGCCACCTGGCCCTTCACCTAGGGGCCTCTGACCCCAGCAAGCTACCCAGTGGTCCACCTCTCTCCCTGGACTTGCAGTAGAGGCCCCAGGGTGTCCCCTCGCCCTCCACCTAGGGGCCTCTGACCCCAGCAAGCTACCCAGGGGTCCACCTCTCTCTCTGGACTGGCAGTAGAGGCCCCAAAGTGCCCCCTGGCCCTCCACCTTATGGCCTCTGACCCCAGCAAGCTACCCAGGGTTCCACCTCTATCCCTGGACTTGCGGTATAGGCCCCAGGGTGCCCCCTTGCCCTCAACCTAGGGGCCTCTGACGCCAGCAAGCTACACAGGGGTCAACCTCTCTCCCTGGACTTGCAGTAGAGGCCCCAAGGTGCCCCCTGGCCCTCCACCTTATGGCCTCTGACCCCATCAAGCAACCCATGGATCCAGCTCTCTCTCTGGACTTGCAGTATAGGCCCCAGGGTGCCCCCTTGCCCTCAACCTAGGGGCCTCTGATCCCAGCAAGCTACCCACGGGTCCAGCTCTCTCTCTGGACTTGCAGTAAAGGCCCCAGGGTGCCCCTTTGCCCTCCACCTGTGGGCCTCTGACCCTAGCAAGCTACCCAGGGGTCCACCTCTCTCCCTGGACTTGCAGTATAGGCCCCAGGCTGACCCCTTGCCCTCCACCTAGGGGACTCTGACAGCAGGAAGCTTCCCAGGGGTCCACCTCTTTCCCTAGACTTGCAGTAGAGGCCCCAGCGTGCCCGCTGGCCCTCTACCTAGGGGCCTCTTACCCCAGCTAGCTTCTCAGGGGTCCAACTCTTTCCCTGGACTTGCAGTAGAGGCCCCAGCGTGCCCGCTGGCCCTCCACCTAGGGGCCTCTGACCCCAGCAAGCTACCCAGGGGTCCATCTCTCTCCCTGGACTTGCATTAGAGGCCCTAGGGTGCCCCCTGGCCCTCCACCAAGGGGCCTCTGACAGCAGGAAGCTGCCCTGGGGTCTACTTCTCTCCCTGGACTTGCAGTACAGGCCCCAAGGTGCCCACTGACCCTCCTCCTAGCGGCCTTTGACCACAGCAAGCTACCCAGGGGTCCACCTCTCTCCCTGGACTTGCAGTGGAGGCCCCAGGGTGCTCCCTGGCCCTCCACCTATTGCCTCTGACCCCAGCAAGCTACCCAGGGGTTCCACCTCTCTCCCTGGACTTGCAGTAGAGGCCCCAGGGTGCCCCTGGCCCTCCACCTAGGGCCTTCTGACCTCAGCAAGCTACCCAGGGGTCCACCTCCCTCCCTGGACTTGCAGTAGAGCCCCTAGGGTGCCCCTTGGCCCTCCATCTAGTGGGCGTCTGACCCCAGCAAGCTACCCAGGGGTCCACCTCTCTCCCTGGACTTGCAGTATAGGCCCCAGGGTGACCCCTTGCCCTCCACCTAGGGGACTCTGACAGCAGGAAGTTTCCCAGGGGTCCACCTCTTTCCCTGGATTTGCAGTAGGGGCCCCAGCGTGCCCGCTGGCCCTCCACCTAGGGGCCTCTCACCCCAGCTAGCTTCTCAGGGGTGCACTTCTCTCCCTGGACTTGCAGTAGAGGCCCTAGGGTGCCCCCTGGCCCTCCATCTAGGGGCGTCTGACCCCATCAAGCAACCCATGGATCCAGCTCTCTCTCTGGACTTGCAGTATAGGCCCCATGGTGCCCCCTTGCCCTCAACCTAGGGGCCTCTGATCCCAGCAAGCTACCCAGGTGTCCACCTCTCTTCCTGGACTTAAAGTAGAGGCACTAGGGTGCCCCCTGGCCCTTCACCTAGGGGACTCTGACCCCAGCAGGCTACCCAGGGGTCCACATCTCTCACTGGACTTGCAGTAGAGGCCCCAGGGTGTCCCCTGGCCCTCCACCTAGGGGCCTCTGACCCCAGCAAGCTACCCAGGGGTCCACCTCTCTCCCTGGACTTGCATTAGAGGCCCAAGGGTGCCCTCTGGCCCTCCATCAAGGGGCCTCAGACAGCAGGAAGCTGCCCAGGGGTCCACCTCTCTCCCTGGACTTGCAGTACAGGCCCCAGGGTGACCACTGGCCCTCTTCCTAGGGGCCTCTGACCACAGCAAGCTACCCAGGGGTACACCTCTCTTCCTGGACTTGAAGTAGAGGCACAAGGGTGCCACCTGGCCCTTCACCTAGGGGCCTCTGACCCCAGCAAGCTACCCAGTGGTCCACCTCTCTCCCTGGACTTGCAGTAGAGGCCCCAGGGTGTCCCCTCGCCCTCCACCTAGGGGCCTCTGACCCCAGCAAGCTACCCAGGGGTCCACCTCTCTCTCTGGACTGGCAGTAGAGGCCCCAAAGTGCCCCCTGGCCCTCCACCTTATGGCCTCTGACCCCAGCAAGCTACCCAGGGTTCCACCTCTATCCCTGGACTTGCGGTATAGGCCCCAGGGTGCCCCCTTGCCCTCAACCTAGGGGCCTCTGACCCCAGCAAGCTACACAGGGGTCAACCTCTCTCCCTGGACTTGCAGTAGAGGCCCCAAGGTGCCCCCTGGCCCTCCACCTTATGGCCTCTGACCCCATCAAGCAACCCATGGATCCAGCTCTCTCTCTGGACTTGCAGTATAGGCCCCAGGGTGCCCCCTTGCCCTCAACCTAGGGGCCTCTGATCCCAGCAAGCTACCCACGGGTCCAGCTCTCTCTCTGGACTTGCAGTAAAGGCCCCAGGGTGCCCCTTTGCCCTCCACCTGTGGGCCTCTGACCCTAGCAAGCTACCCAGGGGTCCACCTCTCTCCCTGGACTTGCAGTATAGGCCCCAGGCTGACCCCTTGCCCTCCACCTAGGGGACTCTGACAGCAGGAAGCTTCCCAGGGGTCCACCTCTTTCCCTAGACTTGCAGTAGAGGCCCCAGCGTGCCCGCTGGCCCTCTACCTAGGGGCCTCTTACCCCAGCTAGCTTCTCAGGGGTCCAACTCTTTCCCTGGACTTGCAGTAGAGGCCCCAGCGTGCCCGCTGGCCCTCCACCTAGGGGCCTCTGACCCCAGCAAGCTACCCAGGGGTCAATCTCTCTCCCTGGACTTGCATTAGAGGCCCTAGGGTGCCCCCTGGCCCTCCACCAAGGGGCCTCTGACAGCAGGAAGCTGCCCTGGGGTCTACTTCTCTCCCTGGACTTGCAGTACAGGCCCCAAGGTGCCCACTGACCCTCCTCCTAGCGGCCTTTGACCACAGCAAGCTACCCAGGGGTCCACCTCTCTCCCTGGACTTGCAGTGGAGGCCCCAGGGTGCTCCCTGGCCCTCCACCTATTGCCTCTGACCCCAGCAAGCTACCCAGGGGTTCCACCTCTCTCCCTGGACTTGCAGTAGAGGCCCCAGGGTGCCCCTGGCCCTCCACCTAGGGCCTTCTGACCTCAGCAAGCTACCCAGGGGTCCACCTCCCTCCCTGGACTTGCAGTAGAGGCCCTAGGGTGCCCCTTGGCCCTCCATCTAGTGGGCGTCTGACCCCAGCAAGCTACCCAGGGGTCCACCTCTCTCCCTGGACTTGCAGTATAGGCCCCAGGGTGACCCCTTGCCCTCCACCTAGGGGACTCTGACAGCAGGAAGTTTCCCAGGGGTCCACCTCTTTCCCTGGATTTGCAGTAGGGGCCCCAGCGTGCCCGCTGGCCCTCCACCTAAGGGCCTCTCACCCCAGCTAGCTTCTCAGGGGTGCACTTCTCTCCCTGGACTTGCAGTAGAGGCCCTAGGGTGCCCCCTGGCCCTCCATCTAGGGGCATCTGACCCCATCAAGCAACCCATGGATCCAGCTCTCTCTCTGGACTTGCAGTATAGGCCCCATGGTGCCCCCTTGCCCTCAACCTAGGGGCCTCTGATCCCAGCAAGCTACCCAGGTGTCCACCTCTCTTCCTGGACTTAAAGTAGAGGCACTAGGGTGCCCCCTGGCCCTTCACCTAGGGGACTCTGACCCCAGCAGGCTACCCAGGGGTCCACATCTCTCACTGGACTTGCAGTAGAGGCCCCAGGGTGTCCCCTGGCCCTCCACCTAGGGGCCTCTGACCCCAGCAAGCTACCCAGGGGTCCACCTCTCTCCCTGGACTTGCATTAGAGGCCCAAGGGTGCCCCCTGGCCCTCCACCAAGGGGCCTCAGACAGCAGGAAGCTGCCCAGGGGTCCACCTCTCTCCCTGGACTTGCAGTACAGGCCCCAGGGTGACCACTGGCCCTCTTCCTAGGGGCCTCTGACCACAGCAAGCTACCCAGGGGTACACCTCTCTTCCTGGACTTGAAGTAGAGGCACAAGGGTGCCACCTGGCCCTTCACCTAGGGGCCTCTGACCCCAGCAAGCTACCCAGTGGTCCACCTCTCTCCCTGGACTTGCAGTAGAGGCCCCAGGGTGTCCCCTCGCCCTCCACCTAGGGGCCTCTGACCCCAGCAAGCTACCCAGGGGTCCACCTCTCTCTCTGGACTGGCAGTAGAGGCCCCAAAGTGCCCCCTGGCCCTCCACCTTATGGCCTCTGACCCCAGCAAGCTACCCAGGGTTCCACCTCTCTCCCTGGACTTGCAGTAGAGGCCCTAGAGTGCCCCTTGGCCCTCCATCTAGTGGGCGTCTGAACCCAGCAAGCTACCCAGGGGTCCACCTCTCTCCCTGGACTTGCAGTATAGGCCCCAGGGTGCCCCCTTGCCCTCCACCTAGGGGACTCTGACAGCAGGAAGCTTCCCAGGGGTCCACCTCTTTCCCTGGACTTGCAGTAGAGGCCCCAGCGTGCCCACTGGCCCTCCACCTAGGGGCCTCTTACCCCAGCGAGCTTCTCAGGGGTCCACCTCTCTCCCTGGACTTGCAGTAGAGGCCCTAGGGTGCCCCCTGGCCCTCCATCTAAGGGTGTCAGATCCCATCAAGCAACCCAGGGATCCAGCTCTCTCTCTGGACTTGCCGTAGAGGCCCCAGGGTGCCCCGTGGCCCTCAAACTAGGGGCCTCTCACCTTAGCAAGCTACCCAGGGGTCCACCTCTCTCCCTGGACTTGCAATAGAGGCCACAGGGTGCCCCCTGGCCCTCCTCCTAGGGGCCTCTGACCCCAGCAAGCTACCCAGGGCTCCACCTCTCTTCCTGGACTTGAAGTAGAGGCATTAGGGTGCCCCCTGGCCCTTCACCTAGGGGCCTCTGACCCCAGCAAGCTACCCAGGGGTCCACCTCTCTCACTGGACTTGCAGTAGAGGCCCCAGGGTCTCCCCTGGCCCTCCACCTAGGGGCCTCTGACCCCAACAAGCTACCCAGGGGTCCACCTCTCTCCCTGGACTTGCATTAGAGGCCCTAGGGTGCCCCCTGGCCCTCCTCCAAGGGGCCTCTGACAGCAGGAAGCTGCCCAGGGTTCCACCTCTCTCCCTGGACTTGCATTAGAGGCCCTAGGGTGCCCCCTGGCCCTCCACCAAGGGGCCTCTGACAGCAGGAAGCTGCCCAGGGGTCCACCTCTCTCCCTGGACTTGCAGTACAGGCCCCAGGTTGACCACTGGCCCTCCTCCTAGGGGCCTCTGACCACAGCAAGCTACCCAGGGGTCCACCTCTCTCCCTGGACTTGCAGTAGAGGCCCCAGGGTGCCACTGGCCCTCCACCTAGAGCCTTCTGACCTCAGCAAGCTACCCAGGGGTTCACCTCTCTCCCTGGACTTGCAGTAGAGGCCCTAGGGGGCCCCCTGGCCCTTCACCTAGGGGCCTCTGACCCCAGCAAGCTACCCAGGGGTCCACCTCTCTCTCTGGACTTGCAGTAGAGGCCCCAGGGTGCCCTCTGGCCCTCCACCTAGGGGCCTCTGACCCCAGCAGGCTACCCAGTGGTCCACCTCTCTCCCTGGACTTGCAGTAGAGGCCACAGGGTGCCCACTGGCCCTCCTCCTAGGGGCCTCTGACCCCAGCAAGCTACCCAGGGCTTCACCTCTCCCCCTGGACTTGCAGTAGAGGCCCCAGGGTGCCCCGTGAACCTCAACCTAGGGGCCTCTGACCCCAGCAAGCTACCCAGGGGTCCACCTCTCTTCCTGGACTTGAAGTAGAGGCACTAGGGTGCTCCTTTACCCTTCACCTAGGGGCCTGTGACCACAGCAAGCTACCCAGGGGTCCACCTCTCTCCCTGGACTTGCAATAGAGGCCACAGGGTGCCCCCTGGCCCTCCTCCTAGGGGCCTCTGACCCCAGCAAGCTACCCAGGGCTCCACCTCTCTTCCTGGACTTGAAGTAGAGGCATTAGGGTGCCCCCTGGCCCTTCACCTAGGGGCCTCTGACCCCAGCAAGCTACCCAGGGGTCCACCTCTCTCACTGGACTTGCAGTAGAGGCCCCAGGGTCTCCCCTGGCCCTCCACCTAGGGGCCTCTGACCCCAACAAGCTACCCAGGGGTCCACCTCTCTCCCTGGACTTGCATTAGAGGCCCTAGGGTGCCCCCTGGCCCTCCTCCAAGGGGCCTCTGACAGCAGGAAGCTGCCCAGGGTTCCACCTCTCTCCCTGGACTTGCATTAGAGGCCCTAGGGTGCCCCCTGGCCCTCCACCAAGGGGCCTCTGACAGCAGGAAGCTGCCCAGGGGTCCACCTCTCTCCCTGGACTTGCAGTACAGGCCCCAGGTTGACCACTGGCCCTCCTCCTAGGGGCCTCTGACCACAGCAAGCTACCCAGGGGTCCACCTCTCTCCCTGGACTTGCAGTAGAGGCCCCAGGGTGCCACTGGCCCTCCACCTAGAGCCTTCTGACCTCAGCAAGCTACCCAGGGGTTCACCTCTCTCCCTGGACTTGCAGTAGAGGCCCTAGGGGGCCCCCTGGCCCTTCACCTAGGGGCCTCTGACCCCAGCAAGCTACCCAGGGGTCCACCTCTCTCTCTGGACTTGCAGTAGAGGCCCCAGGGTGCCCTCTGGCCCTCCACCTAGGGGCCTCTGACCCCAGCAGGCTACCCAGTGGTCCACCTCTCTCCCTGGACTTGCAGTAGAGGCCACAGGGTGCCCACTGGCCCTCCTCCTAGGGGCCTCTGACCCCAGCAAGCTACCCAGGGCTTCACCTCTCCCCCTGGACTTGCAGTAGAGGCCCCAGGGTGCCCCGTGAACCTCAACCTAGGGGCCTCTGACCCCAGCAAGCTACCCAGGGGTCCACCTCTCTTCCTGGACTTGAAGTAGAGGCACTAGGGTGCTCCTTTACCCTTCACCTAGGGGCCTGTGACCACAGCAAGCTACCTAGGGGTCCACCTCTCTTCCTGGACTTGCAGTAGAGGCCACAGGGTGCCCCCTGGCCCTCCTACTAGGGGCCTCTGACCTTAGCAAGCTACCCAGGGGTCCACCTCTCTTCCTGGACTTGAAGTAGAGGCACTAGGGTGCCCCTTTGCCCTCCACTTAGGGGCCTGTGACCACAGCAAGCTTTCCAGGGGTCCACCTCTCTCCCTGGACTTGCAGTATAGGGCCCAGGGTGCCCCCTGGCTCACCACCCAGGGGCCTCTGACCCTAGCAAGCTACCCAGGGGTATACCTCTCTCCCTGGACTTGCAGTATAGGCCCAAGAGTGCCCCCTCGCCCTCCACATAGGGGCCTCTGTCCCTATCAAGCTTCCCAGGGGTCCAACTCTCTCCCTGGACTTGCAGTAGAGGCACTAGGGCACCCCCTGCCACTTCACTTAGGGGCCTCTGACCCCAGCAAGCTACCGATGGCTCCACCTCTATCCCTGCACTTGCATTAGAGGCCCTAGGGTGCCCCTTGGCCCTCCACCAAGGGGCCTCTGACAGCAGGAAGCTACCCAGGGGTCCACCTCTCTCCCTGGACTTGCAGTAGAGGCCTCAGGGTGCTCCCTGGCCCTCCACCTATTACCTTTGACCTCAGCAAGCTACCCAGGGGTTCCACCTCTCTCCCTGGACTTGCAGTAGAGGCCCCAGGCTGCCCCTGGCCCCCCACCTTGGGCCTTCTGACCTCATCAATCTACCCAGGGGTTCACCTCTCTCCCTGGACTTGCAGTAGAGGCCCTAGGGTGCCCTCTGGCCGTTCACCTAGGGGTTTCTGACCACAGCAAGCTACCCAGGGGTCCACCTCTCTCTCTGGACTTGCAGTAGAGGCCCCAGGGTGCCCCCTGGCCCTTCACCTAGGGGCCTCTGACCCCAGCAAGCTACCCAGGGCTCCACCTCTATCCCTGGACTTGCGGTATAGGCCCCAGGGTGCCCCCTTGCCCTCAACCTAAGGGCCTCTGACCCCAGCAAGCTACACAGGGGTCAACCTCTCTCCCTGGACATGCAGTAGAGGCCCCAAGGTGCCCCCTGGCCCACCACCTTATGGCCTCTGACCCCAGCAAGCTACCCAGGGGTCCACCTCTCTCCCTGGACTTGCAGTAGAGGACATAGGGTGCCCCCTGGCCCTCCACCAAGGGGCCTCTGACAGCAGGAAGCTGCCCAGGGGTCCACCTCTCTCCCTGGACTTGCAGTACAGGCCCCAGGGTGACCACTGGCCCTCCTCCTAGAGGCCTCTGACCACAGCAAGCTACCCAGGGGTCCACCTCTCTCCCTGGACTTGCAGTAGAGGCCCCAGTGTGCTCCCTGGCCCTCCACCTATTGCCTATGACCCCAGCAAGCTACCCAGGGGTCCACCTCTCTCCCTGGACTTGCAGTAGAGGCCACAGGGTGCCCACTGGCCCTCCTCCTAGGGGCCTCTGACCCCAGCAAGCTACCCAGGGCTCCACCTCTCCCCCTGGACTTGCAGTAGAGGCCCCAGGGTGCCCCGTGGCCCTCAACCTAGGGGCCTCTGACCCCAGCAAGCTACCCAGGGGTCCACCTGTTTCCCTGGACTTGCAGTAGAGGCCCCAGGGTGCCACCTGGCCCTCCAACTAGGGGCCTCTGACCCCAGCAAGCTACCCAGGGGTCCACCTCTCTCACTGGACTTTCAATAGAGGCCCCAGGGTGCCCCTTGGCCCCCCGCCTAGGGGCCTCTGACCCCAGCAAGCTACCCAGGGGTCCACCTGTTTCCCTGGACTTGCAGAAGAGGCCCCAGGGTGCCCCCTGGCCCTCAAACTAGGGGCCTCTGACCCCAGCAAGCTACCCAGGGGCCCACCTCTCTCACTGGACTTACAGTAGAGGCCCCAGGGTGCCCCTTGGCCCCCCTCCTAGGGGCCTCTGACCCCAGCAAGCTACCCAGGGGTCCACCTCTCTCCCTGGACTTGCAGTAGAGGCACTAGGGCACCCCCTGGCCCTTCACTTAGGGGCCTTTGACCCCAGCAAGCTACCCAGGGCTCCACCTCTATCCCTGGACTTGCGGTATAGGCCCCAGGGTGCCCCCTTGCCCTCTACCTAGGGGCCTCTGACCCCAGCAAGCTACATAGGGGTCAACCTCTCTCCCAGGACTTGCAGTAGAGGCCCCAAGGTGCCCCCTTGCCCTCCACCTTATGGCCTCTTACTCCAGCAAGCTACCTAGGGGTCCACCTCTCTCCCTGGACTTGCATTAGAGGCCCTAGGGTGCACCCTGGCCCTCCACCAAGGGGCCTCTGACAGCAGGAAGCTGCCCAGGGGTCCACTTCTCTCCCTGGACTTGCAGTACAGGCCCCAGGGTGCCCACTGACCCTCCTTCTAGGGGCCTCTGAACACAGCAAGCTACCCAGGGGTCCACCTCTCTCCCTGGACTTGCAATGGAGGCCCCAGGGTGCTCCCTTGCCCTCCACCTATTGCCTCTGACCCCAGCAAGCTACCCAGGGGTTCCACCTCTCTCCCTGGACTTGCAGTAGAGGCCCTAGGGTGCCCGCTGGCCCTTCACCTAGAGCCACTGACCCCAGCAAGCTACCCAGGGGTCCACCTCTCTCCCTGGACTTGCAGTAGAGGCCCTCTGGTGCCCCCTGGCCCTTCACCAAGGGGCCTCTGACAGCAGGAAGCTAGCCAGGGGATCCACCTCTCTTCCTGGACTTGCAGTAGAGGCCCTAGGGTCCCCCCTGGCCCTTCACCTAGGGGCCTCTGACCACAGCAAGCTACCCAGGGCTCCACCTCTCTCCCTGGACTTGCTGTAGAGGCCCCAGGGTGCTCCCTGGCCCTCCACCTATTGCCTCTGACCCCAGCAAGCTACCCAGAGATCCACCTCCCTTCCTGGACTTGCAGTAGAGGCCCTAGGGTCCCCCCTGGGCCTTCACCTAGGGGCCTCCGACCCCAGCAAGCTACCCAGGGGTCCACCTCTCTCCCTGGACTTGCAGTAGAGGCACTAAGGAACCCACTGGCCCTCCACCTAGGGCCTTCTGACCTCAGCAAGCTACCCAGGGGTTCACCTCTCTCCCTGGACTTGCAGTAGAGGCCCTAGGGTGCCCCCTGGCCCTTCACCTAGGGGCCTCTGACCCCAGCAAGCTACCCAGGGGTCCACCTCTCTCTCTGGACTTGCAGTAGAGGCCCCAGGGTGCCCTCTGGCCCTCCACCTAGGGGCCTCTGACCCCAGCAGGCTACCCAGTGGTCCACCTCTCTCCCTGGACTTGCAGTAGAGGCCACAGGGTGCCCACTGGCCCTCCTCCTAGGGGCCTCTGACCCCAGCAGGCTACCCAGTGGTCCACCTCTCTCCCTGGACTTGCAGTAGAGGCCACAGGGTGCCCACTGGCCCTCCTCCTAGGGGCCTGTGACCACAGCAAGCTTTCCAGGGGTCCACCTCTCTCCCTGGACTTGCAGTATAGGGCCCAGGGTGCCCCCTGGCTCACCACCCAGGGGCCTCTGACCCTAGCAAGCTACCCAGGGGTATACCTCTCTCCCTGGACTTGCAGTATAGGCCCAAGAGTGCCCCCTCGCCCTCCACATAGGGGCCTCTGTCCCTATCAAGCTTCCCAGGGGTCCAACTCTCTCCCTGGACTTGCAGTAGAGGCACTAGGGCACCCCCTGCCACTTCACTTAGGGGCCTCTGACCCCAGCAAGCTACCGATGGCTCCACCTCTATCCCTGCACTTGCATTAGAGGCCCTAGGGTGCCCCTTGGCCCTCCACCAAGGGGCCTCTGACAGCAGGAAGCTACCCAGGGGTCCACCTCTCTCCCTGGACTTGCAGTAGAGGCCTCAGGGTGCTCCCTGGCCCTCCACCTATTGCCTTTGACCTCAGCAAGCTACCCAGGGGTTCCACCTCTCTCCCTGGACTTGCAGTAGAGGCCCCAGGCTGCCCCTGGCCCCCTACCTTGGGCCTTCTGACCTCATCAATCTACCCAGGGGTTCACCTCTCTCCCTGGACTTGCAGTAGAGGCCCTAGGGTGCCCTCTGGCCGTTCACCTAGGGGTTTCTGACCACAGCTAGCTACCCAGGGGTCCACCTCTCTCTCTGGACTTGCAGTAGAGGCCCCAGGGTGCCCCCTGGCCCTTCACCTAGGGGCCTCTGACCCCAGCAAGCTACCCAGGGCTCCACCTCTATCCCTGGACTTGCGGTATAGGCCCCAGGGTGCCCCCTTGCCCTCAACCTAGGGGCCTCTGACCCCAGCAAGCTACACAGGGGTCAACCTCTCTCCCTGGACATGCAGTAGAGGCCCCAAGGTGCCCCCTGGCCCACCACCTTATGGCATCTGACCCCAGCAAGCTACCCAGGGGTCCACCTCTCTCCCTGGACTTGCAGTAGAGGACATAGGGCGCCCCCTGGCCCTCCACCAAGGGGCCTCTGACAGCAGGAAGCTGCCCAGGGGTCCACCTCTCTCCCTGGACTTGCAGTACAGGCCCCAGGGTGACCACTGGCCCTCCTCCTAGAGGCCTCTGACCACAGCAAGCTACCCAGGGGTCCACCTCTCTCCCTGGACTTGCAGTAGAGGCCCCAGTGTGCTCCCTGGCCCTCCACCTATTGCCTATGACCCCAGCAAGCTACCCAGGGGTCTACCTCTCTCCCTGGACTTGCAGTAGAGGCCACAGGGTGCCCACTGGCCCTCCTCCTAGGGGCCTCTGACCCCAGCAAGCTACCCAGGGCTCCACCTCTCCCCCTGGACTTGCAGTAGAGGCCCCAGGGTGCCCCGTGGCCCTCAACCTAGGGGCCTCTGACCCCAGCAAGCTACCCAGGGGTCCACCTGTTTCCCTGGACTTGCAGTAGAGGCCCCAGGGTGCCCCCTGGCCCTCCAACTAGGGGCCTCTGACCCCAGCAAGCTACCCAGGGGTCCACCTCTCTCACTGGACTTTCAATAGAGGCCCCAGGGTGCCCCTTGGCCCCCCGCCTAGGGGCCTCTGACCCCAGCAAGCTACCCAGGGGTCCACCTGTTTCCCTGGACTTGCAGAAGAGGCCCCAGGGTGCCCCCTGGCCCTCAAACTAGGGGCCTCTGACCCCAGCAAGCTACCCAGGGGCCCACCTCTCTCACTGGACTTACAGTAGAGGCCCCAGGGTGCCCCTTGGCCCCCCTCCTAGGGGCCTCTGACCCCAGCAAGCTACCCAGGGGTCCACCTCTCTCCCTGGACTTGCAGTAGAGGCACTAGGTCACCCCCTGGCCCTTCACTTAGGGGCCTTTGACCCCAGCAAGCTACCCAGGGCTCCACCTCTATCCCTGGACTTGCGGTATAGGCCCCAGGGTGCCCCCTTGCCCTCAACCTAGGGGCCTCTGACCCCAGCAAGCTACATAGGGGTCAACCTCTCTCCCAGGACTTGCAGTAGAGGCCCCAAGGTGCCCCCTGGCCCTCCACCTTATGGCCTCTTACTCCAGCAAGCTACCCAGGGGTCCACCTCTCTCCCTGGACTTGCATTAGAGGCCCTAGGGTGCACCCTGGCCCTCCACCAAGGGGCCTCTGACAGCAGGAAGCTGCCCAGGGGTCCACTTCTCTCCCTGGACTTGCAGTACAGGCCCCAGGGTGCCCACTGACCCTCCTTCTAGGGGCCTCTGACCACAGCAAGCTACCCAGGGGTCCACCTCTCTCCCTGGACTTGCAATGGAGGCCCCAGGGTGCTCCCTTGCCCTCCACCTATTGCCTCTGACCCCAGCAAGCTACCCAGGGGTTCCACCTCTCTCCCTGGACTTGCAGTAGAGGCCCTAGGGTGCCCGCTGGCCCTTCACCTAGAGCCACTGACCCCAGCAAGCTACCCAGGGGTCCACCTCTCTCCCTGGACTTGCAGTAGAGGCCCTCTGGTGCCCCCTGGCCCTTCACCAAGGGGCCTCTGACAGCAGGAAGCTAGCCAGGGGATCCACCTCTCTTCCTGGACTTGCAGTAGAGGCCCTAGGGTCCCCCCTGGCCCTTCACCTAGGGGCCTCTGACCACAGCAAGCTACCCAGGGCTCCACCTCTCTCCCTGGACTTGCTGTAGAGGCCCCAGGGTGCTCCCTGGCCCTCCACCTATTGCCTCTGACCCCAGCAAGCTACCCAGAGATCCACCTCCCTTCCTGGACTTGCAGTAGAGGCCCTAGGGTCCCCCCTGGGCCTTCACCTAGGGGCCTCCGACCCCAGCAAGCTACCCAGGGGTCCACCTCTCTCCCTGGCCTTGCAGTAGAGGCACTAAGGAACCCCCTGGCCCTTCACTTAGGGGCCTCTGACCCCAGCAAGCTACCCAGGGCTCCACCTCTATCCCTGGACTTGCAGTATAGGGTTCAGGGTGCCCCCTTGCCCTCAACCTAGGGGCCTCTGACCCCAGCAAGCTACACAGGGGTCAACCTCTCTCCCTGGACATGCAGTGGAGGCCCCAAGGTGCCATCTGGCCCACCACCTTATGGCCTCTGACCCCAGCAAGCTAACCAGGGGTCCACCTCTCTCTCTGGACTTGCATTAGAGGCCCTAGGGTGCCCCCTGGCCCTCCACCAAGGGCCTCTGACAGCAGGAAGCTGCCCAGGGGTCCACCTCTCTCCCTGGACTTGAAGTACAGGCCCCAGGGTGACCACTGGCCCTCCTCCTAGGGGCCTCTGACCACAGCAAGCTACCCAGGGGTCCACCTCTCTCCTTGGACTTGCAGTAGAGGCCCCAGGGTGCTCCCTGGCCCTCCACCTAATGCCTATGACCCCAGCAAGCTACCTAGGGGTCCACCTCTCTCCCTGGACTTGCAGTAGAGGCCACAGGGTGCCCACTGGCCCTCCTCCTAGGGGCCTCTGACCCCAGCAAGCTACCCAGGGCTCCACCTCTCCCCCTGGACTTGCAGTAGAGGCCCCAGGGTGCCCCGTGGCCCTCAACCTAGGGGCCTCTGACCCCAGCAAGCTACCCAGGGGTCCACCTGTTTCCCTGGACTTGCAGTAGAGGCCCCAGGGTTCCCCCTAGCCCTCCAACTAGGGGCCTCTGACCCCAGCAAGCTACCCAGGGGTCCACCTCTCTCACTGGACTTGCAGTAGAGGCCCCAGGGTGCCCCTTGGCCCCCCTTCTAGGGGCCTCTGACTCCAGCAAGCTACCCAGGGGTCCACCTCTCTCCCTGGACTTGCAGTAGAGGCCCCAGGGTGCCCCTTGCCCCCCCTTCTAGGGGCCTCTGACTCCAGCAAGCTACCCAGGGGTCCACCTCTCTCCCTGGACTTGCAGTAGAGGCACTAGGGCACCCCCTGGCCCTTCACTTAGGGGCCTCTGACCCCAGCAAGCTACCCAGGGCTCCACCTCTATCCCTGGACTTGCGGTATAGGCCCCAGGGTGCCCCCTGGCCCTCCACCTAGGGGCCTCTGACCCCAGCAAGCTACACAGGGTTCAACCTCTCTCCCTGGACTTGCAGTAGAGGCCCCAAGGTGCCCCCTGGCCCTCCACCTTATGGCCTCTGACCCCAGCAAGCTACCCAGGGGTCCACCTCTCTCCCTGGACTTGCAGTAGAGGCCCTAGGGTGCCCAATGACCCTCCTCCTAGGGGCCTATCACCAAAGCAAGCTACCCAGGGATCCAGCTCTCTCCCTGGACTTGCAGTGGAGGCCCCAGCGTGCTCCCTGGCCCTCCACCTATTGCCTCTGACCCCAGCAAGCTACCCAGGGGTTCCACTTCTCTCCCTGGACTTGCAGTAGAGGCCCTATGGTGCCCCCTGGCCCTTCACCTAGATCCTCTGACCCCAGCAAGTTACCCAGGGGTCCACCTCTCTCTCTGGACTTGGAGTAGAGGCCCCAGGGTGCCCACTGGACCTCCACCTAGGGGCCTTTGACCCCAGCAAGCTACCCAGGGGTCCACCTCTCTCCCTGGACTTGCAGTAGAGGCCACAGGGTGCCCACTGGCCCTCTTCCTAGGGGCCTCTGACCCCAGCAAGCTACCCAGGGCTCCACCTCTCCCCCTGGACATGCAGTAGAGGCCCCTGGGTGCCCCGTGGCCCTCAACCTAGGGGCCTCTGACCCCAGCAAGCTACCCTGGGGTCCACCTCTCTCCCTGGACTTGCAGTAGAGGCCCCAGGGTGCCCCCTGGCCCTCCACCTAGGGGCCTCTGACCCCAGCAAGCTACACAGGGGTCCACCTCTCTCATTGGACTTGCAGTAGAGGCCACAGGGTGCCCCTGGCCCTCTTCCTAGGGGCCTCTGACCCCAGCAAGCTACCCAAGGGTCCACCTCTCTTCCTGGACTTGAAGTAGAGGCACTAGGGTGCCCCCTGGCCCTTCACCTAGGGGCCTCTGAGCCCAGCAAGCTACCCAGGGGTCCACCTCTCTCCCTGGACTTCCAGTAGAGGCCCCAGGGTGCTCCCTGGCCCTCCACCTATTGCCTCTGACCCCAGCAAGCTACCCAGGGGTTCCACCTCTCTCCCTGGACTTGCAGTAGAGGCCCCAGGATGCCCTGGCCCTCCACCTAGGGCCTTCTGACCTCAGCAAGCTACCCAGGTGTTCACCTCTCTCTCTGGACTTGCAGTAGAGGCCCTAGGGTGCCCCCTGTCCCTTCACCTAGGGGCCTCTGACACCAGCAAGCTACCCAGGGGTGCACCTCTCTCCCTGGACTTGCAGTAGAGGCCACAGGGTGCCCACTGGCCCTCTTCCTAGGGGCCTCTGACCCCAGCAAGCTACCCAGGGCTCCACCTCTCTCCCTGGACTTGCAGTAGAGGCCCCAGGGTGCCCCGTGGCCATCAACCTAGGGGCCTCTGACCCCAGCAAGCTACCCAGGGGTCCACCTGTTTCCCTGGACTTGCAGTAGAGGCCCAAGGGTGCCCCCTGGCCCTCCAACTAGGGGCCTCTGACCCCAGCAAGCTACCCAGGGGTCCACCTCTCTCACTGGACTAACAGTAGTGGCCCCAGGGTGCCCCTTGGCCCCCCTCCTAGGGGCCTCTGACCCCAGCAAGCTACCCAGGGCTCCACCTCTCTCCCTGGACTTGCAGTAGAGGCACTAGGGCACCCCCTGGCCCTTCACTTAGGGGCCTTTGACCCCAGCAAGCTACCCAGGGCTCCACCTCTATCCCTGGACTTGCGGTATAGGCCCCAGGGTGCCCCCTTGCCCTCAACCTACGGCCCTCTGGCCCCAGCAAGCTACACAGGGGTCAACCTCTCTCCCTGGACTTGCAGTAGAGGCCCCAAGGTGCCCCCTGGCCCTCCACCTTATGGCCTCTGACCCCAGCAAGCTACACAGGGGTCAACTTCTCTCCCTGGACTTGCATTAGAGGCCCTAGGGTGTCCCCTGGCCCTCCACCAAGGGGCCTCTGACAGCAGGAAGCTGCCCAGGGGTCCACTTCTCTCCCTGGACATGCAGTACAGGCCCAAGGGTGCCCACTGACCCTCCTCCTGGGGGCCTCTGACTACAGCAAGCTACCCAGGGGTCCACCTCTCTCCCTGGACTTGCAGTGGAGAACCCAGGGTGCTCCCTGGCCCTCCACCTATTGCCTCTGACCCCAGCAAGCTACCCAGGGGTTCCACCTCTCTCCCTGGACTTGCAGTAGAGGCCCCAGGGTGCCCCCTTGCCCTCCACCTAGGGGACTCTGACAGCAGGAAGTTTCCCAGGGGTCCAACTCTTTCCCTGGACTTGCAGTAGAAGCCCCAGCGTGCCCGCTGGCCCTCCACCTAGGGGCCTCTTACCCCAGCTAGCTTCTCAGGGGTCCACATCTCTCCCTGGACTTGCAGTAGAGGCTCTAGGGTGCCCCCTGGCCCTCCATCTAGGGGCGTCTGACCCCAACAAGCAACCCATGGATCCAGCTCTATCTCTGGACTTGCAGTATAGGCCCCAGGGTGCCCCTTTGCCCTCCACCTGTGGGCCTCTGACCCCAGCAAGCTACCCAGGGGTCCACCTCTCTCCCTGAACTTGCAGTAGAGGCCCCAGGCTGTCCCCTCGCCCTCCACCTAGGGGCCTCTGACCCCAGCAAGCTACCCAGGGGTCCACCTCTCTCCCTGGACTGGCAGTAGAGGCCCCAAGGTGCCCCCTGGCCCTCCACCTTATGGCCTCTGACCCCAGCAAGCTACCCAGGGGTCCACCTCTCTCCCTGGACTTGCAGTAGAGGCCCTAGGGTGCCCCTTGGCCCTCCATCTAGTGGGCATCTGACCCCAGCAAGCTACCCAGGGGTCCACCTCTCTCCCTGACCTTGCAGTATAGGCCCCAGGGTGCCCCCTTGCCCTCCACCTAGGGGACTCTGACAGCAGGAAGTTTTCCAGGGGTCCAACTCTTTCCCTGGACTTGCAGTAGAAGCCCCAGCGTGCCCGCTGGCCCTCCACCTAGGGGCCTCTTACCCCAGCTAGCTTCTCAGGGGTCCACATCTCTCCCTGGACTTGCAGTAGAGGCTCTAGGGTGCCCCCTGGCCCTCCATCTAGGGGCGTCTGACCCCAACAAGCAACCCATGGATCCAGCTCTATCTCTGGACTTGCAGTATAGGCCCCAGGGTGCCCCTTTGCCCTCCACCTGTGGGCCTCTGACCCTAGCAAGCTACCCAGGGGTCCACCTCTCTCCCTGGACTTGCAGTATAGGCCCCAGGGTGCCCCCTTGCCCTCCACCTAGGGGACTCTGACAGCAGGAAGCTTCCCAGGGGTCCACCTCTTTCCCTGGACTTGCAGTAGAGAACCCAGCGTGCCAGCTGGCCCTCTACCTAGGGGCCTCTTACCCCAGCTAGCTTCTCAGGGGTTCACCTCTATCCCTGGACTTGCAGTAGAGGCCCCAGCGTGCCCGCTGGCCCTCTACCTAGGGGCCTCTTACCCCAGCTAGCTTCTCAGGGGTCCACCTCTCTCCCTGGACTTGCAGTAGAGGCCCTAGGGTGCCCCCTGGCCCTCCATCTAGGGGCGTCTGACCCCCTCAAGCAACTCAGGGATCCAGCTCTCTCTCTGGACATGCAGTAGAGGCCCCAGGGTGCCTCGTGGCCCTCAAACTAGGGGCCTCTCACCCCAGCAAGCTACCCAGGGGTCCACCTCTCTCCCTGGCCTTGCAGCAGAGGCACTAGGGTGCCCCCTGGCCCTTCACCTAGGGGACTCTGACCCCAGCAAGCTACCCAGGGGTCCACCTCTCTTACTGGACTTGCAGTTGAGGCCCCAGGGTGTCCCCTGGCCCTCCACCTAGGGGCCTCTGACCCCAGCAAGCTACCCAGGGGTCCACCTCTCTTACTGGACTTGCAGTTGAGGCCCCAGGGTGTCCCCTGGCCCTCCACCTAGGGGCCTCTGACCCCAGCAAGCTACCCAGGGGTCCACCTCTCTCCCTGGACTTGCGTTAGAGGCCCTAGGGTGCCCCCTGGCCCTCCACTAAGGGGCCTCAGACAGCAGGAAGCTGCCCAGTGGTCCACCTCTCTCCCTGGAGTTGCAGTAGAGGCCCCATGGTGCTCCCTGGCCCTCCACCTATTGCCTTTGACCCCAGCAAGCTACCCAGGGGTTCCACCTCTCTTCCTGGACTTGTAGTAGATGCCCCAGGGTGCCCTTGACCCTCCACCTAGGGCCTTCTGACCTCAGCAAGCTACCCAGGTTTTCACCTCTCTCCCTGGACTTGCAGTAGAGGGCCTAGGGTTTCCCCTGGCCCTTCACCTAGGGGCCTCTGACTCCAGCAAGCTACCCAGGGGTCCACCTCTCTCTCTGGACTTGCAGTAGAGGCCCCAGGGTGCCCCCTGGCCCTCCACCTAGGGGCCTCTGACCCCAGCTAGCTACCCAGGGGTTCACCTCTCTCCCTGGACTTGCAGTAGAGGCCACAGGGTGCCCACTGGCCCTCCTCCTAGGGGCCTCTGACCCCAGCAAGCTACCCAGGGCTCCACCTCTCCCCCTGGACTTGCAATAGAGGCCCCAGGGTGCCCTGTGGCCCTCAACCTATGGGCCTCTGACCCCAGCAAGCTACCCAGGGGTCCACCTCACTCCCTGGACTTGCAGTAGAGGCCCCAGGGTGCCTCGTGGCCCTCAAACTAGGGGCCTCTCACCCCAGCAAGCTACCCAGGGGTCCACCTCTCTCCCTGGCCTTGCAGCAGAGGCCACAGGGTGCCCCCTGGCCCTCATCCTAGGGGCCTCAGACCCCAGCAAGCTACCCAGGGGTCCACCTCTCTTCCTGGACTTAAAGTAGAGGCACTAGGGTGCCCCCTGGCCCTTCACCTAGGGGACTCTGACCCCAGCAAGCTACCCAGGGGTCCACCTCTCTTACTGGACTTGCAGTTGAGGCCCCAGTGTGTCCCCTGGCCCTCCACCTAGGGGCCTCTGACCCCAGCAAGCTACCCAGGGGTCCACCTCTCTCCCTGGACTTGCATTAGAGGCCCTAGGGTGCCCCCTGGCCCTCCACCAAGGGGCCTCAGACAGCAGGAAGCTGCCCAGTGGTCCACCTCTCTCCCTGGACTTGCAGTAGAGGCCCCATGGTGCTCCCTGGCCCTCCACCTATTGCCTTTGACCCCAGCAAGCTACCCAGGGGTTCCACCTCTCTTCCTGGACTTGTAGTAGAGGCCCCAGGGTGCCCCTGGCCCTCCACCTAGGGCCTTCTGACCTCAGCAAGCTACCCAGGTTTTCACCTCTCTCCCTGGACTTGCAGTAGAGGGCCTAGGGTTTCCCCTGGCCCTTCACCTAGGGGCCTCTGACTCCAGCAAGCTACCCAGGGGTCCACCTCTCTCTCTGGACTTGCAGTAGAGGCCCCAGGGTGCCCCCTGGCCCTCCACCTAGGGGCCTCTGACCCCAGCTAGCTACCCAGGGGTTCACCTCTCTCCCTGGACTTGCAGTAGAGGCCACAGGGTGCCCACTGGCCCTCCTCCTAGGGGAATCTGACCCCAGCAAGCTACCCAGGGCTCCACCTCTCCCCCTGGACTTGCAGTAGAGGCCCCAGGGTGCCCCGTGGCCCTCAACCTAGGGGCCTCTGACCCCAGCAAGCTACCCAGGGGTCCACCTCACTCCCTGGACTTGCAGTAGAGGCCCCAGGGTGCCCCCTGGCCCTCCACCTAGGAGCCTCTGACCCCAGCAAGCTACCTAGGGGTCCACCTCTCTCCCTGGACTTGCAGTAGAGGCCACAGGGTGCCCCCTGTCCCTCCTCCTAGGGGCCTCTGACCCCAGCAAGCTACCCAGGGGTCCACCTCTCTTCCTGGACTTGAAGTAGAGGTACTAGGGTGCCCCCTGGCCCTTCACCTAGGGGCCTCTGACTCCAGCAAGCTACCCAGGGGTCCACCTCTCTCACTGGACTTGCAGTAGAGGCCCCAGGGTGTCCCCTGGCCCTCATCCTAGAGGCCTCTGACCCCAGCAAGCTTCCAAGGGGTTCACCTCTCTCCCTGGACTTGCAGTAGAGGCCCTAGGGTGCCCGCTGGCCCTCCACCTAGGGGCCTCTGACCCCAGCAAGCTGCCCAGGGGTCCACCTCTTTCCCTGGACTTGCAGTAGAGGCCCCAGGGTGCCTGCTGGCCCTCCACCTAGGGGCCTCTGACCCCAGCAAGCTTCTCATGGGTCCACCTCTCTCCCTGGACTTGCAGTAGAGGCCCTAGGGTGCCCCCTGGACCTCCATCTAGGGGCGTCTGACCCCTTCAAGCAACCAAAGGATCCAGCTCTCTCCCTCGTCTTGCAGTATAGGCCCCAGGGTGCCCCCTTGACCTCCACCTAGGGCCCTCTGACCCCAGCAAGCTACCCAGGGGTCCAGCTCTCTGTCTGGACTAGCAGTATAGGCCCCGGGGTGCCCCTTTGCCCTCCACCTAGGGGCCTGTGACCACAGCAAGCTTCCCAGGGGTCCAACTCTCTCCCTGGACTTGCAGTATAGGCCCCAGGGTGCCCCCTGGCCCTCCACCCAGGGGCCTCTGACCCTAGCAAGCTACCCAGGGGTATATATCTCTCCCTGGACTTGCAGTATAGGCCCAAGTGTGCCCCCTCGCCCTCCACATAGGGGCCTCTGTCCCTATCAAGCTTCCCAGGGGTCCACCTCTCCCCCTGGACTTGCAGTAGAGGCCCCTGGGTGCCCCCTTGCCCTCCACCCAGGTTCCTCTGATCCCAGCAAGCTACCCAGGGGTCCACCTCTCTCACTGGACTTGCAGTAGAGGCCCCAGGGTGCCCCCTGGCCCTCCACCTAGGGGCCTCTGACCCCAGCAAGCTACCCAGGGGTCCACCTCTCTCACGAGACTTGCAGTAGAGGCCCTAGGGTGCCCCCTGGCCCTTCAACTAGGGGCCTCTGACACCAGCAAGCTACCCAGGGGTCCACCTCTCTCACTGGACTTGCAGTAGAGGCCCCAGGGTGCCCCCTGGCCCTCCACTTAGGGGCCTCTGACCCCAGCAAGCTACTCAGGGGTCCACCTCTCTCCCAGGACTTGCAGTAGAGGCACTAAGGCACCCCCTGGCCCTTCACTTAGGGGCCTCTGACCCCAGCAAGCTACCCAGGGCTCCACTTCTAACCCTGGACTTGCGGTATAGGCCCCAGGGTGCCCCCTTGCCCTCAACCTAGGGGCCTCTGACCCCAGCAAGCTACACAGGGGTTAACCTCTCTCCCTATACATGCAGTAGAGGCCCCAAGGTGCCCCCTGGCCCTCCACCTTATGGCCTCTGACCCCAGCAAGCTACCCAGGGGTCCACCTCTCTCCCTGGACTTGCATTAGAGGCCCTAGGGTGCCCCCTGGCCCTCCACCAAGGGGCCTCTGACAGCAGGAAGCTGCCCAGGGGTCCACCTCTCTCCCTGGACTTGCAGTACAGGCCCCAGGGTGACCACTGGCCCTCCTCCTAGGGGCCTCTGACCACAGCAAGCTACCCATGGGTCCACCTCTCCCCCTTGACTTGCAGTAGAGGCCGCAGGGTGCCCCCTGGCCCTTTACCTAGGGGCCTCTGACCCCAGCAAGCTACCCAGGGGTCCACCTCTCTCCCTGAACTTGCAGTAGAGGCCCCAGGGTGTCCCCTCGCCCTCCACCTAGGGGCCTCTGACCACAGCAAGCTACCCAGGGGTCCAACTCTCTCCCTGGACTTGCAGTTGAGGCCCCAAGGTGCCCCCTGGCCCTCCACCTTTTGGCCTCTGACCCCAGCAAGCTACCCAGGGGTCCACCTCTCTCCCTGGACTTGCAGTAGAGGCCCCAGGGTGCCCCCTGGCCCTCCACCTAGGGGCCTCTGACCCCAGCAAGCTACCAAGGGGTCCACCTCTTTACCTGGACTTGCAGTAGAGGTCACAGGGTGCCCCCTGGCCCTCCTCCTAGGGGCCTCTGACCCCAGAAAGCTACCCAAGGGTCCACCTCTCTTCCTGGACTTGAAGTAGAGGCACTAGGGTGCCCCCTGGCCCTTCACCTAGGGGCCTCTGACCCTAGCAAGCCACCCAGGGGTCCACTTCTCTCACTGGACTTGCAGTAGAGGCCCCAGGTTGTCCCCTCACCCTCCACCTAGGGGCCTCTGACCCCAACAAGCTACCCAGGGGTCCACCTCTCTCCCTGGACTGGCAGTAGATGCCCCAAGGTGCCCCCTGGCCCTCCACCTTATGGCCTCTGACCCCAGCAAGCTAACCAGGGGTCCACCTCTCTCCCTGGACTTGCAGTAGAGGCCCTAGGGTGCCCCTTGGCCCTCCATCTAGTGGGCGTCTGACCCCAGCAAGCTACCCAGGGGTCCACCTCACTCCCTGGACTTGCAGTATAGGCCCCAGGGTGACCCCTTGCTCTCCACCTAGGGGACTCTGATAGCAGGACGTTTCCCAGGGGTCAACCTCTTTCCCTGGACTTGCAGTAGGGGCCCCAGCGTGCCCGCTGGCCCTCCACATAGGGGCCTCTTACCCCAGCTAGCTTCTCAGGGGTGCACCTCTCTCACTGGACTTGCAGTATAGGCCCCAGGGTGCCCCCTTGCCCTCAACCTAGGGGCCTCTGATCCCAGCAAGCTACCCACGGGTCCAGCTCTCTCTCTGGATTTGCAGTATAGGCCCCAGGGTGCCCCTTTGCCCTCCACCTGTGGGCCTCTGACAGCAGGAAGCTGCCCAGGGGTCCACCTCTTTCCCTGGACTTGCAGTAGAGGCCCCAGGGTGCCCGCTGGCCCTCCACCTAGGGGCCTCTGACCCCAGCAAGCGTCTCATGGGTCCACCTCTCTCCCTGGACTTGCAGTAGAGGCCCTAGGGTGCCCCCTGGCCCTCCATCTAGGGGCGTCTGACCCCTTCAAGCAACCCAGGGATCCGGCTCTCTCCCTCGTCTTGCAGTATAGGCCCCAGGGTGCCCCCTTGCCCTCCACCTAGAGCCCTCTGACCCCAGCAAGCTACCCAGGGGTCCAGCTCTCTGTCTGGACTAGCAGTATAGGCCCCAGGGTGCCCCTTTGCCCTCCACCTAGGGGCCTGTGACCACAGCAAGCTTCCCAGGGGTCCACCTCTCTCCCTGGACTTGCAGTATAGGCCCCAGGGTCCCCCCTGGCCTTCCACCCAGGGGCCTCTGACCCTAGCAAGCTACCCAGGGGTATATATCTCTCCCTGGACTTGCAGTATAGGCCCAAGTGTGCCCCCTCGCCCTCCACATAGGGGCCTCTGTCCCTATCAAGCTTCCCAGGGGTCCACCTCTCCCCCTGGACTTGCAGTAGAGGCCCCTGGGTGCCCCCTTGCCCTCCACCCAGGTTCCTCTGATCCCAGCAAGCTACCCAGGGGTCCACCTCTCTCACTGGACTTGCAGTAGAAGCCCTAGGGTGCCCCCTGGCCCTTCAACTAGGGGCCTCTGACACCAGCAAGCTACCCAGGGGTCCACCTCTCTCACTGGACTTGCAGTAGAGGCCCCAGGGTGCCCCCTGGCCCTCCACCTAGGGGCCTCTGACCCCAGCAAGCTACTCAGGGGTCCACCTCTATTCCTGGACTTGAAGTAGAGGCACTAGGGTGCCCCCTGGCCCTTCACCTAGGGGCCTCTGACCCCAGCAAGCTACCCAGGGGTCGACCTCTCTCCCTGGACTTGCATTAGAGGCCCTAGGGTGCACCCTGGCCATCCACCTATTGCCTCTGACCCCAGCATGCTTACCCAGGGGTTCCACCTCTCTCCCTGGACTTGCAGTAGAGGCCCCAGGGTGCCTCCTGGCCCTCCACCTAGGGCCTTCTGACCTCAGCAAGCTACCCAGGGGTTCACCTCTCTCCCTGGACTTGCAGTAGAGGCCCTAGGGTGCCCCCTGGCCCTTCACCTAGGGGCCTCTGACCCCAGCAAGCTACCCATGAGTCCACCTCTCTCTCTGGACTTGTAGTAGAGGCCCCAGGGTGCCCCCTGGCCCTCCACCTAGGGGCCTCTGACCCCAGCAAGCTACCCAGGGGTCCACCTCTCTCCCTGGACTTGCAGTAGTGCCCCCAGGGTGCCCCCTGGTCCTCCACCTAGGGGCCTTTGACCACAGCAAGCTTCCCAGGGGTCCACCTCTCTCCCTGGACTTGCAGGATAGGCCCCAGGATCCCCCCTGGCCCTTCACGTATAGGCCTCTGATCCCAAGCAAGCTACCCAGGGGTCCACCTGTTTCCTTGGACTTGCAGTAGAGGCCCCAGGGTGCCCCTGGCCCTCCAACTAGGGGCCTCTGACCCCTGCAAGCTACCCAGGGGTCCACCTCTCTCACTGGACTTGCAGTTGAGGCCCCATGGTGCCTCCTGGCCCTCCACCTAGGAGCCTATGACCCCAGCAAGCTACCCAGGGGTCCACCTCTATCCCTGGTTTTACAGTAGAGACCCCAAGGTAGCATCTGGCCCTCCATCTGTGGGCCTCTGACCCCAGCAAGCTACCCTGGGGTCCACCTCTCTCCCTGGACTTGCAGTATAGCCCCCAGGGTGCCCCCTGGACCTCCATTTAGGGGCCTCTGACCCCAGCAAGCTAAACAGGGGTCCACCTCTCTCCCTGGACTTGCAGTATAGGCCCCAGGGTGCCCCCTGGCCCTCAACCCAGGGGCCTCTGACCCTAGCAAGCTACCCAGGGGTATACCTCTCTCCCTGGACTTGCAGTAGATGCACTAGGGCACCCCCTGGCCCTTCACTTAGGGGCCTCTGACCCCAGCAAGCTACCCAGGGCTCCACCTCTCCCCCTGGACTTGCAGTAGAGGCCCCAGGGTGCCCCCTGGCCCTCCACCTAGGGGCCTCTGACCCCAGCAAGCGTCTCATGGGTCCACCTCTCTCCCTGGACTTGCAGTAGAGGCCCTAGGGTGCCCCCTGGCCCTCCATCTAGGGGCGTCTGACCCCTTCAAGCAGCCCAGGGATCCAGCTCTCTCCCTCGTCTTGCAGTATAGGCCCCAGGGTGCCCCCTTGCCCTCCACCTAGGGCCCTCTGACCCCAGCAAGCTACCCAGGGGTCCAGCTCTCTGTGTGGACTAGCAGTATAGGCCCCAGGGTGCCCCTTTGCCCTCCACCAAGGGGCCTGTGACCACAGCAAGCTTCCCAGGGGTCCACCTCTCTCCCTGGACTTGCAGTATAGGCCCCAGGGTCCCCCCTGGCCCTCCACCCAGGGGCCTCTGACCCTAGCCAGCTACCCAGGGGTATATATCTCTCCCTGGACTTGCAGTATAGGCCCAAGTGTGCCCCCTCGCCCTCCACATAGGGGCCTCTGTCCCTATCAAGCTTCCCCGGGGTCCACCTCTCCCCCTGGACTTGCAGTAGAGGCCCCTGGGTGCCCCCTTGCCCTCCACCCAGGTTCCTCTGATCCCAGCAAGCTACCCAGGGGTCCACCTCTCTCACTGGACTTGCAGTAGAGGCTCCAGGGTGCCCCCTGGCCCTCCACCTAGGGGCCTCTGACCCCAGCAAGCTACCCAGGGGTCCACCTCTCTCACTGGACTTGCAGTAGAGGCCCTAGGGTGCCCCCTGGCCCTTCAACTAGGGGCCTCTGACACCAGCAAGCTACCCAGGGGTCCACCTCTCTCACTGGACTTGCAGTACACGCCCCAGGGTGCCCCTGGCCCTACACCTAGGGGCCTCTGACCCCAGCAAGCTACTCAGGGGTCCACCTCTCTTCCTGGACTTGAAGTAGAGGCACTAGGGTGCCCCCTGGCCCTTCACCTAGGGGCCTCTGACCCCAGCAAGCTAACCAGGGCTCCAACTCTATCCCTGGAATTGCGGTATAGGCCCCAGGGTGCCCCCTTGCCCTCAACCTAGGGGCCTCTGACCCCAGCAAGCTACACAGGGGTCAACCTCTCTCCCCTGACATGCAGTAGAGGCCCCAAGGTGCCCCCTGGCCCTCCACCTTATGGCCTCTGACCCCAGCAAGCTACCCAGGGGTCCACCTCTCTCCCTGGACTTGCATTAGAGGCCCTAGGGTGCCCCCTGGCCCTCCACCAAGGGGCCTCTGACAGCAGGAAGCTGCCCAGGGGTCCACCTCTCTCCCTGGACTTGCAGTACAGGCCCCAGGGTGACCACTGGCCCTCCTCCTAGGGGCCTCTGACAACAGCAAGCTACCCAGAGGTCCACCTCTCTCCCTGGACTTGCAGTAGAGGCCCCAGGGTGCCCCTAGCCCTCCACCTAGGGCCTTCTGACCTCAGCAATCTACCCAAGGGTTCACCTCTCTCCCTGGACTTTTAGTAGAGGACACAGGGTGCCCCCTGGCCCTCCTTCTAGGGGCCTCTGACCCCAGCAAGCTACCCAGGGGTCCACCTCTCTCACTGGACTTGAAGTAGAGGCACTAGGGTGCCCCCTGGACCTTCGCCTAGGGGCCTCTGACCCCAGCAAGCTTGCATGGGGTCCACCTCTCTCACTGGACTTGCAGTAGAGGCCCCAGGGTGTCCACTGGCCCTCCACCTAGGGGCCTCTGACCCCAGCAAGCTACCCAGGTTTCCAACTCTCTCCCTGGACTTGCAGTTGAGGCTCCAAGGTGCCCCCTGGCCCTCCACCTTTTGGCCTCTGACCCCAGCAAGCTACCCAGGGGTCCACCTCTCTCCCTGGACTTGCAGTAGAGGACCTAGGGTGCCCCCTGGCCTTCCACCAAGGGGCCTCTGACAGCAGGAAGCTGCCCAGGGGTCCAACTCTTTCCCTGGACTCGCAGTAGAGGCCCCAGTATGCCCGCTGGCCCTCCACCTAGGGGCCTCTGACCCCAGCAAGCTTCTCATGGGTCCACCTTTCTCTCTGGACTAGCAGTAGAGGCCCTAGGGTGCCCCCTGGCCCTTCACCTACGGGTCTCTGACCCCAGCAAGCTACCCAGGGGTCCACCTCTCTCACTGGACTTGCAGTAGAGGCCCCAGGGTGCCCCCTGGCCCTCCACCTAGGGGCCTCTGACCCCAGCAAGCTACCTAGGGGTCCAGCTCTCTGTCTGGACTTGCAGTAGAGGCCCCAGGGTGCCCCCTGGCCCTCCACCTAGGGGCCTCTGACCCCAGCAAGCTACCTAGGGTCCAGCTCTCTGTCTGGACTAGCAGTATAGGCCCTAGGGTGCCCCTTTGCCCTCCGCCTAGGGGCCTTTGACACTAGCAAGCTACCCAGGGGTATACCTCTCTCCCTGGTCTTGCAGTATAGGCCCAAGAGTGCCCCCGGCCCTCCACATAGGGACCTCTGACCCCAGCAAGCTACCTAGTTGTCCACCTCTCTCATTGGACTTGCAGTAGAGGCCACAGGGTGCCCCTGGCCCTCTTCCTAGGGGCCTCTGACCCCAGCAAGCTACCCAAGGGTCCACCTCTCTTCCTGGACTTGAAGTAGAGGCACTAGGGTGCCCCCTGGCCCTTCACCTAGGGGCCTCTGACCCCAGCAAGCTACCCAGGGGTCCACCTCTCTCCCTGGACTTCCAGTAGAGGCCCCAGGGTGCTCCCTGGCCCTCCACCTATTGCCTCTTACCCCAGCAAGCTACCCAAGGGTTCCACCTCGCTCCCTGGACTTGCAGTAGAGGCCACAGGGTGCCCATGGCCCTCCACCTAGGGCCTTCTGACCTCAGCAAGCTACCCAGGGGTTCACCTCTCTCCCTGGACTTGCAGTAGAGGCACTAGGGTGCCCCCTGGCCCTCCACATAGGGGCCTCTGAGCCCAGCAAGCTACCCAGGGGTCCACCTCTCTCCCTGGACTTGCAGTAGAGGCCACAGGGTGCCCACTGGCCCTCTTCCTAGGGGCCTATGACCCCAGCAAGCTACCCAGGGCTCCACCTCTACCCCTGGACTTGCAGTAGAGGCCCCAGGGTGCCCCGTGGCCCTCAACCTAGGGGCCTCTGACCCCAGCAAGCTACCCAGGGGTCCACCTGTTTCCCTGGACTTGCAGTAGAGGCCCCAGGGTGCCCCCTGGCCCTCCAACTAGGGGCCTCTGACCCCAGCAAGCTACCCAGGGGTCCACCTCTCTCACTGGACTTACAGTAGGTGCCCCAGGGTGCCCCTTGGCCCCCCTCCTAGGGGCCTCTGACCCCAGCAAGCTACCCAGGGATCCACCTCTCTCCCTGGACTTGCAGTAGAGGCACTAGGGCACCCCCTGGCCCTTCACTTAGGGGCCTCTGACCCCAGCAAGCTACCCAGGGCTCCACCTCTATCCCTGGACTTGCGGTATAGGCCCCAGGGTGCCCCCTTGCCCTCAACCTAGGGGCCTCTGACCCCAGCAAGCTACACAGGGGTCAACCTCTCTCCCTGGACTTGCAGTGGAGGCCCCAGGGTGCTCCCTGGCCCTCCACATATTGCCTCTGACCCCAGCAAGCTACCCAGGGGTTCCACCTCTCTCCCTGGACTTGCAGTGGAGGCCCCAGGGTTCTCCCTGGCCCTCCACATATTGCCTCTGACCCCAGCAAGCTACCCAGGGGTTCCACCTCTCTCCCTGGACTTGCAGTAGAGGCCCCAGGGTGCCCCTGGCCCTCCACCTAGGGCCTTCTGACCTCAGCAAGCTACCCAGGGGTTCACCTCTCTCCCTGGACTTGCAGTAGAGGCCCTAGGGTGCCCGCTGGCCCTTCACCTAGAGCCTCTGACCCAAGCAAGTTACCCAGGGGTCCACCTCTCTCTCTGGACTTGCAGTAGAGGCCCCAGGGTGCCCCCTGGCCCTCCACCTAGGGGCCTCTTACCCCAGCAAGCTACCCAGGGGTCCACCTCTCTCCCTTGACTTGCAGTAGAGGCCACAGGGTGCCCACTGGCACTCTTCCTAGGGGCCTCTGACCCCAGCAAGCTACCCAGGGCTCCACCTCTCTTCCTGGACTTGCAGTAGAGGCCCCAGGGTGCCCCGTGGCCCTCTACCTAGGGGCCTCTGACCCTAGCAAGCTACCCTGGGGTCCACCTCTCTCCCTGGACTTGCAGTAGAGGCCCCAGGGTGCCCCCTGGCCCTCCTCCTAGGGGCCTCTGACCCCAGCAAGCTACCTAGGGTGTCCACCTCTCTACCTGGACTTGCAGTAGAGGCCACAGGGTGCCCCCTGGCCCTCCTCCTAGGGGCCTCTGACCCCAGCAAGCTACCCAAGGGTCCACCTCTTTTCCTGGACTTGAAGTAGAGGCACTAGGGTGCCCCCTGGCCCTTCACCTAGGGGCCTCTGACCCCAGCAAGCTACCCAGGGGTCCATCTCTCTCCCTTGACTTGCAGTAGAGGCCACAGGGTGCCCCCTGGCCCTCCTCCTAGGGGCCTCTGACCCCAGCAAGCTACCCAGGGGTCCACCTCTCTTCCTGGACTTGAAGTAGAGGCACTAGGGTGCCCCCTGGCCCTTCACCTAGGGGCCTTTGACCCCAGCAAGCTACCCAGGGGTCCACCTCTCTCGCTGGACTTGCAGTAGAGACCCCATGGTGTCCCCTCGCCCTCCAACTAGGGGCCTCTGACCCCAGCAAGCTACCCAGGGGTCCACCTCTCTCCCTTGACTTGCAGTAGAGGCCACAGGGTGCCCCCTGGCCCTCCTCCTAGGGGCCTCTGACCCCAGCAAGCTACCCAGGGGTCCACCTCTCTTCCTGGACTTGATGTAGAGGCACTAGGGTGCCCCCTGGCCCTTCACCTAGGGGCCTCTGACCCCAGCAAGCTACCCAGGGGTCCACCTCTCTCCCTGGACTTGCAGTAGAGGCCCCAGGGTGTCCCCTCGCCCTCCACCTAGGGGCCTTTGACCCCAGCAAGCTACCCAGGGGTCCACCTCTCTCCCTGGACTGGCAGTAGAGGCCCCAAGGTGCCCCCTGGCCCTCCACCTTATGGCCTCTGAACCCAGCAAGCTACCCAGAGGTCCACCTCTCTTCCTGGACTTGCAGTAGAGGCACTAGGGCACCCCCTGGCCCTTCACTTATGGGCCTTTGACCCCAGCAAGCTACACAGGGGTCAACCTCTCTCCCTGGACTTGCAGTAGAGGCCCCAAGGTGCCCCCTGGCCCTCCACCTTATGGCCTCTGACCCCAGCAAGCTACCCAGGGGTCCACCTCTCTCCCTGGACTTGCATTAGAGCCCCAAGGGTGCCCCCTGGCCCTCCACCAAGAGGCCTCTGACAGCAGGAAGCTGCCCAGGTGTCTACTTCTCTCCCTGGACCTGCAGTACAGGCCCCAGGGTGCCCACTGACCCTCCTCCTAGGGGCCTCTGACCACAGCAAGCTACCCAGGGGTCCACCTCTCTCCCTGGACTTGCATTGGAGGCCCCAGGGTGCTACCTGGCCCTCCACCTATTGCCTCTGACCCCAGCAAGCTACCCAGGGGTTCCTCCTCTCACCCTGGACTTGCAGTAGAGGCCCCAGGGTGCCCCTGGCCCTCCATCTAGGGCCTTCTGACCTCAGCAAGCTACCCAGGGGTTCACCTCTCTCCCTGGACTTGCAGTAGAGGCCCCAGGGTGCCCCCTGGCCTTCCACCTAGGGGCCTCTGACCCAAGCAAGCTACCCAGGGGTCCACCTCTCTCCCTTGACTTGCAGTAGAGGCCACAGGGTGCCCACTGGCCCTCTTCCTAGGGGCAACTGACCCCAGCAAGCTACCCAGGGCTCCACCTCTCCCCCTGTACTTGCAGTAGAGGCCACAGGGTGCCCCTGGCCCTCCTCCTAGGGGCCTCTGACCCCAGCAAGCTACCCAGGGGTCCACCTCTCTTCCTGGACTTGATGTAGAGGCACTAGGGTGCCCCCTGGCCCTTCACCTAGGGGCATCTGACCCCAGCAAGCTACCCAGGGGTCCACCTCTCTCCCTGGACTTG
Source organism: Danio rerio (assembly GCF_052040795.2). Classification (NCBI taxonomy): domain Eukaryota; kingdom Metazoa; phylum Chordata; class Actinopteri; order Cypriniformes; family Danionidae; genus Danio; species Danio rerio. Next base: position 68,460,685 of record NC_141027.1, read on the forward strand.
CAGTAGAGGCCCCAGGGTGTCCCCTCGCCCTCCACCTAGGGGCCTTTGACCCCAGCAAGCTACCCAGGGGTCCACCTCTCTCCCTGGACTGGCAGTAGAGGCCCCAAGGTGACCCTGGCCCTCCACCTTATGGCCTCTGAACCCAGCAAGCTACCCAGAGGTCCACCTCTCTTCCTGGACTTGCAGTAGAGGCACTAGGGCACCCCCTGGCCCTTCACTTAGGGGCCTTTGACCCCAGCAAGCTACACAGGGGTCAACCTCTCTCCCTGGACTTGCAGTAGAGGCCCCAAGGTGCCCCCTGGCCCTCCACCTTATGGCCTCTGACCCCAGCAAGCTACCCAGGGGTCCACCTCTCTCCCTGGACTTGCATTAGAGCCCCAAGGGTGCCCCCTGGCCCTCCACCAAGGGGCCTCTGACAGCAGGAAGCTGCCCAGGTGTCTACTTCTCTCCCTGGACCTGCAGTACAGGCCCCAGGGTGCCCACTGACCCTCCTCCTAGGGGCCTCTGACCACAGCAAGCTACCCAGGGGTCCACCTCTCTCCCTGGACTTGCATTGAAGGCCCCAGGGTGCTACCTGGCCCTCCACCTATTGCCTCTGACCCCAGCAAGCTACCCAGGGGTTCCACCTCTCTCCCTGGACTTGCAGTAGAGGCCCCAGGGTGCCCCTGGCCCTCCACCTAGGGCCTTCTGACCTCAGCAAGCTACCCAGGGGTTCACCTCTCTCCCTGGACTTGCAGTAGAGGCCCCAGGGTGCCCCCTGGCCTTCCACCTAGGGGCCTCTGACCCAAGCAAGCTACCCAGGGGTCCACCTCTCTCCCTTGACTTGCAGTAGAGGCCACAGGGTGCCCACTGGCCCTCTTCCTAGGGGCAACTGACCCCAGCAAGCTACCCAGGGCTCCACCTCTCCCCCTGTACTTGCAGTAGAGGCCACAGGGTGCCCACTGGCCCTCTTCCTAGGGGCAACTGACCCCAGCAAGCTACCCAGGGCTCCATCTCTCCCCCTGTACTTGCAGTAGAGGCCACAGGGTGCCCCCTTGCCCTCCTCCTAGGGGCCTCTGACCCCAGCAAGCTACCCAGGGGTCCACCTCTCTTCCTGGACTTGATGTAGAGGCACTAGGGTGCCCCCTGGCCCTTCACCTAGGGGCCTCTGACCCCAGCAAGCTACCCAGGGGTCCACATCTCTCCCTGGACTTGCAGTAGAGGCCCCAGGGTGTCCCCTCGCCCTCCACCTAGGGGCCTTTGACCCCAGCAAGCTACCCAGGGGTCCACCTCTCTCCCTGGACTGGCAGTAGAGGCCCCAAGGTGCCCCCTGGCCCTCCACCTTATGGCCTCTGAACCCAGCAAGCTACCCAGAGGTCCACCTCTCTTCCTGGACTTGCAGTAGAGGCACTAGGGCACCCCCTGGCCCTTCACTTAGGGGCCTTTGACCCCAGCAAGCTACACAGGGGTCAACCTCTCTCCCTGGACTTGCAGTAGAGGCCCCAGGGTGCTCCCTGGCCCTCCACCTATTGCCTCTGACCCCAGCAAGCTACCCAAGGGTTCCACCTCTCTCCCTGGACTTGCAGTAGAGGCCCCAGGGTGCCCATTGACCTCCACCTAGGGCCTTCTGACCTCAGCAAGCTACCCAGGGGTTCACCTCTCTCCCTGGACTTGCAGTAGAGGCACTAGGGTGCCCCCTGGCCCTCCACATAGGGGCCTCTGAGCCCAGCAAGCTACCCAGGGGTCCACCTCTCTCCCTGGACTTGCAGTAGAGGCCACAGGGTGCCCACTGGCCCTCTTCCTAGGGGCAACTGACCCCAGCAAGCTACCCAGGGCTCCACCTCTACCCCTGGACTTGCAGTAGAGGCCCCAGGGTGCCCCGTGGCCCTCAACCTAGGGGCCTCTGACCCCAGCAAGCTACCCAGGGGTCCACCTGTTTCCCTGGACTTGCAGTAGAGGCCCCAGGGTGCCCCCTGGCCCTCCAACTAGGGGCCTCTGACCCCAGCAAGCTACCCAGGGGTCCACCTCTCTCACTGGACTTACAGTAGGTGCCCCAGGGTGCCCCTTGGCCCCCCTCCTAGGGGCCTCTGACCCCAGCAAGCTACCCAGGGGTCCACCTCTCTCCCTGGACTTGCAGTAGAGGCACTAGGGCACCCCCTGGCCCTTCACTTAGGGGCCTCTGACCCCAGCAAGCTACCCAGGGCTCCACCTCTATCCCTGGACTTGCGGTATAGGCCCCAGGGTGCCCCCTTGCCCTCAACCTAGGGGCCTCTGACCCCAGCAAGCTACACAGGGGTCAACCTCTCTCCCTGGACTTGCAGTAGAGGCCCCAAGGTGCCCCCTGGCCCTCCACCTTATGGCCTCTGACCCCCGCAAGCTACCCAGGGGTCCACCTCTCTCCCTGGACTTGCAGTGGAGGCCCCAGGGTGCTCTCTGGCCCTCCACCTATTGCCTCTGACCCCAACAAGCTACCCAGGGGTTCCACCTCTCTCCCTGGACTTGCAGTAGAGGCCCCAGGGTGCCCATGGCCCAACACCTAGGGCCTTCTGACCTCAGCAAGCTACCCAGGGGTTCACCTCTCTCCCTGGACTTGCAGTAGAGGCCCTAGGGTGCCCGCTGGCCCTTCACCTAGAGCCTTTGACCCAAGCAAGTTACCCAGGGGTCCACCTCTCTCTCTGGACTTGCAGTAGAGGCCCCAGGGTGCCCCCTGGCCCTCCACCTAGGGGCCTCTTACCCCAGCAAGCTACCCAGGGCTCCACCTCTCCCCCTGGACTTGCAGTAGAGGCCCCAGGGTGCCCCGTGGCCCTCTACTTAGGGGCCTCTGACCCTAGCAAGCTACCCTGGGGTCCACCTCTCTCCCTGGACTTGCAGTAGAGGCCCCAGGGTGCCCCCTGGCCCTCCACCTAGGGGCCTCTGACCCCAGCAAGCTACCTAGGGGTCCACCTCTCTACCTGGACTTGCAGTAGAGGCCACAGGGTGCCCCCTGGCCCTCCTCCTAGGGGCCTCTGACCCCAGCAAGCTACCCAAGGGTCCACCTCTCTTCTTGGACTTGAAGTAGAGGCACTAGGGTTCCCCCTGGCCCTTCACCTAGGGGCCTCTGACCCCAGCAAGCTACCCAGGGGTCCACCTCTCTCCCTGGACTGGCAGTAGAGGCCCCAAGGTGCCCCCTGGCCCTCCACATTATGGCCTCTGACCCCAGCAAGCTACCCAGGGGTCCACCTCTCTCCCTGGACTTGCAGTAGAGGCACTAGGGCACCCCCTGGCCCTTCACTTAGGGGCCTTTGACCCCAGTAAGCTACCCAGGGCTCCACCTCTATCCCTGGACATGCGGTATAGACCCCAGGGTGCCCCCTTGCCCTTAACCTAGGGGCCTCTGACCCCAGCAAGCTACACAGGGGTCAACCTCTCTCCATGGACTTGCAGTAGAGGCCCCAAGGTGCCCCCTGGCCCTCCACCTTATGGCCTCTGACCCCAGCAAGCTACCCAGGGGTCCACCTCTCTCCCTGGACTTGCATTAGAGGCGCTAGGGTGCTCCCTGGCCCTCCACCAAGGGGCCTCTGACAGCAGGAAGCTGCCCAGGGGTCCACTTCTCTCCCTGGACTTGCAGTACAGGCCCCAGGGTGCCCACTGACCCTCCACCTAGGGGCCTCTGACCACAGCAAGCTACCCAGGGGTCCACCTCTCTCCCTGGACTTGCAGTGGAGGCCCCAGGGTGCTCCCTGGCCCTCCACCTATTTCCTCTGACCCTAGCAAGCTACCCAGGGGTTCCACCTCTCTCCCTGGACTTGCAGTAGAGGCCCCAGGGTGCCCCTGGCCCTCCACCTAGGGGTCTCTGACCCCAGCAAGCTACCCAGGGGTCCACCTCTCTCTCTGGACTTGCAGTAAAGGCCCCAGGGTGCCCCCTGGCCCTCCACCTAGGGGCCTCTGACCCCAGCAAGCTACCCAGGGGTCCACCTCTCTCCCTTGACTTGAAGTAGAGGCCCCAGGGTGCCCCGTGGCCCTCTACCTAGTGGCCTCTGACCCCAGCAAGCTACCCTGGGGTCCACCTCTCTCCCTGGACTTGCAGTAGAGGCCCCAGGGTGCCCCCTGGCCCTCCACCTAGGGGCCTCTGACCCCAGCAAGCTACCTAGGGGTCCACCTCTCTACCTGGACTTGCAGTAGAGGCAACAGGGTGCCCCCTGGCCCTCCTCCTAGGGGCCTCTGACCCAAGCAAGCTACCCAAGGGTCCACCTCTCTTCCTGGACTTGAAGTAGAGGCACTAGGGTGCCCCCTGGCCCTTCACCTAGGGGCCTCTGACCCCAGCAAGCTACCCAGGGGTCCACCTCTCTCCCTGAACATGCAGTAGAGGCCCCAGGGTGTCCCCTCGCCCTCCACCTAGGGGCCTCTGACCCCAGCAAGCTACCCAGGGGTCCACCTCTCTCCCTGGACTGGCAGTAGATGCCCCAAGGTGTCCCCTGGCCCTCCACTTTATGGCCTCTGACCCCAGCAAGCTACCCAGGGGTCCACCTCTCTCCCTGGACTTGCAGTAGAGGCACTAGGGCACCCCCTGGCCCTTCACTTAGGGGCCTCTGACCCCAGCAAGCTACCCAGGGCTCCACCTCTATCCCTGGACTTGCGGTATAGGCCCCAGGGTGCCCCCTTGCCCTCAACCTAGGGGCCTCTGACCCCAGCAAAATACACAGGGGTAAACCTCTCTCCCTGGACTTGCAGTAGAGGCCCCAAGGTGCCCCCTGGCCCTCCACCTTATGGCCTCTGACCCCCGCAAGCTACCCAGGGGTCCACCTCTCTCCCTGGACTTGCAGTGGAGGCCCCAGGGTGCTCCCTGGCCCTCCACCTATTGCCTCTGACCCCAGCAAGCTACCCAGGGGTTCCACCTCTCTCCCTGGACTTGCAGTAGAGGCCCCAGGGTGCCCCTGGCCCTCCACCTAGGGCCTTCTGACCTCAGCAAGCTACCCAGGGGTTCACCTCTCTCCCTGGACTTGCAGTAGAGGCCCTAGGGTGCCCGCTGGCCCTTCACCTAGAGCCTCTGACCCAAGCAAGTTACCCAGGGGTCCACCTCTCTCTCTGGACTTGCAGTAGAGGCCCCAGGGTGCCCCCTGGCCCTCCACCTAGGGGCCTCTTACCCCAGCAAGCTACCCAGGTGTCCACCTCTCTCCCTTGACTTGCAGTAGAGGCCACAGGGTGCCCACTGGCACTCTTCCTAGGGGCCTCTGACCCCAGCAAGCTACCCAGGGCTCCACCTCTCCCCCTGGACTTGCAGTAGAGGCCCCAGGGTGCCCCGTGGCCCTCTACCTAGGGGCCTCTGACCTTAGCAAGCTACCCTGGGGTCCACCTCTCTCCCTGGACTTGCAGTAGAGGCCCCAGGGTGCCCCCTGGCCCTCCACCTAGGGGCCTCTGACCCCAGCAAGCTACCTAGGGGTCCACCTCTCTACCTGGACTTGCAGTAGAGGCCACAGGGTGCCCCCTGGCCCTCCTCCTAGGGGCCTCTGACCCCAGCAAGCTACCCAAGGGTCCACCTCTCTTCCTGGACTTGAAGTAGAGGCACTAGGGTTCCCCCTGGCCCTTCACCTAGGGGCCTCTGACCCCAGCAAGCTACCCAGGGGTCCACCTTTCTCCCTGGACGGTCAGTAGAGGCCCATGGTGCCCCCTGGCCCTCCACATTATGGCCTCTGACCCCAGCAAGCTACCCAGGGGTCCACCTCTCTCCCTGGACTTGCAGTAGAGGCACTAGGGCACCCCCTGGCCCTTCACTTAGGGGCCTTTGACCCCAGTAAGCTACCCAGGGCTCCACCTCTATCCCTGGACTTGCGGTATAGACCCCAGGGTGCCCCCTTGCCCTTAACCTAGAGGCCTCTGACCCCAGCAAGCTACACAGGGGTCAACCTCTCTCCATGGACTTGCAGTAGAGGCCCCAAGGTGCCCCCTGGCCCTCCACCTTATGGCCTCTGACCCCAGCAAGCTACCCAGGGGTCCACCTCTCTCCCTGGACTTGCATTAGAGGCCCTAGGGTGCCCCCTGGCCCTCCACCAAGGGGCCTCTGACAGCAGGAAGCTGCCCAGGGGTCCACTTCTCTCCCTGGACTTGCAGTACAGGCCCCAGGGTGCCCATTGACCCTCCACCTAGGGGCCTCTGACCACAGCAAGCTACCCAGGGGTCCACCTCTCTCTCTGGACTTGCAGTAAAGGCCCCAGGGTGCCCCCTGGCCCTCCACCTAGGGGCCTCTGACCCCAGCAAGCTACCAAGGGGTCCACCTCTCTCCCTTGACTTGAAGTAGAGGCCCCAGGGTGCCCCGTGGCCCTCTACCTAGTGGCCTCTGACCCCAGCAAGCTACCCTGGGGTCCACCTCTCTCCCTGGACTTGCAGTAGAGGCCCCAGGGTGCCCCCTGGCCCTCCACCTAGGGGCCTCTGACCCCAGCAAGCTACCTAGGGGTCCACCTCTCTACCTGGACTTGCAGTAGAGGCAACAGGGTGCCCCCTGGCCCTCCTCCTAGGGGCCTCTGACCCAAGCAAGCTACCCAAGGGTCCACCTCTCTTCCTGGACTTGAAGTAGAGGCACTAGGGTGCCCCCTGGCCCTTCACCTAGGGGCCTCTGACCCCAGCAAGCTACCCAGGGGTCCACCTCTCTCCCTGAACATGCAGTAGAGGCCCCAGGGTGTCCCCTCGCCCTCCACCTAGGGGCCTCTGACCCCAGCAAGCTACCGAGGGGTCCACCTCTCTCCCTGGACTGGCAGTAGAGGCCCCAAGGTGTCCCCTGGCCCTCCACTTTATGGCCTCTGACCCCAGCAAGCTACCCAGGGGTCCACCTCTCTCCCTGGACTTGCAGTAGAGGCCCTATGGTGCCCCTTGGCCCTCCATCTAGTGGGCGTTTTACCCCAGCAAGCTACCCAGGGGTCCACCTCTCTCCCTGTACTTGCAGTATAGGCCCCAGGGTGCCCCCTTGCCCTCCACCTAGGGGACTCTGACAGCAGGAAGTTTCCCAGGGGTCCACCTCTTTCCCTGGACTTGCAGTAGAGGCCCCAGCGTGCCCGCTGGCCCTCCACCTAGGGGCCTCTTACCCCAGCTAGCTTCTCAGGGGTCCACCTCTCTCCCTGGACTTGCAGTAGAGGCCCTAGGGTGCCCCCTGGCCCTCCATCTAGGGGCGTCTGACCCCATCAAGCAACCCATGGATCCAGCTCTCTCTCTGGGCTTGCAGTATAGGCCCCAGGGTGCCCCCTTGCCCTCAACCTAGGGGCCTCTGATCCCAGCAAGCTACCCACGGGTCCAGCTCTCTCTCTGGACTTGCAGTATAGGCCCCAGGGTGCCCCTTTGCCCTCTACCTGTGGGCCTCTGACCCTAGCAAGCTACCCAGGGGTCTACCTCTTTCCCTGGACTTGCAGTAGAGGCCCCAGCGTGCCAGCTGGCTCTCTACCTAGGGGCCTTTTACCCCAGCTAGCTTCTTAGGGGTCCACCTCTCTCCCTGGACTTGCAGTAGAGGCCCTAGGGTGCCCCCTGGCCCTCCATCTAGGGGCGTCTGACCCCATCAAGCAACCCAGGGATCCAGCTCTCTCTCTGGACTTGCAGTAGAGGCCCCAGGGTGTCCCGTGGCCCTCAAACTAGGGGCCTCTCACCCCAGCAAGCTACCCAGGGGTCCACCTTTCTTCCTGGACTTAAAGTAGAGGCACTAGGATGCCCCCTGGCCCTTCACCTAGGGGACTCTGACCCCAGCAAGCTACCCAGGGGTCCACCTCTCTTACTGGACTTGCAGTAGATGCCCCAGGGTGCCCCGTGGCCCTCTACCTAGTGGCCTCTGACCCCATTAAGCTACCCAGGGGTCCACCTCTCTCCCTGGACTTGCTTTAGAGGCCCTAGGGTGCCCCCTGGCCCTCCACCAAGGGGCCTCAGACAGCAGGAAGCTGCCCAGGGGTCCACCTCTCTCCCTGGACTTGCAGTACAGGCCCCAGGGTGACCACTGCCCCTCCTCCTAGGGGCCTCTGACCCCAGCAAGCTACCCAGGGGTCCACCTCTCTCCCTGGACTTGCAGTAGAGGCCCCAGGGTGCTCCCTGGCCCTCCACCTATTGCCTTTGACCCCAGCAAGCTACCCAGGGGTTCCACCTCTCTCCCTGGACTTGCAGTAGAGGCCCTAGGGTGCTCCCTGGCCCTTCACATAGGGTCCTCTGACCCCAGCAAGCTACCCAGGGGTCCACCTCTCTCTCTGGACTTGAAGTAGAGGCCCCAGGGTGCCCCCTGGCCCTCCACCTAGGGGCCTCTGACCCCAGCTAGCTACCCAGGTGTCCACCTCTCTCCCTGGACTTGCAGTAGAGGCCACAGGGTGCCCACTGGCCCTCCTCCTAGTGGGCTCTGACCCCAGCAAGCTACCCAGGGCTCCACCTCTCCCCCTGGACTTGCAGTAGAGGCCCCAGGGTGCCCCGTGGCCCTCCTCCTAGGGGCCTCTGACCCCAGCAAGCTACCCAGGGCTCCACCTCTATCCCTGAAGTTGCAGTAGAGAGCCCAGGGTGCCCCCTGGCCCTCCTCCTAGGGGCCTCTGACCCCAGCAAGCTACCCAGGGCTCCACCTCTCCCCCTGGACTTGCAGTAGAGGCCCCAGGGTGCCCCGTGGCCCTCAACCTAGGGGCCTCTGACCCCAGCAAGCTACCCAGGGGTCCACCTGTTTCCCTGGACTTGCAGTAGAGGCCCCAGGGTGCCCCTTGGCCCCCTGCCTAGGGGCCTCTGACCCCAGCAAGCTACCCAGGGGTCCACCTGTTTCCCTGGACTTGCAGTAGAGGCCCCAGGGTGCCCCCTGGCCCTCAAACTAGGGGCCTCTGACCCCAGCAAGCTACCCAGGGGTCCACCTCTCTCACTGGACTTACAGTAGAGGCACTAGGGTGCCCCATGGCCCCCCTCCTAGGGGCCTCTGACCCCAGCAAGCTACCCAGGGGTCCACCTCTCTCCCTGGACTTGCAGTAGAGGCACTAGGGCACCCCCTGGCCCTTCACTTAGGGGCCTTTGACACCAGCAAGCTACCCAGGGCTCCACCTCTATCCCTGGACCTGCGGTATAGGCCCCAGGGTGCCCCCTTGCCCTCAACCTAGGGGCCTCTGACCCCAGCAAGCTACATAGGGGTCAACCTCTCTCCCAGGACTTGCAGTAGAGGCCCCAAGGTGCCCCCTGGCCCTCCACCTTAAGGCCTCTTACCCCAGCAAGCTACCCAGGGGTCCACCTCTCTCCTTGGACTTGCAATAGAGGCCCTAGGGTGCACCCTGGCCCTCCACCAAGGGGCCTCTGACAGCAGGAAGCTGCCCAGGGGTCCACTTCTCTCCCTGGACTTGCAGTACAGGCCCCAGGGTGCCCACTGACCCTCCTAGGGGCCTCTGACCACAGCAAGCTACCCAGGGGTCCACCTCTCTCCCTGGACTTGCAGTGGAGGCCCCAGGGTGCTCCCTGGCCCTCCACCTATTGCCTCTGACCCCAGCAAGCTACCCAGAGGTTCCACCTCTCTCCCTGGACTTGCAGTAGAGGCCCTAGGGTGCCCGCTGGCCCTTCACCTAGAGCCACTGACCCCAGCAAGCTACCCAGAGGTCCACCTCTCTCCCTGGACTTGCAGTAGAGGCCCTATGGTGCCCCCTGGCCCTTCACCAAGGGGCCTCTGACAGCAGGAAGCTAGCCAGGGGATCCACCTCTCTCCCTGGACTTGCAGTAGAGGCCCTAGGGTCCCCCCTGGCCCTTCACCTAGGGGCCTCTGACCACAGCAAGCTACCCAGGGCTCCACCTGTCTCCCTGGACTTGCAGTAGAGGCCCTAGGGTGCCCCCTGGCCCTCCACCTATTGCCTATGACCCCAGCAAGCTACCCAGGGGTCCACCTCTCTCCCTGGACTTGCAGTAGAGGCAACAGGGTGCCCACTGGCCCTCCTCCTAGGGGCCTCTGACCCCAGCAAGCTACCCAGGGCTCCACCTCTCCCCCTGGACTTGCAGTAGAGGCCCCAGGGTGCCCCCTGGCCCTCCAACTAGGGGCCTCTGACCCCAGCAGGCTACCCAGGGGTCCACCTCTCTCACTGGACTTGCAGTAGAGGCCCCAGGGTGCCCCTTGGCCCCCCGCCTAGGGGCCTCTGACTCCAGCAAGCTACCCAGGGGTCCACCTCTCTTCCTGGACTTGCAGTAGAGGCACTAGGGCACCCCCTGGCCCTTCACTTAGGGGCCTCTGACCACAGCAAGCTACCCAGGGGTCCACCTCTCTCCCTGGACTTGCAGTGGAGGCCCCAGGGTGCTCCCTGGCCCTCCACCTATTGCCTCTGACCCCAGCAAGCTACCCAGGGGTTCCACCTCTCTCCCTGGACTTGCAGTAGAGGCCCTAGGGTGCCCGCTGGCCCTTCACCTAGAGCCACTGACCCCAGCAAGCTACCCAGAGGTCCACCTCTCTCCCTGGACTTGCAGTAGAGGCCCTATGGTGCCCCCTGGCCCTTCACCAAGGGGCCTCTGACAGCAGGAAGCTAGCCAGGGGATCCACCTCTCTCCCTGGACTTGCAGTAGACGCCCTATCGTCCCCCCTGGCCCTTCACCTAGGTGCCTCTGACCACAGCAAGCTACCCAGGGCTCCACCTGTCTCCCTGGACTTGCAGTAGAGGCCCCAGGGTGCTCCCCGGCCCTCCACCTATTGCCTCTGACCCCAGCAAGCTACCCAGAGATCCACCTCCCTTCCTGGACTTGCAGTAGAGGCCCTAGGGTCCCCCCTGGGCCTTCACCTAGGGGCCTTCGACCCCAGCAAGCTACCCAGGGGTCCACCTCTCTCCCTGGACTTGCAGTAGAGGCACTAAGGAACCCCCTGGCCCTTCACTTAGGGGCCTCTGACCCCAGCAAGCTACCCAGGGCTCCACCCCTATCCCTGGACTTGCGGTATAGGCTTCAGGGTGCCCCCTTGCCCTCAACCTGGGGGCCTCTGACCCCAGCAAGCTACACAGGGGTCAACCTCTCTCCCTGGACATGCAGTAGAGGCCCCAAGGTGCCCCCTGGCCCACCACCTTATGGCCTCTGACCCCAGCAAGCTACCCAGGGGTCCACCTCTCTCCCTGGACTTGCATTAGAGTCCCCAGGGTGCCCCCTGGCCCTCCACCAAGGGGCCTCTGACAGCAGGAAGCTGCCCAGGGGTCCACCTCTCTCCCTGGACTTGAAGTACAGGCCCCAGGGTGACCACTGGCCCTCCTCCTAGGGGCCTCTGACCACAGCAAGCTACCCAGGGGTCCACCTCTCTCCCTGGACTTGCAGTAGAGGCCCCAGGGTGCTCCCTGGCCCTCCACCTATTGCCTATGACCCCAGCAAGCTACCCAGGCGTCCACCTCTATCCCTGGACTTGCAGTAGAGGCCACAGGGTGCCCACTGGCCCTCCTCCTAGGGGCCTCTGACCCCAGCAAGCTACCCAGGGCTCCACCTCTCCCCCTGGACTTGCAGTAGAGGCCCCTGGGTGCCTCCTTGCCCTCCACCCAGGTTCCTCTGATCCCAGCAAGCTACCCAGGGCTCCACCTCTCTCACTGGACTTGCAGTAGAGGCCCCAGGGTGCCCCCTGGCCCTCCACCTAGGGGCCTCTGACCCCAGCAAGCTACTCAGGGGTCCACCACTCTTCCTGGACTTGAAGTAGAGGCATTAGGGTGCCCCCTGGCCCTTCACCTAGGGGCCTCTGACCCCAGCAAGCTACCCAGGGCTCCACCTCTCTCCCTGGACATGCAGTAGAGGTCCCAAGGTGCCAACTGGCCCTCCACCTTATGGCCTCTGACCCCAGCAAGCTACCCAGGGGTCCACCTCTCTTCCTGGACTTGCATTAGAGGCCCTAGGGTGCCCCCTGGCCCTCCACCAAGGGGCCTCTGACAGCAGGAAGCTGCCCAGGGGTCCACCTCTCTCCCTGGACTTGCAGTACAGGCCCCAGGGTGACCACTGGCCCTCCTCCTAGGGGCCTCTGACCACAGCAAGCTACCCAGGGGTCCACCTCTCTCCCTGGACTTGCAGTAGAGGCCCCAGGGTGCTCCCTGGCCCTCCACCTATTGCCTTTGACCTCAGCAAGCTACCCAGGGGTTCCACCTCTCTCCCTGGACTTGCAGTAGAGGCCCCAGGGTGCCCCTGGCCCTCGACCTAGGGCCTTCTGACCTCAGCAATCTACCCAGGGGTTCACCTCTCTCCCTGGAATTGCAGTAGAGGCCCTAGGGTGCCCCCTGGCCCTTCACCTAGGGGTCTCTGACCCCAGCAAGCTACCCAGGGGTCCACCTCTCTCTCTGGAAATGCAGTAGAGGCCCCAGGGTGCCCCCTGGCCCTCCACCTAGGGGCCTCTGACCCCAGCAAGCTACCCAGGGCTCCACCTCTCCCCCTGGACTTGCAGTAGAGGCCCCAGGTTGCCCCATGGCCCTCAACCTAGGGGCCTCTGACCCCAGCAAGCTACCTAGGGGTCCACCTCTCTCCCTGGACTTTTAGTAGAGGACACAGGGTGCCCCCTGGCCCTCCTTCTAGGGGCCTCTGACCCCAGCAAGCTACCCAGGGGTTCACCTCTCTCACTGGACTTGAAGTAGAGGCACTAGGGTGCCGCCTGGCCCTTCGCCTAGGGGCCTCTGACCCCAGCAAGCTAGCATGGGGTCTACCTCTCTCACTGGACTTGCAGTAGAGGCCCCAGGGTGTCCCCTGGCCCTCCACCTAGGGGCCTCTGACCCCAGCAAGCTACCCAGGGGTCCAACCCTCTCCCTGGACTTGCAGTTGAGGCCCCAAGGTGCCCCCTGTCCCTCCACCTTTTGGCCTCTGACCCCAGCAAGCTACCCAGGGGTCCACCTCTCTCCCTGGACTTGCAGTAGAGGACCTAGGGTGCCCCCTGGCCCTCCACCAAGGGGCCTCAGACAGCAGGAAGCTGCCCAGGGGTCCACCTTTCTCTCTGGACTAGCAGTATAGGCCCTAGGGTGCCCCCTGGCCCTTCACCTACGGGTCTCTGACCCCAGCAAGCTACCCAGGGGTCCACCACTCTCCCTGGACTTGCAGTAGAGGCCCCAGGGTGCCCCCTCGCCTTCCACCTAGGGGCCTCTGACCCCAGCAAGCTTCCCGGGGGTCCACCTCTCTCCCTGGACTTGCAGTATAGGCCCCAGGGTGCCCCCTGGCCCTCCACCCAGGGGCCTTTGACCCTAGCAAGCTACCCAGGGGTATACCTCTCTCCCTGGACTTGCAGTATAGGCCCAAGAGTGCCACCGGCCCTCCACATAGGGGCCTCTGACCCCAGCAAGCTACCTAGGGGTCCACCTCTCTCATTGGACTTGCAGTAGAGGCCCCAGGGTGCCCCTGGCCCTCCACCTAGGGCCTTCTGACCTCAGCAAACTACCCAGGGGTTTACCTCTCTCCCTGGACTTGCAGTAGAGGCCCTAGTGTGCCCCCTGGTCCTTCACCTAGGGGCCTCTGACCCCAGCAAGCTACCCAGGGGTCCACCTCTCTCTCTGGACTTGCAGTAGAGGCCCCAGGGTGCCCCCTGGCCCTCCACATAGGGGCCTCTGACCCCAGCAAGCTACCCAGGGGTCCACCTCTCTCCCTGGACTTGCAGTAGAGGCCACAGGGTGCCCACTGGCCCTCTTCCTAGGGGTCTCTGACCCCAGCAAGCTACCCAGGGCTCCACCTCTCCCCCTGGACTTGCAGTAGAGGCCCCAGGGTGCCTCGTGGCCCTCAACCTAGGGGCCTCTGACCCCAGCAAGCTACCCAGGGGTCCACCTGTTTCCCTGGACTTGCAGTAGAGGCCCCAGGGTGCCCCCTGGCCCTCCAACTAGGGGCCTCTGACCCCAGCAAGCTACCCAGGGGTCCACCTCTCTCACTGGACTTACAGTAGTGGCCCCAGGGTGCCCCTTGGCCCCCCTCCTAGGGGCCTCTGACCCCAGCAAGCTACCCAGGGGTCCACCTCTCTCCCTGGACTTGCAGTAGAGGCACTAGGGCACCCCCTGGCCCTTCACTTAGGGGCCTTTGACCCCAGCAAGCTACCCAGGGCTCCACCTCTATCCCTGGACTTGAGGTATAGGCCCCAAGGTGCCCCCTTGCCCTCAACCTAGAGGCCTCTGACCCCAGCAAGCTACACAGGGGTCAACCTCTCTCCCTGGACTTGCAGTAGAGGCCCCAAGGTGCCCCCTGGCCCTCCACCTTATGGCCTCTGACCCCCGCAAGCTACCCAGGGGTCCACCTCTCTCCCTGGACTTGCAGTGGAGGCCCCAGGGTGCTCCCTGGCCCTCCACCTATTGCCTCTGACCCCAGCAAGCTACCCAGGGGTTCCACCTCTCTCCCTGGACTTGCAGTAGAGGCCCCAGGGTGCCCCTGGCCCTCCACCTAGGGCCTTCTGACCTCAGCAAGCTACCCAGGGGTTCACCTCTCTCCCTGGACTTGCAGTAGAGGCCCTAGGGTGCCCGCTGGCCCTTCACCTAGAGCCTCTGACCCAAGCAAGTTACCCAGGGGTCCACCTCTCTCTCTGGACTTGCAGTAGAGGCCCCAGGGTGCCCCCTGGCCCTTCACCTAGGGGCCTCTGACCCCAGCAAGCTACCCAGGGGTCCACCTCTCTCCCTTGACTTGCAGTAGAGGCCACAGGGTGCCCACTGGCACTCTTCCTAGGGGCCTCTGACCCCAGCAAGCTACCCAGGGCTCCACCTCTCCCCCTGGACTTGCAGTAGAGGCCCCAGGGTGCCCCTGCCCTCTACCTAGGGGCCTCTGACCCCAGCAAGCTACCCAGGGCTCCACCTCTCCCCCTGGACTTGCAGTAGAGGCCCCAGGTTGCCCCGTGGCCCTCAACCTAGGGGCCTCTGACCCCAGCAAGCTACCTAGGGGTCCACCTCTCTCCCTGGACTTTTAGTAGAGGACACAGGGTGCCCCCTGGCCCTCCTTCTAGGGGCCTCTGACCCCAGCAAGCTACCCAGGGGTTCACCTCTCTCACTGGACTTGAAGTAGAGGCACTAGGGTGCCCCCTGGCCCTTCGTCTAGGGGCCTCTGACCCCAGCAAGCTAGCATGGGGTCTACCTCTCTCACTGGACTTGCAGTAGAGGCCCCAGGGTGTCCCCTGGCCCTCCACCTAGGGGCCTCTGACCCCAGCAAGCTACCCAGGGGTCCAACTCTCTCCCTGGACTTGCAGTTGAGGCCCCAAGGTGCCCCCTGGCCCTCCACCTTTTGGCCTCTGACCCCAGCAAGCTACCCAGGGGTATACCTCTCTCCCTGGACTTGCAGTAGAGGACCTAGGTTGCCCCCTGGCCCTCCACCAAGGGGCCTCAGACAGCAGGAAGCTGCCCAGGGGTCCACCTTTCTCTCTGGACTAGCAGTAGAGGCCCTAGGGTGCCCCCTGGCCCTTCACCTACGGGTCTCTGACCCCAGCAAGCTACCCAGGGGTCCACCTCTCTCCCTGGACTTGCAGTAGAGGCCCCAGGGTGCCCCCTCGCCCTCCACCTAGGGGCCTCTGACCCCAGCAAGCTACCTAGGGGTCCAGATCTGTCTGTACTAGCAGTATAGGCCCTAGGGTGCCCCTTTGCCCTCCGCCTAGGGGCCTTTGACCACAGCAAGCTTCCCGGGGGTCCACCTCTCTCCCTGGACTTGCAGTATAGGCCCCAGGGTGCCCCCTGGCCCTCCACCCAGGGGCCTTTGACCACAGCAAGCTACCCAGGGGTATACCTCTCTCCCTGGACTTGCAGTATAGGCCAAAGAGTGCCCCCGGCCCTCCACATAGGGGCCTCTGACCCCAGCAAGCTACCTAGGGGTCCACCTCTCTCATTGGACTTGCAGTAGAGGCCCCAGGGTGCCCCTGGCCCTCCACCTAGGGCCTTCTGACCTCAGCAAGCTACCCAGGGGTTTACCTCTCTCCCTGGACTTGCAGTAGAGGCCCTAGGGTGCCCCCTGGCCCTTCACCTAGGGGCCTCTGACCCCAGCAAGCTACCCAGGGGTCCACCTCTCTCTCTGGACTTGCAGTAGAGGCCCCAGGGTGCCCCCTGGCCCTCCACATAGGGGCCTCTGACCCCAGCAAGCTACCCAGGGGTCCACCTCTCTCCCTGGACTTGCAGTAGAGGCCACAGGGTGCCCACTGGCCCTCTTCCTAGGGGCCTCTGACCCCAGCAAGCTACCCAGGGCTCCACCTCTCCCCCTGGACTTGCAGTAGAGGCCCCAGGGTGCCTCGTGGCCCTCAACCTAGGGGCCTCTGACCCCAGCAAGCTACCCAGGGGTCCACCTGTTTCCCTGGACTTGCAGTAGAGGCCCCAGGGTGCCCCCTGGCCCTCCAACTAGGGGCCTCTGACCCCAGCAAGCTACCCAGGGGTCCACCTCTCTCACTGGACTTACAGTAGTGGCCCCAGGGTGCCCCTTGGCCCCCCTCCTAGGGGCCTCTTACCCCAGCAAGCTACCCAGGGGTCCACCTCTCTCCCTGGACTTGCAGTAGAGGCACTAGGGCACCCCCTGGCCCTTCACTTAGGGGCCTTTGACCCCAGCAAGCTACCCAGGGCTCCACCTCTATCCCTGGACTTGCGGTATAGGCCCCAAGGTGCCCCCTTGCCCTAAACCTAGGGGCCTCTGACCCCAGCAAGCTACACAGGGGTCAACCTCTCTCCCTGGACTTGCAGTAGAGGCCCCAAGGTGCCCCCTGGCCCTCCACCTTATGGCCTCTGACCCCCGCAAGCTACCCAGGGGTCCACCTCTCTCCCTGGACTTGCAGTGGAGGCCCCAGGGTGCTCCCTGGCCCTCCACCTATTGCCTCTGACCCCAGCAAGCTACCCAGGGGTTCCACCTCTCTCCCTGGACTTGCAGTAGAGGCCCCAGGGTGCCCCTGGCCCTCCACCTAGGGCCTTCTGACCTCAGCAAGCTACCCAGGGGTTCACCTCTCTCCCTGGACTTGCAGTAGAGGCCCTAGGGTGCCTGCTGGCCCTTCACCTAGAGCCTCTGACCCAAGCAAGTTACCCAGGGGTCCACCTCTCTCTCTGGACTTGCAGTAGAGGCCCCAGGGTGCCCCCTGGCCCTTCACCTAGGGTCCTCTGACCCCAGCAAGCTACCCAGGGGTCCACCTCTCTCCCTTGACTTGCAGTAGAGGCCACAGGGTGCCCACTGGCACTCTTCCTAGGGGCCTCTGACCCCAGCAAGCTACCCAGGGCTCCACCTCTCCCCCTGGACTTGCAGTAGAGGCCCCAGGGTGCCCCGTGGCCCTCTACCTAGGGGCCTCTGACCCTAGCAAGCTACCCTGGGGTCCACCTCTCTCCCTGGACTTGCAGTAGAGGCCCCAGGGTGCCCCCTGGCCCTCCACCTAGGGGCCTCTGACCCCAGCAAGCTACCTAGGGGTCCACCTCTCTACCAGGACTTGCAGTAGAGGCCACAGGGTGCCCCCTGGCCCTCCTCCTAGGGGCCTCTGACCCAAGCAAGCTACCCAAGGGTCCACCCCTCTTCCTGGACTTGAAATAGAGGCACTAGGGTGCCCCCTGGCCCTTCACCTAGGGGCCTCTGACCCCAGCAAGCTACCCAGGGGTCCACCTCTCTCCCTGGACTTGCAGTAGAGGCCCCAGGGTGTCCCCTCGCCCTCCACCTAGGGGCCTCTGACCCCAGCAAGCTACCCAGGGGTCCACCTCTCTCCCTGGACTGGCAGTAGAGGCCCCAAGGTGTCCCCTGGCCCTCCACCTTATGGCCTCTGACACCAGCAAGCTACCCAGGGGTCCACCTCTCTCCCTGGACTTGCAGTAGAGGCCCTAGGGTGCCCCCTGGCCCTCCATCTAGGGGCGTCTGACCCCATCAAGCAACCCAGGGATCCAGCTCTTTCTCTGGACTTGCAGAAGAGGCCCCAGGGTGCCCCGTGGCCCTCAAACTAGGGGCCTCTCACCACAGCAAGCTACCCAGGGGTCCACATCTCTCCCTGGACTTGCAGCAAATGCCACAGGGTGCCCCCTGGCCCTCATTCTAGGGGCCTCAGACCCCAGCATGCTACCCAGGGGTCCACCTCTCTTCCTGGACTTGCAGTAGAGGCCCCAGGGTGCTCCCTGGCCCTCCACCTATTGCCTTTGACCCCAGCAAGCTACCCAGGGGTTCCACCTCTCTCCCTGGACTTGCAGTAGAGGCCCTAGGGTGCCCCCTGGGCCTCCACCTAGGTGCCTCTGACCCCAGCTAGCTACCCAGGGGTCCACCTCTCTCCCTGGACTTGCAGTAGAGGCCACAGGGTGCCCACTGGCCCTCCTCCTAGGGGGCTCTGACCCCAGCAAGCTACCCAGGGCTCCACCTCTCCCCCTGGACTTGCAGTAGAGGCCCCAGGGTGCCCCGTGGCCCTCAACCTAGGGGCCTCTGACCCCAGCAAGCTACCCAGGGGTCCACCTCTCTCCCTGGACTTGCAGAAGAGGCCCCAGGGTGCCCCCTGGCCCTCCACCTAGGGGCCTCTGACCCCAGCAAGCTACCTAGGGGTCCACCTCTCTCCCTGGACTTGCAGTAGAGGCCACAGGGTGCCCCCTGGCCCTCCTCCTAGGGGCCTCTGACCCCAGCAAGCTACCCAGGGGTCCACCTCTCTTCCTGGACTTGAAGTAGAGGCACTAGGGTGCCCCCTGGCCCTCCACCTAGGGGCCTCTGACCCCAGCAAGCTTCCCAGGGGTCAACCTCTCTCTCTGGACTTGCAGTAGAGGCCCTAGGGTGCCCCCTGGCCCTCCACCAAGGGGCCTTTGACAGCAGGAAGCTACACAGGGGTCAACCTCTCTCCCTGGACTTGCAGTAGAGGCCCCAAGGTGCCCCCTGGCCCTCCACCTTATGGCCTCTGACCCCAGCAAGCTACCCAGGGGTCCACCTCTCTCCCTGGACTTGAAGTAGAGGCACTAGGGTGCCCCCTGGCCCTCCACCTAGGGGCCTCTGACCCCAGCAAGCTTCCCAGGGGTCCACCTCTCTCCCTGGACTTGCAGTAGAGGCCCTAGGGTGCCCCCTGGCCCTCCACCAAGGGGCCTTTGACAGCAGGAAGCTACACAGGGGTCAACCTCTTTCCCTGGACTTGCAGTAGAGGCCCCAGGGTGCCCGCTGGCCCTCCACCTAGGGGCCTCTGACCCCAGCAAGCGTCTCATGGGTCCACCTCTCTCCCTGGACTTGCAGTAGAGGCCCCAGCGTGCTCCCTGGCCCTCCACCTATTGCCTCTGACCCCAGCAAGCTACCCAGGGGTTCCACCTCTCTCCCTGGACTTGCAGTAGAGGCCCCAGGGTGCCCCTGGCCCTCCATCTAGGGCCTTCTGACCTCAGCAAGCTACCCAGGGGTTCACCTCTCTCCCTGGACTTGCAGTAGAGGCCCCAGGGTGCCCCTGGCCCTCCACCTAGGGCCTTCTGACCTCAGCAAGCTACCCAGGGGTTCACCTCTCTCCCTGGACTTGCAGTAGAGGCCCTAGGGTGCCCCCTGACCCTTCACCTAGAGCTTCTGACCCCAGCAAGTTACCCAGGGGTCCACCTCTCTCTCTGGACTTGGAGTAGAGGCCCCAGGGTGCCCTCTTGGCCCTCCACCTAGGGGCCTTTGACCCCAGCAAGCTACCCAGGGGTCCACCTCTCTCCCTGGACTTGCAGTAGAGGCCACAGGGTGCCCACTGGCCCTCTTCCTTGGGGCCTCTGACCCCAGCAAGCTACCCAGGGCTCCACCTCTCCCCCTGGACATGCAGTAGAGGCCCCTGGGTGCCCTGTTGCCCTCAACCTAGGGGCCTCTGACCCCAGCAAGCTACCCTGGGGTCCACCTCTCTCCCTGGACTTGCAGTAGAGGCCCCAGGGTGCCCCCTGGCCCTCCACCTAGGGGCCTCTGACCCTAGCAAGCTACCCAGGGGTATATATCTCTCCCTGGACTTGCAGTATAGGCCCAAGTGTGCCCCCTCGCCCTCCACATAGGGGCCTCTGTCCCTATCAAGCTTCCCAGGGGTCCACCTCTCCCCCTGGACTTGCAGTAGAGGCCCCTGGGTGCCTCCTTGCCCTCCACCCAGGTTCCTCTGATCCCAGCAAGCTACCCAGGGGTCCACCTCTCTCACTGGACTTGCAGTAGAGGCCCCAGGGTGCCCCCTGGCCCTCCACCTAGGGGCCTCTGACCCCAGCAAGCTACCCAGGGGTCCACCTCTCTCACTGGACTTGCAGTAGAGGCCCTAGGGTGCCCCCAGGCCCTTCAACTAGGGGCCTTTGACACCAGCAAGCTACCCAGGGGTCCACCTCTCTCACTGGACTTGCAGTAGAGGCCCCAGGGTGCCCCCTGGCCCTACACCTAGGGGCCTCTGACCCCAGCAAGCTACTCAGGGGTCCACCACTCTTCCTGGACTTAAAGTAGAGGCACTAGGGTGCCCCCTGGCCCTTCACCTAGGGGCCTCTGACCCCAGCAAGCTACCCAGGGCTCCACCTCTCTCCCTGGACATGCAGTAGAGGTCCCAAGGTGCCAACTGGCCCTCCACCTTATGGCCTCTGACCCCAGCAAGCTACCCAGGGGTCCACCTCTCTTCCTGGACTTGCATTAGAGGCCCTAGGGTGCACCCTGGCCCTCCACCAAGGGGCCTCTGACAGCAGGAAGCTGCCCAGGGGTCCACCTCTCTCCCTGGACTTGCAGTACAGGCCCCAGGGTGACCACTGGCCCTCCTCCTAGGGGCCTCTGACCACAGCAAGCTACCCAGGGGTCCACCTCTCTCCCTGGACTTGCAGTAGAGGCCCCAGGGTGCTCCCTGGCCCTCCACCTATTGCCTTTGACCTCAGCAAGCTACCCAGGGGTTCCACCTCTCTCCCTGGACTTGCAGTAGAGGCCCCAGGGTGCCCCTGGCCCTCGACCTAGGGCCTTCTGACCTCAGCAATCTACCCAGGGGTTCACCTCTCTCCCTGGAATTGCAGTAGAGGCCCTAGGGTGCCCCCTGGCCCTTCACCTAGGGGTCTCTGACCCCAGCAAGCTACCCAGGGATCCACCTCTCTCTCTGGAAATGCAGTAGAGGCCCCAGGGTGCCCCCTGGCCCTCCACCTAGGGGCCTCTGACCCCAGCAAGCTACCCAGGGCTCCACCTCTCCCCCTGGACATGCAGTAGAGGCCCCTGGGTGCCCTGTGGCCCTCAACCTAGGGGCCTCTGACCCCAGCAAGCTACCCTGGGGTCCACCTCTCTCCCTGGACTTGCAGTAGAGGCCCCAGGGTGCCCCCTGGCCCTCCACCTAGGGGCCTCTGACCCTAGCAAGCTACCCAGGGGTATATATTTCTCCCTGGACTTGCAGTATAGGCCCAAGTGTGCCCCCTCGCCCTCCACATAGGGGCCTCTGTCCCTATCAAGCTTCCCAGGGGTCCACCTCTCCCCCTGGACTTGCAGTAGAGGCCCCTGGGTGCCTCCTTGCCCTCCACCCAGGTTCCTCTGATCCCAGCAAGCTACCCAGGGGTCCACCTCTCTCACTGGACTTGCAGTAGAGGCCCCAGGGTGCCCCCTGGCCCTCCACCTAGGGGCCTCTGACCCCAGCAAGCTACCCAGGGGTCCACCTCTCTCACTGGACTTGCAGTAGAGGCCCTAGGGTGCCCCCAGGCCCTTCAACTAGGGGCCTTTGACACCAGCAAGCTACCCAGGGGTCCACCTCTCTCACTGGACTTGCAGTAGAGGCCCCAGGGTGCCCCTGGCCCTCCACCTAGGGGCCTCTGACCCCAGCAAGCTACTCAGGGGTCCACCACTCTTCCTGGACTTGAAGTAGAGGCACTAGGGTGCCCCCTGGCCCTTCACCTAGGGGCCTCTGACCCCAGCAAGCTACCCAGGGCTCCACCTCTCTCCCTGGACATGCAGTAGAGGTCCCAAGGTGCCAACTGGCCCTCCACCTTATGGCCTCTGACCCCAGCAAGCTACCCAGGGGTCCACCTCTCTTCCTGGACTTGCATTAGAGGCCCTAGGGTGCCCCCTGTCCCTCCACCAAGGGGCCTCTGACAGCAGTAAGCTGCCCAGGGGTCCACCTCTCTCCCTGGACTTGCAGTACAGGCCCCAGGGTGACCACTGGCCCTCCATCTAGGGGCCTCTGACCACAGCAAGCTACCCAGGGGTCCACCTCTCTCCCTGGACTTGCAGTAAAGGCCCCAGGGTGCTCCCTGGCCCTCCACCTATTGCCTTTGACCTCAGCAAGCTACCCAGGGGTTCCACCTCTCTCCCTGGACTTGCAGTAGAGGCCCCAGGGTGCCCCTGGCCCTCGACCTAGGGCCTTCTGACCTCAGCAATCTACCCAGGGGTTCACCTCTCTCCCTGGAATTGCAGTAGAGGCCCTAGGGTGCCCCCTGGCCCTTCACCTAGGGGTCTCTGACCCCAGCAAGCTACCCAGGGGTCCACCTCTCTCTCTGGAAATGCAGTAGAGGCCCCAGGGTGCCCCCTGGCCCTCCACCTAGGGGCCTCTGACCCCAGCAAGCTACCCAGGGCTCCACCTCTCCCCCTGGACTTGCAGTAGAGGCCCCAGGTTGCCCCATGGCCCTCAACCTAGGGGCCTCTGACCCCAGCAAGCTACCTAGGGGTCCACCTCTCTCCCTGGACTTTTAGTAGAGGACACAGGGTGCCCCCTGGCCCTCCTTCTAGGGGCCTCTGACCCCAGCAAGCTACCCAGGGGTTCACCTCCCTCACTGGACTTGAAGTAGAGGCACTAGGGTGCCCCCTGGCCCTTCGCCTAGGGGCCTCTGACCCCAGCAAGCTAGCATGGGGTCTACCTCTCTCTCTGGACTTGCAGTAGAGGCCCCAGGGTGTCCCCTGGCCCTCCACCTAGGGGCCTCTGACCCCAGCAAGCTACCCAGGGGTCCAACTCTCTCCCTGGACTTGCAGTTGAGGCCCCAAGGTGCCCCCTGGCCCTCCACCTTTTGGCCTCTGACCCCAGCAAGCTACCCAGGGGTCCACCTCTCTCCCTGGACTTGCAGTAGAGGACCTAGGGTGCCCCCTGGCCCTCCACCAAGGGGCCTCAGACAGCAGGAAGCTGCCCAGGGGTCCACCTTTCTCTCTGGACTAGCAGTAGAGGCCCTAGGGTGCCCCCTGGCCCTTCACCTACGGGTCTCTGACCCCAGCAAGCTACCCAGGGGTCCACCTCTCTCCCTGGACTTGCAGTAGAGGCCCCAGGGTGCCCCCTCGCCCTCCACCTAGGGGCCTCTGACCCCAGCAAGCTTCCCGGGGGTCCACCTCTCTCCCTGGACTTGCAGTATAGGCCCCAGGGTGCCCCCTGGCCCTCCACCCAGGGGCCTTTGACCACAGCAAGCTTCCCGGGGGTCCACCTCTCTCCCTGGACTTGCAGTATAGGCCCCAGGGTGCCCCCTGGCCCTCCACCCAGGGGCCTTTGACCCTAGCAAGCTACCCAGGGGTATACCTCTCTCCCTGGACTTGCAGTATAGGCCCAAGAGTGCCCCCGGCCCTCCACATAGGGGCCTCTGACCCCAGCAAGCTACCTAGGGGTCCACCTCTCTCATTGGACTTGCAGTAGAGGCCCCAGGGTGCCCCTGGCCCTCCACCTAGGGCCTTCTGACCTCAGCAAGCTACCCAGGAGTTTACCTCTCTCCCTGGACTTGCAGTAGAGGCCCTAGTGTGCCCCCTGGCCCTTCACCTAGGGGCCTCTGACCCCAGCAAGCTACCCAGGGGTCCACCTCTCTCTCTGGACTTGCAGTAGAGGCCCCAGGGTGCCCCCTGGCCCTCCACATAGGGGCCTCTGACCCCAGCAAGCTACCCAGGGGTTCACCTCTCTCCCTGGACTTGCAGTAGAGGCCACAGGGTGCCCACTGGCCCTCTTCCTAGGGGCCTCTGACCCCAGCAAGCTACCCAGGGCTCCACCTCTCCCCCTGGACTTGCAGTAGAGGCCCCAGGGTGCCTCGTGGCCCTCAACCTAGGGGCCTCTGACCCCAGCAAGCTACCCAGGGGTCCACCTGTTTCCCTGGACTTGCAGTAGAGGCCCCAGGGTGCCCCCTGGCCCTCCAACTAGGGGCCTCTGACCCCAGCAAGCTACCCAGGGGTCCACCTCTCTCACTGGACTTACAGTAGTGGCCCCAGGGTGCCCCTTGGCCCCCCTCCTAGGGGCCTCTGACCCCAGCAAGCTACCCAGGGGTCCACCTCTCTCCCTGGACTTGCAGTAGAGGCACTAGGGCACCCCCTGGCCCTTCACTTAGGGGCCTTTGACCCCAGCAAGCTACCCAGGGCTCCACCTCTATCCCTGGACTTGAGGTATAGGCCCCAAGGTGCCCCCTTGCCCTCAACCTAGGGACCTCTGACCCCAGCAAGCTACACAGGGGTCAACCTCTCTCCCTGGACTTGCAGTAGAGGCCCCAAGGTGCCCCCTGGCCCTCCACCTTATGGCCTCTGACCCCCGCAAGCTACCCAGGGGTCCACCTCTCTCCCTGGACTTGCAGTGGAGGCCCCAGGGTGCTCCCTGGCCCTCCACCTATTGCCTCTGACCCCAGAAAGCTACCCAGGGGTTCCACCTCTCTCCCTGGACTTGCAGTAGAGGCCCCAGGGTGCCCCTGGCCCTCCACCTAGGGCCTTCTGACCTCAGCAAGCTACCCAGGGGTTCACCTCTCTCCCTGGACTTGCAGTAGAGGCCCTAGGGTGCCCGCTGGCCCTTCACCTAGAGCCTCTGACCCAAGCAAGTTACCCAGGGGTCCACCTCTCTCTCTGGACTTGCAGTAGAGGCCCCAGGGTGCCCCCTGGCCCTTCACCTAGGGGCCTCTGACCCCAGCAAGCTACCCAGGGGTCCACCTCTCTCCCTTGACTTGCAGTAGAGGCCACAGGGTGCCCACTGGCACTCTTCCTAGGGGCCTCTGACCCCAGCAAGCTACCCAGGGCTCCACCTCTCCCCCTGGACTTGCAGTAGAGGCCCCAGGGTGCCCCGTGGCCCTCTACCTAGGGGCCTCTGACCCCAGCAAGCTACCCAGGGCTCCACCTCTCCCCCTGGACTTGCAGTAGAGGCCCCAGGTTGCCCCGTGGCCCTCAACCTAGGGGCCTCTGACCCCAGCAAGCTACCTAGGGGTCCACCTCTCTCCCTGGACTTTTAGTAGAGGACACTAGGTGACCCCTGGCCCTCCTTCTAGGGGCCTATGACCCCAGCAAGCTACCCAGGGGTTCACCTCTCTCACTGGACTTGAAGTAGAGGCACTAGGGTGCCCCCTGGCCCTTCGTCTAGGGGCCTCTGACCCCAGCAAGCTAGCATGGGGTCTACCTCTCTCACTGGACTTGCAGTAGAGGCCCCAGGGTGTCCCCTGGCCCTCCACCTAGGGGCCTCTGACCCCAGCAAGCTACCCAGGGGTCCAACTCTCTCCCTGGACTTGCAGTTGAGGCCCCAAGGTGCCCCCTGGCCCTCCACCTTTTGGCCTCTGACCCCAGCAAGCTACCCAGGGGTATACCTCTCTCCCTGGACTTGCAGTAGAGGACCTAGGGTGCCCCCTGGCCCTCCACCAAGGGGCCTCAGACAGCAGGAAGCTGCCCAGGGGTCCACCTTTCTTTCTGGACTAGCAGTAGAGGCCCTAGGGTGCCCCCTGGCCCTTCACCTACGGGTCTCTGACCCCAGCAAGCTACCCAGGGGTCCACCTCTCTCCCTGGACTTGCAGTAGAGGCCCCAGGGTGCCCCCTCGCCCTCCACCTAGGGGCCTCTGACCCCAGCAAGCTACCTCGGGGTCCAGATCTGTCTGTACTAGCAGTATAGGCCCTAGGGTGCCCCTTTGCCCTCCGCCTAGGGGCCTTTGACCACAGCAAGCTTCCCGGGGGTCCACCTCTCTCCCTGGACTTGCAGTATAGGCCCCAGGGTGCCCCCTGGCCCTCCACCCAAGGGCCTTTGACCACAGCAAGCTACCCAGGGGTATACCTCTCTCCCTGGACTTGCAGTATAGGCCAAAGAGTGCCCCCGGCCCTCCACATAGGGGCCTCTGACCCCAGCAAGCAACCTAGGGGTCCACCTCTCTCATTGGACTTGCAGTAGAGGCCCCAGGGTGCCCCTGGCCCTCCACCTAGGGCCTTCTGACCTCAGCAAGCTACCCAGGGGTTTACCTCTCTCCCTGGACTTGCAGTAGAGGCCCTAGGGTGCCCCCTGGCCCTTCACCTAGGGGCCTCTGACCCCAGCAAGCTACCCAGGGGTCCACCTCTCTCTCTGGACTTGCAGTAGAGGCCCCAGGGTGCCCCCTGGCCCTCCACATAGGGGCCTCTGACCCCAGCAAGCTACCCAGGGGTCCACCTCTCTCCCTGGACTTGCAGTAGAGGCCACAGGGTGCCCACTGGCCCTCTTCCTAGGGGCCTCTGACCCCAGCAAGCTACCCAGGGCTCCACCTCTCCCCCTGGACTTGCAGTAGAAGTCCCAGGGTGCCTCGTGGCCCTCAACCTAGGGGCCTCTGACCCCAGCAAGCTACCCAGGGGTCCACCTGTTTCCCTGGACTTGCAGTAGAGGCCCCAGGGTGCCCCCTGGCCCTCCAACTAGGGGCCTCTGACCCCAGCAAGCTACCCAGGGGTCCACCTCTCTCACTGGACTTACAGTAGTGGCCCCAGGGTGCCCCTTGGCCCCCCTCCTAGGGGCCTCTGACCCCAGCAAGCTACCCAGGGGTCCACCTCTCTCCCTGGACTTGAAGTAGAGGCACTAGGGCACCCCCTGGCCCTTCACTTAGGGGCCTTTGACCCCAGCAAGCTACCCAGGGCTCCACCTCTATCCCTGGACTTGCGGTATAGGCCCCAAGGTGCCCCCTTGCCCTAAACCTAGGGGCCTCTGACCCCAGCAAGCTACACAGGGGTCAACCTCTCTCCCTGGACTTGCAGTAGAGGCCCCAAGGTGCCCCCTGGCCCTCCACCTTATGGCCTCTGACCCCCGCAAGCTACCCAGGGGTCCACCTCTCTCCCTGGACTTGCAGTGGAGGCCCCAGGGTGCTCCCTGGCCCTCCACCTATTGCCTCTGACCCCAGCAAGCTACCCAGGGGTTCCACCTCTCTCCCTGGACTTGCAGTAGAGGCCCCAGGGTGCCCCTGGCCCTCCACCTAGGGCCTTCTGACCTCAGCAATCTACCCAGGGGTTCACCTCTCTCACTGGACTTGCAGTAGAGGCCCTAGGGTGCCTGCTGGCCCTTCACCTAGAGCCTCTGACCCAAGCAAGTTACCCAGGGGTCCACCTCTCTCTCTGGACTTGCAGTAGAGGCCCCAGGGTGCCCCCTGGCCCTTCACCAAGGGGCCTCTGACCCCAGCAAGCTACCCAGGGCTCCACCTCTCCCCCTGGACTTGCAGTAGAGGCCCCAGGGTGCCCCGTGGCCCTCTACCTAGGGGCCTCTGACCCTAGCAAGCTACCCTGGGGTCCACCTCTCTCCCTGGACTTGCAGTAGAGGCCCCAGGGTGCCCCCTGGCCCTCCACCTAGGGGCCTCTGACCCCAGCAAGCTACCTAGGGGTCCAGATCTGTCTGTACTAGCAGTATAGGCCCTAGGGTGCCCCTTTGCCCTCCGCCTAGGGGCCTTTGACCACAGCAAGCTTCCCGGGGGTCCACCTCTCTCCCTGGACTTGCAGTATAGGCCCCAGGGTGCCCCCTGGCCCTCCACCCAGGGGCCTTTGACCACAGCAAGCTACCCAGGGGTATACCTTTCTCCCTGGACTTGCAGTATAGGCCAAAGAGTGCCCCCGGCCCTCCACATAGGGGCCTCTGACCCCAGCAAGCTACATAGGGGTCCACCTCTCTCATTGGACTTGCAGTAGAGGCCCCAGGGTGCCCCTGGCCCTCCACCTAGTGCCTTCTGACCTCAGCAAGCTACCCAGGGGTTTACCTCTCTCCCTGGACTTGCAGTAGAGGCCCTAGGGTGCCCCCTGGCCCTTCACCTAGGGGCCTCTGACCCCAGCAAGCTACCCAGGGGTCCACCTCTCTCTCTGGACTTGCAGTAGAGGCCCCAGGGTGCCCCCTGGCCCTCCACATAGGGGCCTCTGACCCCAGCAAGCTACCCAGGGGTCCACCTCTCTCCCTGGACTTGCAGTAGAGGCCACAGGGTGCCCACTGGCCCTCTTCCTAGGGGCCTCTGACCCCAGCAAGCTACCCAGGGCTCCACCTCTCCCCCTGGACTTGCAGTAGAGGCCCCAGGGTGCCTCGTGGCCCTCAACCTAGGGGCCTCTGACCCCAGCAAGCTACCCAGTGGTCCACCTGTTTCCCTGGACTTGCAGTAGAGGCCCCAGGGTGCCCCCTGGCCCTCCAACTAGGGGCCTCTGACCCCAGCAAGCTACCCAGGGGTTCACCTCTCTAACTGGACTTACAGTAGTGGCCCCAGGGTGCCCCCGCCCCCCTCCTAGGGGCCTCTGACCCCAGCAAGCTACCCAGGGGTCCACCTCTCTCCCTGGACTTGCAGTAGAGGCCCCAGGGTGCCCCCTGGCCCTTCACCTAGGGGCCTCTGACCCCAGCAAGCTACCCAGGGGTCCACCTCTCTCCCTTGACTTGCAGTAGAGGCCACAGGGTGCCCACTGGCACTCTTCCTAGGGGCCTCTGACCCCAGCAAGCTACCCAGGGCTCCACCTCTCCCCCTGGACTTGCAGTAGAGGCCCCAGGGTGCCCCGTGGCCCTCTACCTAGGGGCCTCTGACCCTAGCAAGCTACCCTGGGGTCCACCTCTCTCCCTGGACTTGCAGTAGAGGCCCCAGGGTGCCCCCTGGCCCTCCACCTAGGAGCCTCTGACCCCAGCAAGCTACCTAGGGGTCCACCTCTCTACCAGGACTTGCAGTAGAGGCCACAGGGTGCCCCCTGGCCCTCCTCCTAGGGGCCTCTGACCCAAGCAAGCTACCCAAGGGTCCACCCCTCTTCCTGGACTTGAAATAGAGGCACTAGGGTGCCCCCTGGCCCTTTACCTAGGGGCCTCTGACCCCAGCAAGCTACCCAGGGGTCCACCTCTCTCCCTGAACTTGCAGTAGAGGCCCCAGGGTGTCCCCTCGCCCTCCACCTAGGGGCCTCTGACCCCAGCAAGCTACCCAGGGGTCCACCTCTCTCCCTGGACTGGCAGTAGAGGCCCCAAGGTGTCCCCTGGCCCTCCACCTTATGGCCTCTGACCCCAGCAAGCTACCCAGGGGTCCACCTCTCTCCCTGGACTTGCAGTAGAGGCCCTAGGGTGCCCCCTGGCCCTCCATCTAGGGGCGTCTGACCCCATCAAGCAACCCAGGGATCCAGCTCTTTCTCTGGACTTGCAGAAGAGGCCCCAGGGTGCCCCGTGGCCCTCAAACTAGGGGCCTCTCACCACAGCAAGCTACCCAGGGGTCCACCTCTCTCCCTGGACTTGCAGCAAAGGCCACAGGGTGCCCCCTGGCCCTCATTCTAGGGGCCTCAGACCCCAGCATGCTACCCAGGGGTCCACCTCTCTTCCTGGACTTGCAGTAGAGGCCCCAGGGTGCTCCCTGGCCCTCCACCTATTGCCTTTGACCCCAGCAAGCTACCCAGGGGTTCCACCTCTCTCCCTGGACTTGCAGTAGAGGCCCTAGGGTGCCCCCTGGCCCTCCACCTAGGGGCCTCTGACCCCAGCTAGCTACCCAGGGGTCCACCTCTCTCCCTGGACTTGCAGTAGAGGCCACAGGGTGCCCACTGGCCCTCCTCCTAGGGGGCTCTGACCCCAGCAAGCTACCCAGGGCTCCACCTCTCCCCCTGGACTTGCAGTAGAGGCCCCAGGGTGCCCCGTGGCCCTCAACCTAGGGGCCTCTGACCCCAGCAAGCTACCCAGGGGTCCACCTCTCTCCCTGGACTTGCAGAAGAGGCCCCAGGGTGCCCCCTGGCCCTCCACCTAGGGGCCTCTGACCCCAGCAAGCTACCTAGGGGTCCACCTCTCTCCCTGGACTTGCAGTAGAGGCCACAGGGTGCCCCCTGGCCCTCCTCCTAGGGGCCTCTGACCCCAGCAAGCTACCCAGGGGTCCACCTCTCTTCCTGGACTTGAAGTAGAGGCACTAGGGTGCCCCCTGGCCCTCCACCTAGGGGCCTCTGACCCCAGCAAGCTTCCCAGGGGTCCACCTCTCTCCCTGGACTTGCAGTAGAGGCCCTAGGGTGCCCCCTGGCCCTCCACCAAGGGGCCTTTGACAGCAGGAAGCTACACAGGGGTCAACCTCTTTCCCTGGACTTGCAGTAGAGGCCCCAGGGTGCCCGCTGGCCCTCCACCTAGGGGCCTCTGACCCCAGCAAGCGTCTCATGGGTCCACCTCTCTCCCTGGACTTGCAGTAGAGGCCCTAGGGTGCCCCCTGGCCCTCCATCTAGGGGCGTCTGACCCCTTCAAGCAACCCAGGGATCCAGCTCTGTCCCTCGTCTTGCAGTATAGGCCCCAGGGTGCCCCCTTGCCCTCCACCTAGGGCCCTCTGACCCCAGCAAGCTACTCAGGGGTCCAGCTCTCTGTCTGGACTAGCAGTATAGGCCCCAGGGTGCCCCTTTGCCCTCCACCTAGGGGCCTGTGACCACAGCAAGCTTCCAAGGGGTCCACCTCTCTCCCTGGACTTGCAGTATAGGCCCCAGGGTCCCCCCTGGCCCTTGACCCAGGGGCCTCTGACCCTAGCAAGCTACCCAGGGGTATATATCTCTCCCTGGACTTGCAGTATAGGCCCAAGTGTGCCCGCTCGCCCTCCACATAGGGGCCTCTGTCCCTATCAAGCTTCCCAGGGGTCCACCTCTCCCCCTGGACTTGCAGTAGAGGCCCCTGGGTGCCCCCTTGCCCTCCACCCAGGTTCCTCTGATCCCAGCAAGCTACCCAGGGGTCCACCTCTCTCACTGGACTTGCAGTAGAGGCCCCAGGGTGCCCCCTGGCCCTCCACCTAGGGGCCTCTGACCCCAGCAAGCTACTCAGGGGTCCACCTCTCTTCCTGGACTTGAAGTAGAGGCACTAGGGTGCCCCCTGGCCCTTCACCTAGGGGCCTCTGACCCCAGCAAGCTACCCAGGGCTCCACCTCTCTCCCTGGACTTGCCGTAGAGGCCCCAGGGTGACCACTGGCCCTCCTCCTAGGGGCCTCTTACCACAGCAAGCTACCCAGGGGTCCACCTCTCTCCCTGGACTTGCAGTAGAGGCCCCAGGGTGCTCCCTGGCCCTCCACCTATTGCCTTTGACCTCAGCAAGCTACCCAGGGGTTCCACCTCTCTCCCTGGACTTGCAGTAGAGGCCCCAGGGTGCCCCTGGCCCTCCACCTAGGGCCTTCTGACCTCAGCAATCTACCCAGGGGTTCACCTCTCTTCCTGGACTTGCAGTAGAGGCCCTAGGGTGCCCCCTGGCCCTTCACCTAGGGGTCTCTGACCCCAGCAAGCTATCCAGGGGTCCACCTCTCTCTCTGGAAATGCAGTAGAGGCCCCAGGGTGCCCCCTGGCCCTCCACCTAGGGGCCTCTGACCCCAGCGAGCTACCCAGGGGTCCACCTCTCTCCCTGGACTTGCAGTAGAGGCCACAGGGTGCCCATTGGCCCTACTCCTAGGGGCCTCTGACCCCAGCAAGCTACCCAGGGCTCCACCTCTCCCCCTGGACTTGCAGTAGAGGCCCCTGGGTGCCCCGTGGCCCTCAACCTAGGGGCCTCTGACCCCAGCAAGCTACCTAGGGGTCCACCTCTCTCCCTGGACTTTTAGTAGAGGCCACAGGGTGCCCCCTGGCCCTCCTTCTAGGGGCCTCTGACCCCAGCAAGCTACCCAGGGGTCCACCTCTCTCCCTGGACTTGCAGTAGAGGACCTAGGGTGCCCCCTGGCCCTCCACCAAGGGGCCTCTGACAGCAGGAAGCTGCCCAGGGGTCCACCTCTTTCCCTGGACTTGCAGTAGAGGCCCCAGGATGCCCGCTGGCCCTCCACCTAGGGGCCTCTGACCCCAGCAAGCTTCTCATGGGTCCACCTTTCTCTCTGGACTAGCAGTAGAGGCCCTAGGGTGCCCCCTGGCCCTTCACCTACGGGTCTCTGACACCAGCAAGCTACCCAGGGGTCCACCTCTCTCCCTGGACTTGCAGTAGAGGCCCCAGGGTGCCCCCTGGCCCTCCACCTAGGGCCTTCTGACCTCAGCAAGCTACCCAGGGGTTCACCTCTCTCCCTGGACTTGCAGTAGAGGCCCTAGGGTGCCCGCTGGCCCTTCACCTAGAGCCTCTGACCCCATCAAGCAACCCATGGATCCAGCTCTCTCTCTGGACTTGCAGTATAGGCCCCAGGTTGCCCCTTTGCCCTCCACCTGTGGGCCTCTGACCCTAGCAAGCTACCCAGGGGTCCACCTCTCTCCCTGGACTTGCAGTATAGGCCCCAGGGTGCCCCCTTGCCCTCCACCTAGGGGACTCTGACAGCAGGAAGCTTCCCAGGGGTCCACCCAGGGGTTCCACCTCTCTCCCTGGACTTGCAGTAGAGGCCCCAGGGTGCCCCTGGCCCTCCACCTAGGGCCTTCTGACCTCAGCAATCTACCCAGGGGTTCACCTCTCTTCCTGGACTTGCAGTAGAGGCCCTAGGGTGCCCCCTGGCCCTTCACCTAGGGGTCTCTGACCCCAGCAAGCTATCCAGGGGTCCACCTCTCTCTCTGGAAATGCAGTAGAGGCCCCAGGGTGCCCCCTGGCCCTCCACCTATGGGCCTCTGACCCCAGCGAGCTACCCAGGGGTCCACCTCTCTCCCTGGACTTGCAGTAGAGGCCACAGGGTGCCCATTGGCCCTACTCCTAGGGGCCTCTGACCCCAGCAATCTACCCAGGGCTCCACCTCTCCCCCTGGACTTGCAGTAGAGGCCCCTGGGTGCCCCGTGGCCCTCAACCTAGGGGCCTCTGACCCCAGCAAGCTACCTAGGGGTCCACCTCTCTCCCTGGACTTTTAGTAGAGGCCACAGGGTGCCCCCTGGCCCTCCTTCTAGGGGCCTCTGACCCCAGCAAGCTACCCAGGGGTCCACCTCTCTCCCTGGACTTGCAGTAGAGGACCTAGGGTGCCCCCTGGCCCTCCACCAAGGGGCCTCTGACAGCAGGAAGCTGCCCAGGGGTCCACCTCTTTCCCTGGACTTGCAGTAGAGGCCCCAGGATGCCCGCTGGCCCTCCACCTAGGGGCCTCTGACCCCAGCAAGCTTCTCATGGGTCCACCTTTCTCTCTGGACTAGCAGTAGAGGCCCTAGGGTGCCCCCTGGCCCTTCACCTACGGGTCTCTGACCCCAGCAAGCTACCCAGGGGTCCACCTCTCTCCCTGGACTTGCAGTAGAGGCCCCAGGGTGCCCCCTGGCCCTCCACCTAGGGCCTTCTGACCTCAGCAAGCTACCCAGGGGTTCACCTCTCTCCCTGGACTTGCAGTAGAGGCCCTAGGGTGCCCGCTGGCCCTTCACCTAGAGCCTCTGACCCCATCAAGCAACCCATGGATCCAGCTCTCTCTCTGGACTTGCAGTATAGGCCCCAGGTTGCCCCTTTGCCCTCCACCTGTGGGCCTCTGACCCTAGCAAGCTACCCAGGGGTCCACCTCTCTCCCTGGACTTGCAGTATAGGCCCCAGGGTGCCCCCTTGCCCTCCACCTAGGGGACTCTGACAGCAGGAAGCTTCCCAGGGGTCCACCTCTTTCCCTGGACTTGCAGTAGAGAACCCAGCGTGCCAGCTGGCCCTCTACCTAGGGGCCTCTTACCCCAGCTAGCTTCTCAGGGGTTCACCTCTTTCCCTGGACTTGCAGTAGAGGCCCCAGCGTGCCCGCTGGCCCTCTACTTAGGGGCCTCTTACCCCAGCTAGCTTGTCAGGGGTCCACCTCTCTCCCTGGACATGCAGTAGAGGCCCTAGGGTGCCCCCTGGCCCTCCATCTAGGGGCGTCTGACCCCCTCAAGCAACCCAGGGATCCAGCTCTCTCTCTGGACTTGCAGTAGAGGCCCCAGGGTGCCTCGTGGCCCTCAAACTAGGGGCCTCTCACCCCAGCAAGCTACCCAGGGGTCCACTTCTCTCACTGGACTTGCAGTAGAGGCCCCAGGTTGTCCCCTCACCCTCCACCTAGGGGCCTCTGACCCCAGCAAGCTACCCAGGGGTCCACCTCTCTCCCTGGACTGGCAGTAGAGGCCCCAAGGTGCCCCCTGGCCCTCCACCTTATGGCCTCTGACCCCAGCAAGCTAACCTTGGGTCCACCTCTCTCCCTGGACTTGCAGTAGAGGCCCTAGGGTGCCCCTTGGCCCTCCATCTAGTGGGCGTCTGACCCCAGCAAGCTACCCAGGGGTCCACCTCTCTCCCTGGACTTGCAGTATAGGCCCCAGGGTGCCCCCTTGCCCTCCACCTAGGGGACTCTGACAGCAGGACGTTTCCCAGGGGTCAACCTTTTTCCCTGGATTTGCAGTAGGGGCCCCAGCGTGCCTGCTGGCCCTCCACCTAGGGGCCTCTTACCCCAGATAGCTTCTCAGGGGTGCACCTCTCTCCCTGGACTTGCAGTATAGGCCCCAGGGTGCCCCCTTGCCCTCAACCTAGGGGCCTTTGATCCCAGCAAGCTACCCACGGGTCCAGCTCTCTCTCTGGACTTGCAGTAGAGGCCCCAGGGTGCCCCTTTGCCCTCCACCTGTGGGCCTCTTACCCTAGCAAGCTACCCAGGGGTCCACCTCTTTCCCTGGACTTGCAGTAGAGAACCCAGCGTGCCAGCTGGCCCTCTACCTAGGGGCCTCTTACCCCAGCTAGCTTCTCAGGGGTTCACCACTTTCCCTGGAATTGCAGTAGAGGCCCCAGCGTGCCCGCTGGCCCTCTACATAGGGGCCTCTTACCCCAGCTAGCTTCTCAGGGGTCCACCTCTCTCCCTGGACTTGCAGTAGAGGCCCTAGGGTGCCCCTTGGCCCTCCATCTAGGGGCGTCTGACCCCATCAAGCAACCCAGGGATCCAGCTCTCTCTCTGGACTTGCAGCAGAGGCCACAGGGTGCCCCCTGGCCCTCATCCTAGGGGCCTCAGACCCCAGCAAGCTACCCAGGGGTCCACCTCTCTTCCTGGACTTAAAGTAGAGGCACTAGGGTGCCCCCTGGCCCTTCACCTAGGGGACTCTGACCCCAGCAAGCTACCCAGGGGTCCACCTCTCTTACTGGACTTGCAGTAGAGGCGCCAGGGTGTCCCCTGGCCCTCCACCTAGGGGCCTCTGACCCCAGCAAGCTACCCAGGGGTCCACCTCTCTCCCTGGACTTGCATTAGAGGCCCTAGGGTGCCCCCTGGCCCTCCACCAAGGGGCCTCAGACAGCAGGAAGCTGCCCAGGGGTCCACCTCTCTCCCTGGACTTGCAGTACAGGCCCCATGGTGACCACTGGCCCTCCTCCTAGGGGCCTCTGACCACAGCAAGCTACCCAGGGGTCCACCTCTTTCCCTGGACTTGCAGTAGAGGCCCCAGGGTGCTCCCTGGCCCTCCACCTATTGCCTTTGACCCCAGCAAGCTACCCAGGGGTTCCACCTCTCTTCCTGGACTTGCAGTAGAGGCCCCAGGGTGCCCCTGGCCCTCGACCTAGGGCCTTCTGACCTCAGCAATCTACCCAGGGGTTCACCTCTCTCCCTGGAATTGCAGTAGAGGCCCTAGGGTGCCCCCTGGCCCTTCACCTAGGGGTCTCTGACCCCAGCAAGCTACCCAGGGGTCCACCTCTCTCTCTGGAAATGTAGTAGAGGCCCCAGGGTGCCCCCTGGCCCTCCACCTAGGGGCCTCTGACCCCAGCAAGCTACCCAGGGCTCCACCTCTCCCCCTGGACTTGCAGTATAGGCCCCAGTTTGCCCCATGGCCCTCAACCTAGGGGCCTCTGACCCCAGCAAGCTACCTAGGGGTCCACCTCTCTCCCTGGACTTTTAGTAGAGGACACAGGGTGCCCCCTGGCCCTCCTTCTAGGGGCCTCTGACCCCAGCAAGCTACCCAGGGGTTCACCTCTCTCACTGGACTTGAAGTAGAGGCACTAGGGTGCCGCCTGGCCCTTCGCCTAGGGGCCTCTGACCCCAGCAAGCTAGCATGGGGTCTACCTCTCTCACTGGACTTGCAGTAGAGGCCCCAGGGTGTCCCCTGGCCCTCCACCTAGGGGCCTCTGACCCCAGCAAGCTACCCAGGGGTCCAACCCTCTCCCTGGACTTGCAGTTGAGGCCCCAAGGTGCCCCCTGTCCCTCCACCTTTTGGCCTCTGACCCCAGCAAGCTACCCAGGGGTCCACCTCTCTCCCTGGACTTGCAGTAGAGGACCTAGGGTGCCCCCTGGCCCTCCACCAAGTGGCCTCAGACAGCAGGAAGCTGCCCAGGGGTCCACCTTTTTCTCTGGACTAGCAGTATAGGCCCTAGGGTGCCCCCTGGCCCTTCACCTACGGGTCTCTGACCCCAGCAAGCTACCCAGGGGTCCACCACTCTCCCTGGACTTGCAGTAGAGGCCCCAGGGTGCCCCCTCGCCCTCCACCTAGGGGCCTCTGACCCCAGCAAGCTACCTAGGGGTCCAGATCTGTCTGTACTAGCAGTATAGGCCCTAGGGTGCCCCTTTGCCCTCCGCCTAGGGGCCTTTGACCACAGCAAGCTTCCCGGGGGTCCACCTCTCTCCCTGGACTTGCAGTATAGGCCCCAGGGTGCCCCCTGGCCCTCCACCCAGGGGCCTTTGACCCTAGCAAGCTACCCAGGGGTATACCTCTCTCCCTGGACTTGCAGTATAGGCCCAAGAGTGCCCCCGGCCCTCCACATAGGGGCCTCTGACCCCAGCAAGCTACCTAGGGGTCCACCTCTCTCATTGGACTTGCAGTAGAGGCCCCAGGGTGCCCCTGGCCCTCCACCTAGGGCCTTCTGACCTCAGCAAACTACCCAGGGGTTTACCTCTCTCCCTGGACTTGCAGTAGAGGCCCTAGTGTGCCCCCTGGTCCTTCACCTAGGGGCCTCTGACCCCAGCAAGCTACCCAGGGGTCCACCTCTCTCTCTGGACTTGCAGTAGAGGCCCCAGGGTGCCCCCTGGCCCTCCACATAGGGGCCTCTGACCCCAGCAAGCTACCCAGGGGTCCACCTCTCTCCCTGGACTTGCAGTAGAGGCCACAGGGTGCCCACTGGCCCTCTTCCTAGGGGTCTCTGACCCCAGCAAGCTACCCAGGGCTCCACCTCTCCCCCTGGACTTGCAGTAGAGGCCCCAGGGTGCCTCGTGGCCCTCAACCTAGGGGCCTCTGACCCCAGCAAGCTACCCAGGGGTCCACCTGTTTCCCTGGACTTGCAGTAGAGGCCCCAGGGTGCCCCCTGGCCCTCCAACTAGGGGCCTCTGACCCCAGCAAGCTACCCAGGGGTCCACCTCTCTCACTGGACTTACAGTAGTGGCCCCAGGGTGCCCCTTGGCCCCCCTCCTAGGGGCCTCTGACCCCAGCAAGCTACCCAGGGGTCCACCTCTCTCCCTGGACTTGCAGTAGAGGCACTAGGGCACCCCCTGGCCCTTCACTTAGGGGCCTTTGACCCCAGCAAGCTACCCAGGGCTCCACCTCTATCCCTGGACTTGAGGTATAGGCCCCAAGGTGCCCCCTTGCCCTCAACCTAGAGGCCTCTGACCCCAGCAAGCTACACAGGGGTCAACCTCTCTCCCTGGACTTGCAGTAGAGGCCCCAAGGTGCCCCCTGGCCCTCCACCTTATGGCCTCTGACCCCCGCAAGCTACCCAGGGGTCCACCTCTCTCCCTGGACTTGCAGTGGAGGCCCCAGCGATCTCCCTGGCCCTCCACCTATTGCCTCTGACCCCAGCAAGCTACCCAGGGGTTCCACCTCTCTCCCTGGACTTGCAGTAGAGGCCCCAGGGTGCCCCTGGCCCTCCACCTAGGGCCTTCTGACCTTAGCAAGCTACCCAGGTGTCCACCTCTCTCCCTGGACTTGCAGTAGAGGCCCTAGGGTGCCCCCTGGCCCTTCACCTAGAGCCTCTGACCCCAGCAAGTTACCCAGGGGTCCACCTCTCTCTCTGGACTTGCAGTAGAGGCCCCAGGGTGCCCCCTGGCCCTCCACCTAGGGGCCTCTGACCCCAGCAAGCTACCCAGGGGTCCACCTCTCTCCCTGGACTTGCAGTAGAGGCCACAGGATGCCCACTGGCCCTCTTCCTAGGGGTCTCTGACCCCAGCAAGCTACCCAGGGCTCTACCTCTCCCCCTGGACTTGCAGTGGAGGCCCCAGCGTGCTCCCTGGCCCTCCACCTATTGCCTCTGACCCCAGCAAGCTACCCAGGGGTTCCACCTCTCTCCCTGGACTTGCAGTAGAGGCCCCAGGGTGCCCCTGGCCCTCCACCTAGGGCCTTCTGACCTTAGCAAGCTACCCAGGTGTCCACCTCTCTCCCTGGACTTGCAGTAGAGGCCCTAGGGTGCCCCCTGGCCCTTCACCTAGAGCCTCTGACCCCAGCAAGTTACCCAGGGGTCCACCTCTCTCTCTGGACTTGCAGTAGAGGCCCCAGGGTGACCCCTGGCCCTCCACCTAGGGGCCTCTGACCCCAGCAAGCTACCCAGGGGTCCACCTCTCTCCCTGGACTTGCAGTAGAGGCCACAGGATGCCCACTGGCCCTCCACCTAGGGCCTTCTGACCTCAGCAAGCTACCCCGGGGTTCACCTCTCTCCCTGGACTTGCAGTAGAGGCCCTAGGGTGCCCCCTGGCCCTTCACCTAGGGGCCTCTGACCCCAGCAAGCTACCCAGGGGTCCACCTCTCTCTCTGGACTTGCAGTAGAGGCCACAGGGTGCCCCCTGGCCCTCCACATAGGGGCCTCTGACCCCAGCAAGCTACCCAGGGGTCCACCTCTCTCCCTGGACTTGCAGTAGAGGCCACAGGGTGCCCACTGGCTCTCTTCCTAGGGGCCTCTGACCCCAGCAAGCTACCCAGGGCTCCACCCCTCCCCCTGGACTTGCAGTAGAGGCCCCAGGGTGCCCCGTGGCCCTCAACCTAGGGGCTTCTGACCCCAGCAAGCTACACAGGGGTCAACCTCTCTCCCTGGACTTGCAGTAGAGGCCCCAAGGTGCCCCCTGGCCCTCCACCTTATGGCCTCTGACCCCAGCAAGCTACACAGGGGTCATCCTCTCTCCCTGGACTTGCATTAGAGGCCCTAGGGTGCCCCCTGGCCCTCCACCAAGGGGCCTCTGACAGCAGGAAGCTGCCCAGGGGTCCACTTCTCTCCCAGGACTTGCAGTACAGGCCCCAGGGTGCCCACTGACCCTCCTCCTAGGGGCCTCTGACCACAGCAAGCTACCCAGGGGTCCACCTCTCTCCCTGGACTTGCAGTAGAGGCCCCAGGGTGCCCCTGGCCCTCCACCTAGGGCCTTCTGACCTCAGCAAGCTACCCAGGGGTTCACCTCTCTCCCTGGACTTGCAGTAGAGGCCCTAGGGTGCCCGCTGGCCCTTCACCTAGAGCCTCTGACCCCAGCAAGCTACCCAGGGGTCCACCTCTCTCCCTGGACTTGCAGTGGAGGCCCCAGGGTGCTCCGTGGCCCTCCACCTATTGCCTCTGACCCCAGCAAGCTACCCAGGGGTTCCACCTCTCTCCCTGGACTTGCAGTAGAGGCCCCAGGGTGCCCCGTGGCCCTCAACCTAGGGGCCTCTGACCCCAGCAAGCTACCCAGGGGTCCACCTCTCTCCCTGGACTTGCAGTAGAGGCACTAGGGAACCCCCTGGCCCTTCACTTAGGGGCCTCTGACCCCAGCAAGCTACCCATGGCTCCACCTCTATCCCTGGACTTGCAGTATAGGCCCCAGGGTGCCCCCTTGCCCTAAACCTAGGGGCCTCTGACCCCAGCAAGCTACACAGGGGTCAACCTCTCTCCCTGGACATGCAGTAGAGGCCCCATGGTGCCCCCTGGCCCACCACCTTATGGCCTCTGACCCCAGCAAGCTACCCAGGGGTCCACCTCTCTCCCTGGACTTGCATTAGAGGCCCTAGGGTGCCCCCTGGCCCTCCACCAAGGGGCCTCTGACAGAAGGAAGCTGCCAGGGGTCCACCTCTCTCCCTGGACTTGCAGTAGAGGCCCTAGGGTGCCCCCTGGCCCTCCACCAAGGGGCCTCTGACAGAAGGAAGCTGCCAGGGGTCCACCTCTCTCCCTGGACTTGCAGTACAGGCCCCAGGGTGACCACTGGCCCTCCTCCTAGAGGCCTCTGACCACAGCAAGCTAACCAGGGGTCCACCTCTATCCCTGGACTTGCGGTATAGGCCCCAGGGTGCCCCCTTGCCCTTAACCTAGGGGCCTCTGACCCCAGCAAGCTACACAGGGGTCAACCTCTCTCCCTGGACTTGCAGTAGAGGCCCCAAGGTGCCCCCTGGCCCTCCACCTTATGGCCTCTGACCCCACCAAGCTACCCAGGGGTCCATCTCTCTCCCTGGACTTGCATTAAAGGCCCTAGGGTGCCCCCTGGCCCTCCACCAAGGGGCCTCTGACAGCAGGAAGCTGCCCTGGGGTCTACTTCTCTCCCTGGACTTGCAGTACAGGCCCCAAGGTGCCCACTGACCCTCCTCCTAGCGGCCTTTGACCACAGCAAGCTACCCAGGGGTCCACCTCTCTCCCTGGACTTGCAGTGGAGGCCCCAGGGTGCTCCCTGGCCCTCCACCTATTGCCTCTGACCCCAGCAAGCTACCCAGGGGTTCCACCTCTCTCCCTGGACTTGCAGTAGAGGTCCCAGGGTGCCCCTGGCCCTCCACCTAGGGCCTTCTGACCTCAGCAAGCTACCCAGGGGTCCACCTCCCTCCCTGGACTTGCAGTAGAGGCCCTAGGGTGCCCCTTGGCCCTCCATCTAGTGGATGTCTGACCCCAGCAAGCTACCCAAGGGTCCACCTCTCTCCCTGGACTTGCAGTATAGGCCCCAGGGTGCCCCCTTGCCCTCCACCTTGGGGACTCTGACAGCAGGAAGTTTCCCAGGGGTCCACCTCTTTCCCTGGATTTGCAGTAGGGGCCCCAGCGTGCCCGCTGGCCCTCCACCTAGGGGCCTCTTACCCCAGCTAGCTTCTCAGGGGTGCACTTCTCTCCCTGGACTTGCAGTAGAGGCCCTAGGGTGCCCCCTGGCCCTCCATCTAGGGGCGTCTGACCCCATCAAGCAACCCATGGATCCAGCTCTCTCTCTGGACTTGCAGTATAGGCCCCATGGTGCCCCCTTGCCCTCAACCTAGGGGCCTCTGATCCCAGCAAGCTACCCACGGGTCCAGCTCTCTCTAGACTTGCAGTAAAGGCCCCAGGGTGCCCCTTTGCCCTCCACCTGTGGGCCTCTGACCCTAGCAAGCTACCCAGGGGTCAACCTCTCTCCCTGGACTTGCAGTATAGGCCCCAGGGTGACCCCTTGCCCTCCACCTAGGGGACTCTGACAGCAGGAAGCTTCCCAGGGGTCCACCTCTTTCCCTAGACTTGCAGTAGAGGCCCCAGCGTGCCCGCTGGCCCTCTACCTAGGGGCCTCTTACCCCAGCTAGCTTCTCAGGGGTCCACCTCTTTCCCTGGACTTGCAGTAGAGGCCCCAGCGTGCCCGCTGGCCCTCCACCTAGGGCCTTCTGACCTCAGCAAGCTACCCAGGGGTCCACCTCTCTCCCTGGACTTGCAGTAGAGGCCCTAGGGTGCCCCTTGGCCCTCCATCTAGTGGGCGTCTGACCCCAGCAAGCTACCCAGGGGTCCACCTCTCTCCCTGGACTTGCAGTATAGGCCCCAGGGTGCCCCCTTGCCCTCCACCTAGGGGACTCTGACAGCAGGAAGTTTCCCAGGGGTCCACCTCTTTCCCTGGATTTGCAGTAGGGGCCCCAGCGTGCCCGCTGGCCCTCCACCTAGGGGCCTCTTACCCCAGCTAGCTTCTCAGGGGTGCACTTCTCTCCCTGGACTTGCAGTAGAGGCCCTAGGGTGCCCCCTGGCCCTCCATCTAGGGGCGTCTGACCCCATCAAGCAATCCATGGATCCAGCTCTCTCTCTGGACTTGCAGTATAGGCCCCATGGTGCCCCCTTGCCCTCAACCTAGGGGCCTCTGATCCCAGCAAGCTACCCACGGGTCCAGCTCTCTCTCTGGACTTGCAGTAAAGGCCCCAGGGTGCCCCTTTGCCCTCCACCTGTGGGCCTCTGACCCTAGCAAGCTACCCAGGGGTCCACCTCTCTCCCTGGACTTGCAGTATAGGCCCCAGGGTGACCCCTTGCCCTCCACCTAGGGGACTCTGACAGCAGGAAGCTGCCCAGGGGTCCACCTCTTTCCCTAGACTTGCAGTAGAGGCCCCAGCGTGCCCGCTGGCCCTCTACCTAGGGGCCTCTTACCCCAGCTAGCTTCTCAGGGGTCCACCTCTCTCCCTGGACTTGCAGTAGAGGCCCTAGGGTAACCCCTGGCCCTCCATCTAGGGGCGTCTGACCCCATCAAGCAACCCAGGGATCCACCTCTCTCTCTGGACTTGCAGTAGAGGCCCCAGGGTGCCCCGTGGCCCTCAAACTAGAGGCCTCTCACCCCAGCAAGCTACCCAGGTGTCCACCTCTCTCCCTGGACTTGCATTAGAGGCCCTAGGGTGCCCCCTGGCCCTCCACCAAGGGGCCTCTGACAGCAGGAAGCTGCCCAGGGGTCCACTTCTCTCCCAGGACTTGCAGTACAGGCCCCAGGGTGCCCACTGACCCTCCTCCTAGGGGCCTCTGACCACAGCAAGCTACCCAGGTGTCCACCTCTCTCCCTGGACTTGCAGTAGAGGCCCTAGGGTGCCCGCTGGCCCTTCACCTAGAGCCTCTGACCCCAGCAAGCTAACCAGGGGTCCACCTCTCTCCCTGGACTTGCAGTGGAGGCCCCAGGGTGCTCCGTGGCCCTCCACCTATTGCCTCTGACCCCAGCAAGCTACCCAGGGGTTCCACCTCTCTCTTTGGACTTGCAGTAGAGGCCCCAGGGTGCCCCGTGGCCCTCAACCTAGGGGCCTCTGACCCCAGCAAGCTACACAGGGGTCAACCTCTCTCCCTGGACTTGCAGTAGAGGCCCCAAGGTGCCCCCTGGCCCTCCACCTTATGGCCTCTGACCCCAGCAAGCTACACAGGGGTCAACCTCTCTCCCTGGACTTGCATTAGAGGCCCTAGGGTGCCCCCTGGCCCTCCACCAAGGGGCCTCTGACAGCAGGAAGCTGCCCAGGGGTCCACTTCTCACCCAGGACTTGCAGTACAGGCCCCAGGATGCCCACTGACCCTCTTCCTAGGGGCCTCTGACCACAGCAAGCTACCCAGGGGTCCACCTCTCTCCCTGGACTTGCAGTAGAGGCCCCAAGGTGCCCCTGGCCCTCCACCTAGGGCCTTCTGACCTCAGCAAGCTACCCAGGGGTTCACCTCTCTCCCTGGACTTGCAGTAGAGGCCCTAGGGTGCCCGCTGGCCCTTCACCTAGAGCCTCTGACCCCAGCAAGCTACCCAGGGGTCCACCTCTCTCCCTGGACTTGCAGTAGAGGCACTAGGGAACCCCCTGGCCCTTCACTTAGGGGCCTCTGACCCCAGCAAGCTACCCATGGCTCCACCTCTATCCCTGGACTTGCGGTATAGGCCCCAGGGTGCCCCCTTGCCCTCAACCTAGGGGCCTCTGACCCCAGTAAGCTACACAGGGGTCAACCTTTCTCCCTGGACATGCAGTAGAGGCCCCATGGTGCCCCCTGGCCCACCACCTTATGGCCTCTGACCACAGCAAGCTACCCAGGGGTCCACCTCTCTCCCTGGACTTGCATTAGAGGCCCTAGGGTGCCCCCTGGCCCTCCACCAAGGGGCCTCTGACAGAAGGAAGCTGCCAGGGGTCCACCTCTCTCCCTGGACTTGCAGTACAGGCCCCAGGGTGACCACTGGCCCTCCTCCTAGAGTCCTCTGACCACAGCAAGCTAACCAGGGGTCCACCTCTCTCCCTGGACTTGCAGTAGAGGCCCCAGGGTGCCCCCTGGCCCTCCACCTATTGCCTATGACCCCAGCAAGCAACCCAGGGGTTCCACCTCTCTCCCTGGACTTGCAGTAGAGGCCCTAGGGTGCCCCCTGGCCCTCCATCTAGGGGCCTCTGACCCCAGCAAGCTACCCAGGGGTCCACCTCTCTCCCTTGACTTGCAGTAGAGGCCACAGGGTGCCCCCTGGCCCTCCTCCTAGGGGCCTCTGACCCCAGCAAGCTACCCAAGGGTCCACCTCTCTTCCTGGACTTGAAATAGAGGCACTAGGGTGCCCCCTGGCCCTTCACCTAGGGGCCTCTGACCCCAGCAAGCTACCCAGGGGTCCACCTCTCTCCCTGGACTTGCAGTAGAGACCCCAGGGTGTCCCCTCGCTCTCCACCTAGGGGCCTCTGACCCCAGCAAGCTACCCAGGCGTCCACCTCTCTCCCTGGACTGGCAGTAGAGGCCCCAAGGTGCCTCCTGGCCTCCACCTTATGGCCTCTGACCCCAGCAAGCTACCCAGGGGTTCACCTCTGTCCCTGGACTTGCAGTAGAGGCACTAGGGCACCCCCTGGCCCTTCACTTAGGGGCCTTTGACCCCAGCAAGCTACTCAGGGCTCCACCTCTATCCCTGGACTTGCGGTATAGGCCCCAGGGTGCCCCCTTGCCCTCAACCTAGGGGCCTCTGACCCCAGCAAGCTACACAGGGGTCAACCTCTCTCCCTGGACTTGCAGTAGAGGCCCCAAGGTGCCCCCTGGC
Source organism: Danio rerio (assembly GCF_052040795.2). Classification (NCBI taxonomy): domain Eukaryota; kingdom Metazoa; phylum Chordata; class Actinopteri; order Cypriniformes; family Danionidae; genus Danio; species Danio rerio. Next base: position 68,505,000 of record NC_141027.1, read on the forward strand.
CCTCCACCTTATGGCCTCTGACCCCATCAAGCAACCCATGGATCCAGCTCTCTCTCTGGACTTGCAGTATAGGCCCCAGGGTGCCCCCTTGCCCTCAACCTAGGGGCCTCTGATCCCAGCAAGCTACCCACGGGTCCAGCTCTCTCTCTGGACTTGCAGTAAAGGCCCCAGGGTGCCCCTTTGCCCTCCACCTGTGGGCCTCTGACCCTAGCAAGCTACCCAGGGGTCCACCTCTCTCCCTGGACTTGCAGTATAGGCCCCAGGCTGACCCCTTGCCCTCCACCTAGGGGACTCTGACAGCAGGAAGCTTCCCAGGGGTCCACCTCTTTCCCTAGACTTGCAGTAGAGGCCCCAGCGTGCCCGCTGGCCCTCTACCTAGGGGCCTCTTACCCCAGCTAGCTTCTCAGGGGTCCAACTCTTTCCCTGGACTTGCAGTAGAGGCCCCAGCGTGCCCGCTGGCCCTCCACCTAGGGGCCTCTGACCCCAGCAAGCTACCCAGGGGTCCATCTCTCTCCATGGACTTGCATTAGAGGCCCTAGGGTGCCCCCTGGCCCTCCACCAAGGGGCCTCTGACAGCAGGAAGCTGCCCTGGGGTCTACTTCTCTCCCTGGACTTGCAGTACAGGCCCCAAGGTGCCCACTGACCCTCCTCCTAGCGGCCTTTGACCACAGCAAGCTACCCAGGGGTCCACCTCTCTCCCTGGACTTGCAGTGGAGGCCCCAGGGTGCTCCCTGGCCCTCCACCTATTGCCTCTGACCCCAGCAAGCTACCCAGGGGTTCCACCTCTCTCCCTGGACTTGCAGTAGAGGCCCCAGGGTGCCCCTGGCCCTCCACCTAGGGCCTTCTGACCTCAGCAAGCTACCCAGGGGTCCACCTCCCTCCCTGGACTTGCAGTAGAGCCCCTAGGGTGCCCCTTGGCCCTCCATCTAGTGGGCGTCTGACCCCAGCAAGCTACCCAGGGGTCCACCTCTCTCCCTGGACTTGCAGTATAGGCCCCAGGGTGACCCCTTGCCCTCCACCTAGGGGACTCTGACAGCAGGAAGTTTCCCAGGGGTCCACCTCTTTCCCTGGATTTGCAGTAGGGGCCCCAGCGTGCCCGCTGGCCCTCCACCTAGGGGCCTCTCACCCCAGCTAGCTTCTCAGGGGTGCACTTCTCTCCCTGGACTTGCAGTAGAGGCCCTAGGGTGCCCCCTGGCCCTCCATCTAGGGGCGTCTGACCCCATCAAGCAACCCATGGATCCAGCTCTCTCTCTGGACTTGCAGTATAGGCCCCATGGTGCCCCCTTGCCCTCAACCTAGGGGCCTCTGATCCCAGCAAGCTACCCAGGTGTCCACCTCTCTTCCTGGACTTAAAGTAGAGGCACTAGGGTGCCCCCTGGCCCTTCACCTAGGGGACTCTGACCCCAGCAGGCTACCCAGGGGTCCACATCTCTCACTGGACTTGCAGTAGAGGCCCCAGGGTGTCCCCTGGCCCTCCACCTAGGGGCCTCTGACCCCAGCAAGCTACCCAGGGGTCCACCTCTCTCCCTGGACTTGCATTAGAGGCCCAAGGGTGCCCTCTGGCCCTCCACCAAGGGGCCTCAGACAGCAGGAAGCTGCCCAGGGGTCCACCTCTCTCCCTGGACTTGCAGTACAGGCCCCAGGGTGACCACTGGCCCTCTTCCTAGGGGCCTCTGACCACAGCAAGCTACCCAGGGGTACACCTCTCTTCCTGGACTTGAAGTAGAGGCACAAGGGTGCCACCTGGCCCTTCACCTAGGGGCCTCTGACCCCAGCAAGCTACCCAGTGGTCCACCTCTCTCCCTGGACTTGCAGTAGAGGCCCCAGGGTGTCCCCTCGCCCTCCACCTAGGGGCCTCTGACCCCAGCAAGCTACCCAGGGGTCCACCTCTCTCTCTGGACTGGCAGTAGAGGCCCCAAAGTGCCCCCTGGCCCTCCACCTTATGGCCTCTGACCCCAGCAAGCTACCCAGGGTTCCACCTCTATCCCTGGACTTGCGGTATAGGCCCCAGGGTGCCCCCTTGCCCTCAACCTAGGGGCCTCTGACCCCAGCAAGCTACACAGGGGTCAACCTCTCTCCCTGGACTTGCAGTAGAGGCCCCAAGGTGCCCCCTGGCCCTCCACCTTATGGCCTCTGACCCCATCAAGCAACCCATGGATCCAGCTCTCTCTCTGGACTTGCAGTATAGGCCCCAGGGTGCCCCCTTGCCCTCAACCTAGGGGCCTCTGATCCCAGCAAGCTACCCACGGGTCCAGCTCTCTCTCTGGACTTGCAGTAAAGGCCCCAGGGTGCCCCTTTGCCCTCCACCTGTGGGCCTCTGACCCTAGCAAGCTACCCAGGGGTCCACCTCTCTCCCTGGACTTGCAGTATAGGCCCCAGGCTGACCCCTTGCCCTCCACCTAGGGGACTCTGACAGCAGGAAGCTTCCCAGGGGTCCACCTCTTTCCCTAGACTTGCAGTAGAGGCCCCAGCGTGCCCGCTGGCCCTCTACCTAGGGGCCTCTTACCCCAGCTAGCTTCTCAGGGGTCCAACTCTTTCCCTGGACTTGCAGTAGAGGCCCCAGCGTGCCCGCTGGCCCTCCACCTAGGGGCCTCTGACCCCAGCAAGCTACCCAGGGGTCCATCTCTCTCCCTGGACTTGCATTAGAGGCCCTAGGGTGCCCCCTGGCCCTCCACCAAGGGGCCTCTGACAGCAGGAAGCTGCCCTGGGGTCTACTTCTCTCCCTGGACTTGCAGTACAGGCCCCAAGGTGCCCACTGACCCTCCTCCTAGCGGCCTTTGACCACAGCAAGCTACCCAGGGGTCCACCTCTCTCCCTGGACTTGCAGTGGAGGCCCCAGGGTGCTCCCTGGCCCTCCACCTATTGCCTCTGACCCCAGCAAGCTACCCAGGGGTTCCACCTCTCTCCCTGGACTTGCAGTAGAGGCCCCAGGGTGCCCCTGGCCCTCCACCTAGGGCCTTCTGACCTCAGCAAGCTACCCAGGGGTCCACCTCCCTCCCTGGACTTGCAGTAGAGCCCCTAGGGTGCCCCTTGGCCCTCCATCTAGTGGGCGTCTGACCCCAGCAAGCTACCCAGGGGTCCACCTCTCTCCCTGGACTTGCAGTATAGGCCCCAGGGTGACCCCTTGCCCTCCACCTAGGGGACTCTGACAGCAGGAAGTTTCCCAGGGGTCCACCTCTTTCCCTGGATTTGCAGTAGGGGCCCCAGCGTGCCCGCTGGCCCTCCACCTAGGGGCCTCTCACCCCAGCTAGCTTCTCAGGGGTGCACTTCTCTCCCTGGACTTGCAGTAGAGGCCCTAGGGTGCCCCCTGGCCCTCCATCTAGGGGCGTCTGACCCCATCAAGCAACCCATGGATCCAGCTCTCTCTCTGGACTTGCAGTATAGGCCCCATGGTGCCCCCTTGCCCTCAACCTAGGGGCCTCTGATCCCAGCAAGCTACCCAGGTGTCCACCTCTCTTCCTGGACTTAAAGTAGAGGCACTAGGGTGCCCCCTGGCCCTTCACCTAGGGGACTCTGACCCCAGCAGGCTACCCAGGGGTCCACATCTCTCACTGGACTTGCAGTAGAGGCCCCAGGGTGTCCCCTGGCCCTCCACCTAGGGGCCTCTGACCCCAGCAAGCTACCCAGGGGTCCACCTCTCTCCCTGGACTTGCATTAGAGGCCCAAGGGTGCCCTCTGGCCCTCCACCAAGGGGCCTCAGACAGCAGGAAGCTGCCCAGGGGTCCACCTCTCTCCCTGGACTTGCAGTACAGGCCCCAGGGTGACCACTGGCCCTCTTCCTAGGGGCCTCTGACCACAGCAAGCTACCCAGGGGTACACCTCTCTTCCTGGACTTGAAGTAGAGGCACAAGGGTGCCACCTGGCCCTTCACCTAGGGGCCTCTGACCCCAGCAAGCTACCCAGTGGTCCACCTCTCTCCCTGGACTTGCAGTAGAGGCCCCAGGGTGTCCCCTCGCCCTCCACCTAGGGGCCTCTGACCCCAGCAAGCTACCCAGGGGTCCACCTCTCTCTCTGGACTGGCAGTAGAGGCCCCAAAGTGCCCCCTGGCCCTCCACCTTATGGCCTCTGACCCCAGCAAGCTACCCAGGGTTCCACCTCTATCCCTGGACTTGCGGTATAGGCCCCAGGGTGCCCCCTTGCCCTCAACCTAGGGGCCTCTGACCCCAGCAAGCTACACAGGGGTCAACCTCTCTCCCTGGACTTGCAGTAGAGGCCCCAAGGTGCCCCCTGGCCCTCCACCTTATGGCCTCTGACCCCATCAAGCAATCCATGGATCCAGCTCTCTCTCTGGACTTGCAGTATAGGCCCCAGGGTGCCCCCTTGCCCTCAACCTAGGGGCCTCTGATCCCAGCAAGCTACCCACGGGTCCAGCTCTCTCTCTGGACTTGCAGTAAAGGCCCCAGGGTGCCCCTTTGCCCTCCACCTGTGGGCCTCTGACCCTAGCAAGCTACCCAGGGGTCCACCTCTCTCCCTGGACTTGCAGTATAGGCCCCAGGCTGACCCCTTGCCCTCCACCTAGGGGACTCTGACAGCAGGAAGCTTCCCAGGGGTCCACCTCTTTCCCTAGACTTGCAGTAGAGGCCCCAGCGTGCCCGCTGGCCCTCTACCTAGGGGCCTCTTACCCCAGCTAGCTTCTCAGGGGTCCAACTCTTTCCCTGGACTTGCAGTAGAGGCCCCAGCGTGCCCGCTGGCCCTCCACCTAGGGGCCTCTGACCCCAGCAAGCTACCCAGGGGTCAATCTCTCTCCCTGGACTTGCATTAGAGGCCCTAGGGTGCCCCCTGGCCCTCCACCAAGGGGCCTCTGACAGCAGGAAGCTGCCCTGGGGTCTACTTCTCTCCCTGGACTTGCAGTACAGGCCCCAAGGTGCCCACTGACCCTCCTCCTAGCGGCCTTTGACCACAGCAAGCTACCAAGGGGTCCACCTCTCTCCCTGGACTTGCAGTGGAGGCCCCAGGGTGCTCCCTGGCCCTCCACCTATTGCCTCTGACCCCAGCAAGCTACCCAGGGGTTCCACCTCTCTCCCTGGACTTGCAGTAGAGGCCCCAGGGTGCCCCTGGCCCTCCACCTAGGGCCTTCTGACCTCAGCAAGCTACCCAGGGGTCCACCTCCCTCCCTGGACTTGCAGTAGAGGCCCTAGGGTGCCCCTTGGCCCTCCATCTAGTGGGCGTCTGACCCCAGCAAGCTACCCAGGGGTCCACCTCTCTCCCTGGACTTGCAGTATAGGCCCCAGGGTGACCCCTTGCCCTCCACCTAGGGGACTCTGACAGCAGGAAGTTTCCCAGGGGTCCACCTCTTTCCCTGGATTTGCAGTAGGGGCCCCAGCGTGCCCGCTGGCCCTCCACCTAGGGGCCTCTCACCCCAGCTAGCTTCTCAGGGGTGCACTTCTCTCCCTGGACTTGCAGTAGAGGCCCTAGGGTGCCCCCTGGCCCTCCATCTAGGGGCGTCTGACCCCATCAAGCAACCCATGGATCCAGCTCTCTCTCTGGACTTGCAGTATAGGCCCCATGGTGCCCCCTTGCCCTCAACCTAGGGGCCTCTGATCCCAGCAAGCTACCCAGGTGTCCACCTCTCTTCCTGGACTTAAAGTAGAGGCACTAGGGTGCCCCCTGGCCCTTCACCTAGGGGACTCTGACCCCAGCAGGCTACCCAGGGGTCCACATCTCTCACTGGACTTGCAGTAGAGGCCCCAGGGTGTCCCCTGGCCCTCCACCTAGGGGCCTCTGACCCCAGCAAGCTACCCAGGGGTCCACCTCTCTCCCTGGACTTGCATTAGAGGCCCAAGGGTGCCCCCTGGCCCTCCACCAAGGGGCCTCAGACAGCAGGAAGCTGCCCAGGGGTCCACCTCTCTCCCTGGACTTGCAGTACAGGCCCCAGGGTGACCACTGGCCCTCTTCCTAGGGGCCTCTGACCACAGCAAGCTACCCAGGGGTACACCTCTCTTCCTGGACTTGAAGTAGAGGCACAAGGGTGCCACCTGGCCCTTCACCTAGGGGCCTCTGACCCCAGCAAGCTACCCAGTGGTCCACCTCTCTCCCTGGACTTGCAGTAGAGGCCCCAGGGTGTCCCCTCGCCCTCCACCTAGGGGCCTCTGACCCCAGCAAGCTACCCAGGGGTCCACCTCTCTCTCTGGACTGGCAGTAGAGGCCCCAAAGTGCCCCCTGGCCCTCCACCTTATGGCCTCTGACCCCAGCAAGCTACACAGGGGTCAACCTCTCTCCCTGGACTTGCATTAGAGGCCCTAGGGTGCCCCCTGGCCCTCCACCAAGGGGCCTCTGACAGCAGGAAGCTGCCCAGGGGTCCACTTCTCACCCAGGACTTGCAGTACAGGCCCCAGGATGCCCACTGACCCTCTTCCTAGGGGCCTCTGACCACAGCAAGCTACCCAGGGGTCCACCTCTCTCCCTGGACTTGCAGTAGAGGCCCCAAGGTGCCCCTGGCCCTCCACCTAGGGCCTTCTGACCTCAGCAAGCTACCCAGGGGTTCACCTCTCTCCCTGGACTTGCAGTAGAGGCCCTAGGGTGCCCGCTGGCCCTTCACCTAGAGCCTCTGACCCCAGCAAGCTACCCAGGGGTCCACCTCTCTCCCTGGACTTGCAGTAGAGGCACTAGGGAACCCCCTGGCCCTTCACTTAGGGGCCTCTGACCCCAGCAAGCTACCCATGGCTCCACCTCTATCCCTGGACTTGCGGTATAGGCCCCAGGGTGCCCCCTTGCCCTCAACCTAGGGGCCTCTGACCCCAGTAAGCTACACAGGGGTCAACCTTTCTCCCTGGACATGCAGTAGAGGCCCCATGGTGCCCCCTGGCCCACCACCTTATGGCCTCTGACCCCAGCAAGCTACCCAGGGGTCCACCTCTCTCCCTGGACTTGCATTAGAGGCCCTAGGGTGCCCCCTGGCCCTCCACCAAGGGGCCTCTGACAGAAGGAAGCTGCCAGGGGTCCACCTCTCTCCCTGGACTTGCAGTACAGGCCCCAGGGTGACCACTGGCCCTCCTCCTAGAGTCCTCTGACCACAGCAAGCTAACCAGGGGTCCACCTCTCTCCCTGGACTTGCAGTAGAGGCCCCAGGGTGCCCCCTGGCCCTCCACCTATTGCCTATGACCCCAGCAAGCAACCCAGGGGTTCCACCTCTCTCCCTGGACTTGCAGTAGAGGCCCTAGGGTGCCCCCTGGCCCTCCATCTAGGGGCCTCTGACCCCAGCAAGCTACCCAGGGGTCCACCTCTCTCCCTTGACTTGCAGTAGAGGCCACAGGGTGCCCCTTGGCCCTCCTCCTAGGGGCCTCTGACCCCAGCAAGCTACCCAAGGGTCCACCTCTCTTCCTGGACTTGAAATAGAGGCACTAGGGTGCCCCCTGGCCCTTCACCTAGGGGCCTCTGACCCCAGCAAGCTACCCAGGGGTCCACCTCTCTCCCTGGACTTGCAGTAGAGACCCCAGGGTGTCCCCTCGCCCTCCACCTAGGGGCCTCTGACCCCAGCAAGCTACCCAGGCGTCCACCTCTCTCCCTGGACTGGCAGTAGAGGCCCCAAGGTGCCTCCTGGCCTCCACCTTATGGCCTCTGACCCCAGCAAGCTACCCAGGGGTTCACCTCTGTCCCTGGACTTGCAGTAGAGGCACTAGGGCACCCCCTGGCCCTTCACTTAGGGGCCTTTGACCCCAGCAAGCTACTCAGGGCTCCACCTCTATCCCTGGACTTGCGGTATAGGCCCCAGGGTGCCCCCTTGCCCTCAACCTAGGGGCCTCTGACCCCAGCAAGCTACACAGGGGTCAACCTCTCTCCCTGGACTTGCAGTAGAGGCCCCAAGGTGCCCCCTGGCCCTCCACCTTATGGCCTCTGACCCCATCAAGCAACCCATGGATCCAGCTCTCTCTCTGGACTTGCAGTATAGGCCCCAGGGTGCCCCCTTGCCCTCAACCTAGGGGCCTCTGATCCCAGCAAGCTACCCACGGGTCCAGCTCTCTCTCTGGACTTGCAGTAAAGGCCCCAGGGTGCCCCTTTGCCCTCCACCTGTGGGCCTCTGACCCTAGCAAGCTACCCAGGGGTCCACCTCTCTCCCTGGACTTGCAGTATAGGCCCCAGGCTGACCCCTTGCCCTCCACCTAGGGGACTCTGACAGCAGGAAGCTTCCCAGGGGTCCACCTCTTTCCCTAGACTTGCAGTAGAGGCCCCAGCGTGCCCGCTGGCCCTCTACCTAGGGGCCTCTTACCCCAGCTAGCTTCTCAGGGGTCCAACTCTTTCCCTGGACTTGCAGTAGAGGCCCCAGCGTGCCCGCTGGCCCTCCACCTAGGGGCCTCTGACCCCAGCAAGCTACCCAGGGGTCCATCTCTCTCCATGGACTTGCATTAGAGGCCCTAGGGTGCCCCCTGGCCCTCCACCAAGGGGCCTCTGACAGCAGGAAGCTGCCCTGGGGTCTACTTCTCTCCCTGGACTTGCAGTACAGGCCCCAAGGTGCCCACTGACCCTCCTCCTAGCGGCCTTTGACCACAGCAAGCTACCCAGGGGTCCACCTCTCTCCCTGGACTTGCAGTGGAGGCCCCAGGGTGCTCCCTGGCCCTCCACCTATTGCCTCTGACCCCAGCAAGCTACCCAGGGGTTCCACCTCTCTCCCTGGACTTGCAGTAGAGGCCCCAGGGTGCCCCTGGCCCTCCACCTAGGGCCTTCTGACCTCAGCAAGCTACCCAGGGGTCCACCTCCCTCCCTGGACTTGCAGTAGAGCCCCTAGGGTGCCCCTTGGCCCTCCATCTAGTGGGCGTCTGACCCCAGCAAGCTACCCAGGGGTCCACCTCTCTCCCTGGACTTGCAGTAGGGGCCCCAGCGTGCCCGCTGGCCCTCCACCTAGGGGCCTCTCACCCCAGCTAGCTTCTCAGGGGTGCACTTCTCTCCCTGGACTTGCAGTAGAGGCCCTAGGGTGCCCCCTGGCCCTCCATCTAGGGGCGTCTGACCCCATCAAGCAACCCATGGATCCAGCTCTCTCTCTGGACTTGCAGTATAGGCCCCATGGTGCCCCCTTGCCCTCAACCTAGGGGCCTCTGATCCCAGCAAGCTACCCAGGTGTCCACCTCTCTTCCTGGACTTAAAGTAGAGGCACTAGGGTGCCCCCTGGCCCTTCACCTAGGGGACTCTGACCCCAGCAGGCTACCCAGGGGTCCACATCTCTCACTGGACTTGCAGTAGAGGCCCCAGGGTGTCCCCTGGCCCTCCACCTAGGGGCCTCTGACCCCAGCAAGCTACCCAGGGGTCCACCTCTCTCCCTGGACTTGCATTAGAGGCCCAAGGGTGCCCTCTGGCCCTCCACCAAGGGGCCTCAGACAGCAGGAAGCTGCCCAGGGGTCCACCTCTCTCCCTGGACTTGCAGTACAGGCCCCAGGGTGACCACTGGCCCTCTTCCTAGGGGCCTCTGACCACAGCAAGCTACCCAGGGGTACACCTCTCTTCCTGGACTTGAAGTAGAGGCACAAGGGTGCCACCTGGCCCTTCACCTAGGGGCCTCTGACCCCAGCAAGCTACCCAGTGGTCCACCTCTCTCCCTGGACTTGCAGTAGAGGCCCCAGGGTGTCCCCTCGCCCTCCACCTAGGGGCCTCTGACCCCAGCAAGCTACCCAGGGGTCCACCTCTCTCTCTGGACTGGCAGTAGAGGCCCCAAAGTGCCCCCTGGCCCTCCACCTTATGGCCTCTGACCCCAGCAAGCTACCCAGGGTTCCACCTCTATCCCTGGACTTGCGGTATAGGCCCCAGGGTGCCCCCTTGCCCTCAACCTAGGGGCCTCTGACCCCAGCAAGCTACACAGGGGTCAACCTCTCTCCCTGGACTTGCAGTAGAGGCCCCAAGGTGCCCCCTGGCCCTCCACCTTATGGCCTCTGACCCCATCAAGCAACCCATGGATCCAGCTCTCTCTCTGGACTTGCAGTATAGGCCCCAGGGTGCCCCCTTGCCCTCAACCTAGGGGCCTCTGATCCCAGCAAGCTACCCACGGGTCCAGCTCTCTCTCTGGACTTGCAGTAAAGGCCCCAGGGTGCCCCTTTGCCCTCCACCTGTGGGCCTCTGACCCTAGCAAGCTACCCAGGGGTCCACCTCTCTCCCTGGACTTGCAGTATAGGCCCCAGGCTGACCCCTTGCCCTCCACCTAGGGGACTCTGACAGCAGGAAGCTTCCCAGGGGTCCACCTCTTTCCCTAGACTTGCAGTAGAGGCCCCAGCGTGCCCGCTGGCCCTCTACCTAGGGGCCTCTTACCCCAGCTAGCTTCTCAGGGGTCCAACTCTTTCCCTGGACTTGCAGTAGAGGCCCCAGCGTGCCCGCTGGCCCTCCACCTAGGGGCCTCTGACCCCAGCAAGCTACCCAGGGGTCCATCTCTCTCCCTGGACTTGCATTAGAGGCCCTAGGGTGCCCCCTGGCCCTCCACCAAGGGGCCTCTGACAGCAGGAAGCTGCCCTGGGGTCTACTTCTCTCCCTGGACTTGCAGTACAGGCCCCAAGGTGCCCACTGACCCTCCTCCTAGCGGCCTTTGACCACAGCAAGCTACCCAGGGGTCCACCTCTCTCCCTGGACTTGCAGTGGAGGCCCCAGGGTGCTCCCTGGCCCTCCACCTATTGCCTCTGACCCCAGCAAGCTACCCAGGGGTTCCACCTCTCTCCCTGGACTTGCAGTAGAGGCCCCAGGGTGCCCCTGGCCCTCCACCTAGGGCCTTCTGACCTCAGCAAGCTACCCAGGGGTCCACCTCCCTCCCTGGACTTGCAGTAGAGCCCCTAGGGTGCCCCTTGGCCCTCCATCTAGTGGGCGTCTGACCCCAGCAAGCTACCCAGGGGTCCACCTCTCTCCCTGGACTTGCAGTATAGGCCCCAGGGTGACCCCTTGCCCTCCACCTAGGGGACTCTGACAGCAGGAAGTTTCCCAGGGGTCCACCTCTTTCCCTGGATTTGCAGTAGGGGCCCCAGCGTGCCCGCTGGCCCTCCACCTAGGGGCCTCTCACCCCAGCTAGCTTCTCAGGGGTGCACTTCTCTCCCTGGACTTGCAGTAGAGGCCCTAGGGTGCCCCCTGGCCCTCCATCTAGGGGCGTCTGACCCCATCAAGCAACCCATGGATCCAGCTCTCTCTCTGGACTTGCAGTATAGGCCCCATGGTGCCCCCTTGCCCTCAACCTAGGGGCCTCTGATCCCAGCAAGCTACCCAGGTGTCCACCTCTCTTCCTGGACTTAAAGTAGAGGCACTAGGGTGCCCCCTGGCCCTTCACCTAGGGGACTCTGACCCCAGCAGGCTACCCAGGGGTCCACATCTCTCACTGGACTTGCAGTAGAGGCCCCAGGGTGTCCCCTGGCCCTCCACCTAGGGGCCTCTGACCCCAGCAAGCTACCCAGGGGTCCACCTCTCTCCCTGGACTTGCATTAGAGGCCCAAGGGTGCCCTCTGGCCCTCCACCAAGGGGCCTCAGACAGCAGGAAGCTGCCCAGGGGTCCACCTCTCTCCCTGGACTTGCAGTACAGGCCCCAGGGTGACCACTGGCCCTCTTCCTAGGGGCCTCTGACCACAGCAAGCTACCCAGGGGTACACCTCTCTTCCTGGACTTGAAGTAGAGGCACAAGGGTGCCACCTGGCCCTTCACCTAGGGGCCTCTGACCCCAGCAAGCTACCCAGTGGTCCACCTCTCTCCCTGGACTTGCAGTAGAGGCCCCAGGGTGTCCCCTCGCCCTCCACCTAGGGGCCTCTGACCCCAGCAAGCTACCCAGGGGTCCACCTCTCTCTCTGGACTGGCAGTAGAGGCCCCAAAGTGCCCCCTGGCCCTCCACCTTATGGCCTCTGACCCCAGCAAGCTACCCAGGGTTCCACCTCTATCCCTGGACTTGCGGTATAGGCCCCAGGGTGCCCCCTTGCCCTCAACCTAGGGGCCTCTGACCCCAGCAAGCTACACAGGGGTCAACCTCTCTCCCTGGACTTGCAGTAGAGGCCCCAAGGTGCCCCCTGGCCCTCCACCTTATGGCCTCTGACCCCATCAAGCAATCCATGGATCCAGCTCTCTCTCTGGACTTGCAGTATAGGCCCCAGGGTGCCCCCTTGCCCTCAACCTAGGGGCCTCTGATCCCAGCAAGCTACCCACGGGTCCAGCTCTCTCTCTGGACTTGCAGTAAAGGCCCCAGGGTGCCCCTTTGCCCTCCACCTGTGGGCCTCTGACCCTAGCAAGCTACCCAGGGGTCCACCTCTCTCCCTGGACTTGCAGTATAGGCCCCAGGCTGACCCCTTGCCCTCCACCTAGGGGACTCTGACAGCAGGAAGCTTCCCAGGGGTCCACCTCTTTCCCTAGACTTGCAGTAGAGGCCCCAGCGTGCCCGCTGGCCCTCTACCTAGGGGCCTCTTACCCCAGCTAGCTTCTCAGGGGTCCAACTCTTTCCCTGGACTTGCAGTAGAGGCCCCAGCGTGCCCGCTGGCCCTCCACCTAGGGGCCTCTGACCCCAGCAAGCTACCCAGGGGTCAATCTCTCTCCCTGGACTTGCATTAGAGGCCCTAGGGTGCCCCCTGGCCCTCCACCAAGGGGCCTCTGACAGCAGGAAGCTGCCCTGGGGTCTACTTCTCTCCCTGGACTTGCAGTACAGGCCCCAAGGTGCCCACTGACCCTCCTCCTAGCGGCCTTTGACCACAGCAAGCTACCAAGGGGTCCACCTCTCTCCCTGGACTTGCAGTGGAGGCCCCAGGGTGCTCCCTGGCCCTCCACCTATTGCCTCTGACCCCAGCAAGCTACCCAGGGGTTCCACCTCTCTCCCTGGACTTGCAGTAGAGGCCCCAGGGTGCCCCTGGCCCTCCACCTAGGGCCTTCTGACCTCAGCAAGCTACCCAGGGGTCCACCTCCCTCCCTGGACTTGCAGTAGAGGCCCTAGGGTGCCCCTTGGCCCTCCATCTAGTGGGCGTCTGACCCCAGCAAGCTACCCAGGGGTCCACCTCTCTCCCTGGACTTGCAGTATAGGCCCCAGGGTGACCCCTTGCCCTCCACCTAGGGGACTCTGACAGCAGGAAGTTTCCCAGGGGTCCACCTCTTTCCCTGGATTTGCAGTAGGGGCCCCAGCGTGCCCGCTGGCCCTCCACCTAGGGGCCTCTCACCCCAGCTAGCTTCTCAGGGGTGCACTTCTCTCCCTGGACTTGCAGTAGAGGCCCTAGGGTGCCCCCTGGCCCTCCATCTAGGGGCGTCTGACCCCATCAAGCAACCCATGGATCCAGCTCTCTCTCTGGACTTGCAGTATAGGCCCCATGGTGCCCCCTTGCCCTCAACCTAGGGGCCTCTGATCCCAGCAAGCTACCCAGGTGTCCACCTCTCTTCCTGGACTTAAAGTAGAGGCACTAGGGTGCCCCCTGGCCCTTCACCTAGGGGACTCTGACCCCAGCAGGCTACCCAGGGGTCCACATCTCTCACTGGACTTGCAGTAGAGGCCCCAGGGTGTCCCCTGGCCCTCCACCTAGGGGCCTCTGACCCCAGCAAGCTACCCAGGGGTCCACCTTTCTCCCTGGACTTGCATTAGAGGCCCAAGGGTGCCCCCTGGCCCTCCACCAAGGGGCCTCAGACAGCAGGAAGCTGCCCAGGGGTCCACCTCTCTCCCTGGACTTGCAGTACAGGCCCCAGGGTGACCACTGGCCCTCTTCCTAGGGGCCTCTGACCACAGCAAGCTACCCAGGGGTACACCTCTCTTCCTGGACTTGAAGTAGAGGCACAAGGGTGCCACCTGGCCCTTCACCTAGGGGCCTCTGACCCCAGCAAGCTACCCAGTGGTCCACCTCTCTCCCTGGACTTGCAGTAGAGGCCCCAGGGTGTCCCCTCGCCCTCCACCTAGGGGCCTCTGACCCCAGCAAGCTACCCAGGGGTCCACCTCTCTCTCTGGACTGGCAGTAGAGGCCCCAAAGTGCCCCCTGGCCCTCCACCTTATGGCCTCTGACCCCAGCAAGCTACCCAGGGTTCCACCTCTCTCCCTGGACTTGCAGTAGAGGCCCTAGAGTGCCCCTTGGCCCTCCATCTAGTGGGCGTCTGAACCCAGCAAGCTACCCAGGGGTCCACCTCTCTCCCTGGACTTGCAGTATAGGCCCCAGGGTGCCCCCTTGCCCTCCACCTAGGGGACTCTGACAGCAGGAAGCTTCCCAGGGGTCCACCTCTTTCCCTGGACTTGCAGTAGAGGCCCCAGCGTGCCCACTGGCCCTCCACCTAGGGGCCTCTTACCCCAGCGAGCTTCTCAGGGGTCCACCTCTCTCCCTGGACTTGCAGTAGAGGCCCTAGGGTGCCCCCTGGCCCTCCATCTAAGGGTGTCAGATCCCATCAAGCAACCCAGGGATCCAGCTCTCTCTGTGGACTTGCCGTAGAGGCCCCAGGGTGCCCCGTGGCCCTCAAACTAGGGGCCTCTCACCTTAGCAAGCTACCCAGGGGTCAACCTCTCTCCCTGGACTTGCAATAGAGGCCACAGGGTGCCCCCTGGCCCTCCTCCTAGGGGCCTCTGACCCCAGCAAGCTACCCAGGGCTCCACCTCTCTTCCTGGACTTGAAGTAGAGGCATTAGGGTGCCCCCTGGCCCTTCACCTAGGGGCCTCTGACCCCAGCAAGCTACCCAGGGGTCCACCTCTCTCACTGGACTTGCAGTAGAGGCCCCAGGGTCTCCCCTGGCCCTCCACCTAGGGGCCTCTGACCCCAACAAGCTACCCAGGGGTCCACCTCTCTCCCTGGACTTGCATTAGAGGCCCTAGGGTGCCCCCTGGCCCTCCTCCAAGGGGCCTCTGACAGCAGGAAGCTGCCCAGGGTTCCACCTCTCTCCCTGGACTTGCATTAGAGGCCCTAGGGTGCCCCCTGGCCCTCCACCAAGGGGCCTCTGACAGCAGGAAGCTGCCCAGGGGTCCACCTCTCTCCCTGGACTTGCAGTACAGGCCCCAGGTTGACCACTGGCCCTCCTCCTAGGGGCCTCTGACCACAGCAAGCTACCCAGGGGTCCACCTCTCTCCCTGGACTTGCAGTAGAGGCCCCAGGGTGCCACTGGCCCTCCACCTAGAGCCTTCTGACCTCAGCAAGCTACCCAGGGGTTCACCTCTCTCCCTGGACTTGCAGTAGAGGCCCTAGGGGGCCCCCTGGCCCTTCACCTAGGGGCCTCTGACCCCAGCAAGCTACCCAGGGGTCCACCTCTCTCTCTGGACTTGCAGTAGAGGCCCCAGGGTGCCCTCTGGCCCTCCACCTAGGGGCCTCTGACCCCAGCAGGCTACCCAGTGGTCCACCTCTCTCCCTGGACTTGCAGTAGAGGCCACAGGGTGCCCACTGGCCCTCCTCCTAGGGGCCTCTGACCCCAGCAAGCTACCCAGGGCTTCACCTCTCCCCCTGGACTTGCAGTAGAGGCCCCAGGGTGCCCCGTGAACCTCAACCTAGGGGCCTCTGACCCCAGCAAGCTACCCAGGGGTCCACCTCTCTTCCTGGACTTGAAGTAGAGGCACTAGGGTGCTCCTTTACCCTTCACCTAGGGGCCTGTGACCACAGCAAGCTACCTAGGGGTCCACCTCTCTTCCTGGACTTGCAGTAGAGGCCACAGGGTGCCCCCTGGCCCTCCTACTAGGGGCCTCTGACCCCAGCAAGCTACCCAGGGGTCCACCTCTCTTCCTGGACTTGAAGTAGAGGCACTAGGGTGCCCCTTTGCCCTCCACCTAGGGGCCTGTGACCACAGCAAGCTTTCCAGGGGTCCACCTCTCTCCCTGGACTTGCAGTATAGGGCCCAGGGTGCCCCCTGGCTCACCACCCAGGGGCCTCTGACCCTAGCAAGCTACCCAGGGGTATACCTCTCTCCCTGGACTTGCAGTATAGGCCCAAGAGTGCCCCCTCGCCCTCCACATAGGGGCCTCTGTCCCTATCAAGCTTCCCAGGGGTCCAACTCTCTCCCTGGACTTGCAGTAGAGGCACTAGGGCACCCCCTGCCACTTCACTTAGGGGCCTCTGACCCCAGCAAGCTACCGATGGCTCCACCTCTATCCCTGCACTTGCATTAGAGGCCCTAGGGTGCCCCTTGGCCCTCCACCAAGGGGCCTCTGACAGCAGGAAGCTACCCAGGGGTCCACCTCTCTCCCTGGACTTGCAGTAGAGGCCTCAGGGTGCTCCCTGGCCCTCCACCTATTGCCTTTGACCTCAGCAAGCTACCCAGGGGTTCCACCTCTCTCCCTGGACTTGCAGTAGAGGCCCCAGGCTGCCCCTGGCCCCCCACCTTGGGCCTTCTGACCTCATCAATCTACCCAGGGGTTCACCTCTCTCCCTGGACTTGCAGTAGAGGCCCTAGGGTGCCCTCTGGCCGTTCACCTAGGGGTTTCTGACCACAGCAAGCTACCCAGGGGTCCACCTCTCTCTCTGGACTTGCAGTAGAGGCCCCAGGGTGCCCCCTGGCCTCTGACCCCAGCAAGCTACCCAGGGCTCCACCTCTATCCCTGGACTTGCGGTATAGGCCCCAGGGTGCCCCCTTGCCTTCAACCTAAGGGCCTCTGACCCCAGCAAGCTACACAGGGGTCAACCTCTCTCCCTGGACATGCAGTAGAGGCCCCAAGGTGCCCCCTGGCCCACCACCTTATGGCCTCTGACCCCTGCAAGCTACCCAGGGGTCCACCTCTCTCCCTGGACTTGCAGTAGAGGACATAGGGTGCCCCCTGGCCCTCCACCAAGGGGCCTCTGACAGCAGGAAGCTGCCCAGGGGTCCACCTCTCTCCCTGGACTTGCAGTACAGGCCCCAGGGTGACCACTGGCCCTCCTCCTAGAGGCCTCTGACCACAGCAAGCTACCCAGGGGTCCACCTCTCTCCCTGGACTTGCAGTAGAGGCCCCAGTGTGCTCCCTGGCCCTCCACCTATTGCCTATGACCCCAGCAAGCTACCCAGGGGTCCACCTCTCTCCCTGGACTTGCAGTAGAGGCCACAGGGTGCCCACTGGCCCTCCTCCTAGGGGCCTCTGACCCCAGCAAGCTACCCAGGGCTCCACCTCTCCCCCTGGACTTGCAGTAGAGGCCCCAGGGTGCCCCGTGGCCC